>NC_046659.1:41156583-41162207 GCF_010883055.1 Belonocnema kinseyi
AACATGTATAACATTTAATTTTTTTGCATTTTAGAACATTTTACGACTTTTTATACTGACATTAAATGTAATTTTTTATGAACACTAACCATTTTTATCGATGAAACGTAGAAATTTTATCGCGATCTGCCATTATTTTTTCAGTAACTAATTTTTCTTAATCTTTCGTCTAACGTTTTGCTTTTTAGACGTTTTACAACATTTTCCAATGAATGGGGTTTATGTTAAATATTTTTAACGTATTTTTTTAAGTAATTATACTGTCGGCATTATACTACCCCAATCGTGGAGCCATCCGTTAGCTGGTATTGTGGAAATTGCCTATTATCGGTACTGGTGGCCAGTACAACTCCAGTACTGCGCTGGTGGTGAACTCCGGCGTACTACAGAATTTTCCTCCTGACGGCATCTCAAAAAGTGAAAACTTTAGGCCCATGTATATTGAAAAGCAGTTGATCAATGTTATTCTCGCAAGGAATTCATGATGCACACGCGATGTGATACTTTTTAAAGTTATGTTGAAAATCCGACGTAGTTTATCACACAAAAGAAATCTGAAATTAATTTTAGTGAGTGTTTTTCGCAATATTATAATTTTAATGCAGTTATCAGTGCATGTGAGTCTTTCTTTAAATGTAGAACTTATAGATAAATTCCTCGATCTACAATAAAGTGTCTTTTAGTGTTTCATAACGTAAGATATGACTATAAAATCTTTAATGTTATATTTTATATCTTTACATATGGCTTCAAACAATACTATTCTATTTTTGTTATGTTAAGGATAATTCAATGTATAAATTGAAATTTAAAAGTATATTATCACATAATAAACATCGTTTAACGTACATTAGGATTGTGGTCCCTCCACTACTTGCCTTTTATTGAATGCAGCTAGGACTGCACTTTTATCAGCGTTCAGAAAACGCTTCCTGAGATTTTCCACCACTTACAAAAGAAATTGTTTCTCTTCTTTCTTCATCAAGTAAGTTGTAAAAGTTGTTGCAAGACCAACCCCTTTTTTTTATTTCTGAATATCTTTCAAGAAAGTGGTGTCGACTTTTAATACTCTTAATATTACATAAGAAGCAGGCCCAATGCATGACTGCAATAATTTCTTGCTGACATAATCCTTTCCTTTATATTTTCTCGAGCGACCTACCCGAAACAGGATTAAGAATTACCATTTTTTGACCTAAATACCACACTTGACGTTTAATTCTCTTTAATGCGACTTTGACAGTAGGTGTAAAAGTATTCGTATATGAAGTCAATGTTTTAATTAATGAGAGATTTAAGCGCATTGCCTTCTCTCGCGTTTTATGAGATGCAATTAATTTTCATAAAGATTTATTTTGCACATCCATCTTGTATCATAAACGTCTCTTGGAGTTCGAAACCTTAAACCATCTGGTGTATTAGATAGATTTTTACCTAAAAATATCAATGTTAAATCTAAAAGATCCTTATAATCTTCACAGTGAACCCGCGAGATAAGGCCCCCAGAGTTTGTTCTTCCGAGAACTGACGCGGCGCCTCAGAGTGGTCTGGAATAGGAATTTACTGTTCATAATCACCCACAGGTCGTATTTCTTAACCTATTTGAAAGTTTTTTTTGTTAGAAATGCTCAGCAATTAATTTTTAAGAGAATTGGGGTTTGTTTTTAAATAATTTTTTCACATGGCAACAATATATAAACAAATATAGTGACAAAATTGACCATTTTAGCTTAGTGAATTTTTATCTCAAGAAAAAATACAGATAGAAACTCACTATCAGGCGGAATGATTGCACGTGCATTCATGGAACATAATTAATTATAATAATATTTAACTTCATTATTATAAACAATTTCTATGAATAAATTCTTTATAAACGAGTTTTTCTCATAGCTGAATTGATTTTTCTGAACATAAGTGATTCAAAATTGTCTTTAAAGCCATTTATATATTTTAAGCTTTATCAAACATAAGCAATATAGATTGTTTATAACAATTTAATTAAACAAGTCTCCTAATCGGCCGTTTCCTCGTAGAAAAAAAGGTTTTTTTCTTCAATAATTATTAGAGTGACATCTATCGCGGTGACTAACCAACAAAATTAAATAAACAATAATTTATATGATTGTTATAAACAATTTTTTTAACAAAACTATGATTTATTTTTTTTTACATGCAAAAGGACGGTTTTCCATCGAAATTATCCGACAATAATATAACAATGATTCCAAAATTGAATATGGGACATTAAATAATAATTTGCGTAATTGTTAATAACAATTTCTGTATCAAACTGTCCATAGCAATAACGCTGTACTTGCGTTTTTAGAAGTCACCTATTTTTCATTTGTTTAATGCAACTTCCTGAAAACTAAATGAGGAACAAGTGAAAATAAGGTGCAATAACGCTGAACTTGCGTATTCAGAAGTCACTTATCTTTCATTTATTTTGTACGTAACTTCATGAAAAACAAATGAAAAACAAGTGAACAAGATGGTTTTAATAATTGATCAACCAAGTCCAGGATCTGGCAACTCTAATTGTGGTAATACGGCTCGTAGGATTTTCTCGAACGTTGATCAAGTGTCAGAAATAACAGGAGTAAATAAAGAACTCATTAAAATGTTTAGAAACATACTACAAATGTTAGTTAGTAGCAGAAAAATTCCTTCTCTCTTTTTCAACGAGTATGCTTTTAGGACAGCAAAACTGTATGTGAACTTATATCCATGGTACTACATGCCTTCTTCAGTTCATAAAATACTGCTACATGGGGGAAAAGTTGTGGAGAATTTTATGCTGCCAATTGGCATGTATTCTGAGGAAGCTTCTGAAGCCAGGGACAAGGATATCAAGTACATTCGACAGTTCAACACACGAAAAATCTCTCGATTGCATACTATGCACGACCTAATTCACAAACTCCTTGAGTCCTCAAATCTTTTCATTGAATCCTTGAAGCCTGAATGGGAAAAAGTTGAGGTTGAACTTGATCAAGAACCTGATGAACTAATAGAACAATTCGAATCTAAAAATGATTTTTCCATGTAAAAAAAATCATAGTTTTCTTAAAAAATTGTTTGTAACAATCATATAAATTATTCTTTATTTAATTTCGTTGGTAAGTGACCGCAATAAATGTCACTCTAATAATTAGTGAAGAAAAAAACATTTTTTTCCACGAGGAAGCGGCCGATTAGGAGACTTGTTTAAATCAATTGTTATAAACAATCTATATTGGTTATGTTTGATAAAGCTTAAAGTATATAAATGGCTTTAAAGACAATCGTGAATCACTTTTGTTCAGAAAAATCAATTCAGCTATAATAGTAACTCGCTTATAAAGAATTTGTTTATAGAAATGCTTATAGAAACAATAGTTGTTAACTCATGCTAATTTTTTTGTTACAAATTATGATTCTTATGAAAAATATCAGCAACTAGCGTGAAATAAACGATTTTTTCTATGATAAAAAAACGATAATAAGAATTTGTTTATAAAAATTGTTTATAATAATTAGGTTAAATATTATTAAAATTATATTATGTTCTATGAATGCATGTGCAATAATTGCGGCTGATAGTGAGTTTCTATCTATATTTTTTCTTGAGATAAAAATTCACAAAGCTAAAATGGTCAATTTTGTCACTATATTTGTTTATATATTGTTGCTATGTGAAAGAAATTTAAAAAAAAGCAAACCACAATTCTCTTGAAAATTAATTGCTGAGTATTTCTAAAAAAGACTTTTAAATCGGTTAAGAAATACGACCTGTGGGCCATTATGAACAGTAAATTCCTATTCTAGACCACTGTGCGCTGTGGTGATGGATGAGAGGAGCTGTGCGGAGGTGCGTGTTGCTCTTTCACACTTACTATTTATATTCGGAGTGCACCCTTGTCTAGAATGTTAGGTCTAAGGACAGCCCCAAACCCGTCACTCACTCTAGGGTTTACTGTATTTTTCGGAACATTTCCTACGAGTTCAGAACTCTTTTATTTTGTACTGAAGTTTGTAATGTAATTTAGGATCCTGTAACTTTCAAAACAATTAATTTTTAAAAAATTTGATTTCTTCTAACACTTCTTAGTGTTTGATAAATTGCACACAAAATGAAATTAGCCTAATACTTATTCGTAGTGGAGAGATAGACTAAAGCTTATTTGTAATAAGATGATAGACGCTTTCTTCACGGTAACAAAACAATAGCCTTATATTCGTAGAACCCATCGAATTATTACTCATTACACAGGCCAACATGGTTTTGTTGCTGGAAAGTGAACGGTGATTTCCGATATTTGAGGTTATGTACCCAAAAAATGGCGTTTTTGGCTACTTTTGAGGTTATGTACAGAAAACACCAAATTTTTGGGATTTTTTCTTCAGTTGTATCATATATTACTGTTCTTTCTCTTTAATTCGAGAGTCGCAGAGTTCAATTACCATTTTTCGTTATCAAGTTACGGAAATTTGAAAATTACGAGATTGTCCCATTATGTCTTGAGCATTAGCTTTAAATACTTGGAGGCAGACATCAAAAACCCCGAATAACCTCAACTACATGTTTTCAAGAGAAAATACCCAGCAGAAAAGGCTAATTGCCTCAAAGTATTTAAAGGAAATGCTCAAGACATAATGGGACATATCTCGTAATTTTTAATTGGCGTAATTTGGTAAAGGAAAATGGTAATTGAATTCTGAAACTCTCAAATTAAAGAGAAAGAACAGTACTATATGACACAGCTGAAGAAAAAATCTCAAAAAATTTTGTGTCTTCTGTACATAACCTCAAAAGTAGCCAAGAATGCTATTTTTTGGGTACATAACCTCAAATATTTTAAAATCCTGACGTGATTGGCCAATTCTGACCCCGGATTCGGATTCTACGTAAAAAATTACTTTTAAAATGACCGTCCACTTTTCAACAACTGACATGACCCCATTATTTGCAGGCCTGTGTTATTATTAACTCATATTTCAGGGTTTGATCGAAGAGTACCAAGTTTTTTGGGGATTGAAAAGGAGTGTCCACGAAATAAAATCATGCTAATAACATTTATTTCACCCACTCTTCTCCCTCCCTCCACAGCACCCCAGACATGACCCAAAAATTGAAAAACTACATTTTTACGTAGGTAAGGGTAAGTTAAAATAAAATTTATGAGTATGATTTTATTCTGTAGCCAATCTTCGTTAATCCGTACGGAACTTAGCAAATTTCGATTGAATTTTAAAGTATGAGTTTAATCTGTCGAAAATAAAAAAATTTTTCCGTGTTCATTTCATGGGATTTCAAAGTGCCCGGTGGCACGTGTTAATATTTTAATTTCGAAAAAAATAACGGATTTTCTTTTTTTGAAAATAAAATCTTTTGCTGGGATGACTTGCTCTCTAGGACGAAATGCTTTTTCTGGACCGCCCTGTTGAGCATTTCAGGTTTCAAGCCATGATTCCGAACCTATTTTTGGAAATTTACTGCAAAGAAAATACACATAATAATTGTAGACTGTTCTTTGATATTTGTTTAGTCTTAACACCTAAAATTATTTATTTTATATTGTTGTCTATTTAAATCATTTAAACTCTTCTTTGCTGTGAAACTATATTACTCTTTTAATCTT
>NC_046659.1:41162307-41163688 GCF_010883055.1 Belonocnema kinseyi
GTCAGAGGTTGAAGGTCATGAGGATCGGGAGACATTGGTGAGATAGGTCGAGAGTTAAGGATAGCTTCGATTTCGATAACACATGTTTCCAATTGCTCAAAAATTAGCAACGTGTCTCCCACCGTTCGAACAAGATGGTGTTTGAAGGATTTAACCGCCCCTTCCCAAAGACCACCAAAGTGAGGTGAGCGCGGAGGAATGAACTTCCAAGTGACCGTTTGATTAGCTAAAAATTTTTGAACTATTTCATTGTGCTCAGCAGATTGAAATAATTTATTAAGTTCCATTAGTTCTCGGCTAGCTCCGACGAAATTCGTGGCATTATCCGAATGGATTGTTTTTGATATTCCGCGTCTAGAGAAAAGTCTTTTCAAGCAAGCGATAAAAGCTTCCGTGGTCATATCGCTGACTAATTCAAGGTGCACTGCTTTGTTGCCCATACAGACAAAGATGGCGACGTAAACTTTGACCTTATTGCGATTACGAAGCGTTTTTCCTTAATATGCAGTGGACCACAGTAGTCAACACCGACATCAAGGAAAGGACGAGAGTAAGACACGCGTTCTTGAGGAAGATCACCCATGATGTAATCCACGCCTCGCGGTCTTGCGCGAAAGCACCGAATGCATTTATGGACAATTATTCGCGTGACGTTTCGACCGCTGAGGGGCCAAAATCTTTCACGGACGGAGTACAAGGTCGCTTGAGTTCCCGCATGTTTGAGCCTTTCATGCTCCTCACGAATAATTAAACGAGTGATATGATGATTAGATGGCAATAATATTTGGTATTTTTGTTCATCTGGCAATTTTGAATGGATTAGCCTGCCACCTACTCTAAAAATTCCCTGTTTGTCTAGGAATCGTTTTAAAGAAGTCAATCGACTCTTATTATTAATATTCTCTCCCTGGTTTAAAAATTTAATTTCCTTAGAAAACTCGTCGGATTGCGTCATACGAATTATTGTTTCAAATGCAGCCTCGAGTTCATTCCTAGTGATAGGACCGACATGTTTTTCCAATTTGTTTTTGCAATTATAAATAAAACGAAAAACGTAAGCAACTATGAATTTTAAAGTCTTGCGGGAGCTATATTTTTCAATGACTTTGCTGTCAATAATTTTTGTTTTCAAGCGAATAGTTGAAACGATAATCTTTCTCTGCTCAGGAATTTCACTGAGCTTGATTTTTTCTTGAGGCCATACCTTTTCTTCTCTCGAAAGCCAGTGAGGACCATTTTTCCAAATGTTCGTATCTAAAAATTCTTGAGGCATTTCACTTCTGGAAACTAAATCGGCGGGATTTTCTTGCGAGGGTACGTGTCTCCATTCGCAGAATTTCGACAAATTTTGAATTTCTGCGATTCGATTTGAGACAAAAGT
>NC_046659.1:41163788-41167030 GCF_010883055.1 Belonocnema kinseyi
AGAAGAGAAATCAAGAAAATGATAAAAGCTTCTTAGAATTTGAAATTTTACAAACGGAATTAGAAACTCTTGAGAATGATTCCACCTATCCAGATATTCGTATGGAATACGAAGAAAAATATTACACTTCGCACGGTATCGCGGCGACTTTGTTAAAGGAAAACCTTTCCTCAACAAACAATTCAATTCAATCTAACGCCTCGTTGTCTTCGCTAAACGTCATACATGAAAATTCCACGAACATCGTTCAAGGTTCAAAAAAGAATCTTCCTCGTGTTAATTTGCCTTCATTTAGTGGATTCTACGAATCTTGGTTAGGATTTCACGATCTTTTTAAATCCCTTGTCGATGATAATAAAGACATCCCTGAAATCGAAAAATTATACCATTTGAAGGGCTGTCTAAAAAATGAAGCTGCAGAAGTTCTCGCGTCCATTGAATTGTCGTCGGACAATTACAAGGTCGCTTGGGACTTGCTGAAAGAGCGTTATGACAATCGTAAAATCATTCGCCAAACTCACGTTAAAGCACCATTAAATTTACCATTTATTTCGAAAGACTTCCCCGTTCGCTCGTTGGTCGATCAAATTCAAAAACACATTAGAGCACTTGACGCCTTGAAAGAACCTGTAAATCAATGGGGGACTCTTTTAGTTGAAATTATTAAGCAAAAATTAAATTCGTTCATTCGTGAAAAGTGGGAAGAGGCTAGCTGTGATTTCGATAACCCCGCGTTCAAGGAAATGTTGACCTTCCTGCAGCGCCATGCTCAGTTCGAAAATAACAAATTTTATGAAGTAACAGGAAAATCTCAAATCGTGTCGGATAAAAAACTAACAGGTTCTCGCGTTAATAATAATCAACGTTCGCAGCACGCTTTTGTGACCTCAACGACAAAATCTCCCTGTGCTTATTGTCAGGGGGAACACTCGATATATAGTTGCGAATCGTATAAAAAATTGGCACCTTCCGAGCGTTTTGAAACCGCAAAAAAAGCCGCGCTCTGTCTAAATTGTTTGCGTCCAAATCACCGCGTTGCTGACTGCACCGGCTTTCCTTGTCGTAAGTGCCGTAAAAAGCACAATATTTTACTGCATTATGAAAGACAGTCTGCAATAGAGAATGCGGTCTCAGAGTCGTTCCCTAAAAGCCAGTCTCTTATCAATATGCACGCTCAAGTTTCTTCCGAGGGTTTGCTTGCCACTGCGATCGTGGACTTAGTCAATACCCAGGGAGAATCCAAGTCTTGTCGAGTATTTTTGGATGCTGGATCTCAGGCCAATTTTATCACTGAAAGCGTGGCATCTTTCTTGAAACTAAATGGAAAATTGGTTGATATTTCGGTCTCTTGTGTTGAGAATATTTCCACAGAAATCAAGCATTCAGTTTCAGCAACATTGAAATCTTGTTTTAGTAAATACTCCAAGAATCTCGAATTTCTCGTTCTAAATCGAATCACAAAAACAATGCCCTCAGTTGAAATTAATCGTGCAGCCCTTGAAATCCCAAAAGATATATTTCTAGCTGATCCTGAATTCCACAAGCCATCAGAAATCGATGCTCTGATTGGAGTTAAATTGTTTTACAAGCTCCTATGTGTAGGACAAAAAACCCTGAAAAACCATCCAGAAGCCGTGTTGCAAAAAACTCAGCTTGGCTGGATTGTCGCTGGAGAAATTAATAGTTCTCTCTCTAAAAATCACGTGCAATGTAGCTTTGTGACCCACTCTACCCCTCTCGATTCGAATCTCACAAAATTTTGGGAAATCGAAGAAGTTCCGTCAATAAAATTATTGTCCCAAGAAGAGCAAGCTTGTGAATCGCATTTTAAAAATAATACTCAACGCGACCCGGCAGATCGTTACATTTTAAGATTGCCCTTCAACGAAAATAAAGGCAAACTCGGAAATTCGCGTCCCATGGCTCTTCGTTGTTTTCATTTTTTAGAAAAACGCTTTGGAAAAAATCCTGAATTAAAAACAAATTATTGTGATTTTTTAACAGAATACAATAATTTGAAACATTTGTCGTTGCTCAAAGATAAAGATCTCGCTAGGCCTGGTTTCTATCTTCCCCATAATGCAGTGATATGGGCAGATCATATCACCACAAAAATTCGCGTTGTCTTCAACGGTTCCGCGAAAACTTCAACAGGCGTGTCACTGAATGGCTCTTTGATGGTGGGTCCTAAAATTCAGGATGACCTTTTCATTCTTTTAACACGATTTCGTTCGCACAGATTTGCGTTGACTGCTAACATCGAAAAAATGTACAGGCAGGTTTTAGTACATCCGGATGATGCTTTGTATCAAAAAATTTTGTTTCGCCAAAATCCAGACGAGTGCGTAAAAGAATTCACTCTAGATACTGTCACTTACGGCACATCCTGTGCTTCCTTTCTCGCCCTTCGTGCCCTTCATCAGCTGGCCGATGATGAAGAAGCTCAGCATCCAATCGCAGCTGTGGTGCTAAAAAATGATTTTTATGTGGATGATTTAATCACTGGCGCCAACACGCACCAGGAAGCGGCTTTCATTCGCGACGACCTTAATACGCTTTTGCAAAAAGGCGGTTTTCTTTTAAGAAAATGGGCTTCTAATAACGCTACCTTGATCCCTGATAGTTGTGAAAATTTATCTAGCAATGCTTTATCGCTAGATCCAAAAGCCACTGTAAAAACCTTGGGTATTCGGTGGAACCCCTGTGAAGATAAAATTTTTTATAAAGTTGATCTCTCAGATTTTTCGAACCTTGTAAATAAACGTTCGATTCTCTCGCAAGTAGCCAAATTATTTGACCCTTTGGGATTACTGGGTCCCGTTATTCTGAAGGCAAAGATAATGATCCAACTTCTATGGAAAGCTGAAGTTTCATGGGATGAATCAATCCCAGCCGATATACACACAATGTGGTTGCAATTTAAAGACCAATTACCGCTTTTAGGCGACATTAATTTCGATCGTCCAATTATCGCGCCTAATTTTGTCGAAATCCAAGTGCATGGCTTCTGTGACGCGAGTGAGAAAGCATACGGTGCATGCATCTATTTGCGCGCAACTGATGCTCAAGGTAAGCACCACCTGTCGCTTGTCTGCTCGAAATCTAGAGTAATTCTGGTGAACTCTTTGACCTTGCCTCGGTTAGAGCTTAGCGCTGCCCTTCTGCTTGCACGCTTATACACAGTGACTAAGCAGGCACTTCCAATCAAATTCGAAAAGGTTTATTTTTGGTCAGACTCCACA
>NC_046659.1:41167130-41169088 GCF_010883055.1 Belonocnema kinseyi
AAAGGTATGGCCTCAAGAAAAAATCAAGCTCAGTGAAATTCCTGAGCAGAGAAAGATTATCGTTTCAACTATTCGCTTGAAAACAAAAATTATTGACAGCAATGTCATTGAAAAATATAGCTCCCTCAAGACTTTAAAATTGATAGTTTCTTACGTTTTTCATTTTATTTATAATTGCAAAAACAAATTGGAAAAACATGTCGGTCCTATCACTAGGAATGAACACGAGGCTGCATTTGAAACAATAATTCGTATGACGCAATCCGACGAGTTTTCTAAGGAAATTAATTTTTTAAACCAGGGAGAGAATATTGATAATTAGAGTCGATTGACCCCTTTAAAACCATTCCTAGACAAACAGGGAATTCTTAGAGTAGGTGGCAGGCTAATCCATTCAAAATTGCCAGATGAGCGAAACGTCACGCGAATAATTGTCCATAAATGCATTCGGTGCTTTCGCGCAAGATCGCGAGGCGTGGATTACATCATGGGTGATCTTCCTCAAGAACGCGTGTCTTACTCTCGTCCTTTCCTTGATGTCGGTGTTGATTACTGTGGTCCACTGCATATTAAGGAAAAACGCTTTCGTAATCGCAATAAGGTCAAAGTTTACGTCGCCATCTTTGTCTGTATGGGCACCAAAGCAGTGCACCTTGAATTAGTCAGCGATCTGACCACGGAAGCTTTTATCGCTTGCTTGAAAAGACTTTTCTCTAGACGCGGAATATCAAAAACAATTCATTCGGATAATGCCACGAATTTCGTCGGAGCTAGCCGAGAACTAATGGAACTTAATAAATTATTTCAATCTGTTGAGCACAATGAAATGGTTCAAAAATTTTTAGCTAATCAAACGGTCACTTGGAAGTTCATTCCTCCGCGCTCACCTCACTTTGGTGGTCTTTGGGAAGCGGCGGTTAAATCCTTCAAACACCATCTTGTTCGAACGGTGGGAGACACGTTGCTAACTTTTGAGCAATTGGAAACATGTGTTATCGGAATCGAAGCTATCCTTAACTCTCGACCTATCTCACCAATGTATCCCGATCCTCATGACCTTCAACCTCTGACTCGTGCTCACTTCCTGATTGGTGGTCCTCTAACGAGCTTTCCGCAGATGGACCTTACGGAAACAACCTCAAATCGCATATCTGCCTGGCAACACGCACAAAAATTGCGCCAGCATTTTTGGAAAAGATGGCAGAAAGAATATCTCCATCAACTAACCGTTCGCAGCAAATGGCAAGGCAATGCAAATCCTTGCATCAAGTTGAATACCTTGGTAATTATCAAGGAAGATAACCTTCCACCTCTACAGTGGAAACTCGGTCGAATTGTCGACACTCATGCTGGTCGAGATGGCATCATCAGGGTAGCTACTGTGAAGACTGATACGGGAGAGTACAAGCGCTGCATTAAAAGGCTCTGTCTTTGAATTTTTTCGTTTGTTTTTATGATTAGTTGTAACTATATACGAATAATTTCTAGCACTTTTTATTGAACGTGTTCGTTCAAAAGGGACCGGCATGTTTAGTCTTAACACCTAAAATTATTTATTTTATATTGTTGTCTATTTAAATCATTTAAACTCTTCTTTGTGTGAAACTATATTACTCTTTTAATCTTCTCTTCTAGAATTTTGGCACGTTTCGACACTTTCTAGTTTTCTTTTGTAGACCCTGGTCAATGTAGTATCTTTCGCCTCTTTTCATTTACAGATGCAAGAATGGCCTTGCAATGGCAATTTAGCACTACGCTTTCGAATCCTCGAAAATACCGCAATAAAATTATGTAGCCCTTTTACTTTGCCAAAAACTTAGCCTTAGGAAATTTACTTTGTACGCACAGCTGTTGAACAAATAGTTAGAATTTGGAAGGACCCATTACAAGGGCCTCACCCCCAGTTCCCACTACTCGATTTCCATGATTTTCTTAACACGCCTGCGCCTCCTACCTTG
>NC_046659.1:41169188-41179561 GCF_010883055.1 Belonocnema kinseyi
TCGCTTGTCCGTCACTTTGTACAAACTTCGATAAAAACATACAGTCCACCTAACCTTTGCTAGTATGTATATATGTACATTTCTTTTAAAATATATGTATTAGACATACAAGCCTTCGTTCGTGTTTTATTCACCAAAATTTTAGCAATTCGATAAATTAAAGTGAGCAAAAACAATATTTATTGATATATTCTTTGAATCCGAATAAACGAAATTAAAATAATAATTTCCACGCCGGCGACGTTCAAGCGTCCTTGAGCGCGCCATTGCAAATACGTCACTCTCGACTTTGTGGTAAATCTTTGAATATTTAATTTGCATTAAACTAAAAAATTAAAATATGGCTTTAATTATTATCACATTGACTAGATCCGGAAACAGGATTTTTTTTTAAATTTCAAAATCTCTGACATGGTCTACTTTTCTACAAGAAAAAATTGTTTTAAATAATCTTTTTTGAAGTTTTGTAGGCTATACAATTTAGAAAAAAATGGTTTCCAAACAAAATTATTTTCTGAACGAGACACATATTTACTGAAAAATTTAAAAAAGTGAACCAATAATCCCAATATTTCTGTCGAAGTTTTGCAAAAACTGTCTTTACGATATTTTGTCTAGAGTTCGACTTAGCTCGTCTGGAGTTCGTCTGTAAGACGGCTGTTTCTCGCTGGCGGCCCGGAGAGATACTTGCAAAAACGTCTTGGCTATATCTTGACTGTGTCTTGGATAAAGACTCAGCTAAGGCGAATTATTTTCACTCTGATATGAAGGCTTTAAAATTGTTTTAACTATATTAAAAAAAAATGTGCGTCTTTAACCAGCGACATGTCTGCTGACCAATTTAACTAAAACATACCTAATTTTTCCTAATATTTCGATCTCACAAAAACTTTTTTTTAAAACACGAATTTTGGGGGAAAGCATTTAAATATAAATGATCGAATAGGACATGATTTGAAATACTCACGATATAATCGGCTATAACGGGGCTCGTTTCCAATAACTTCTAGATTCGAAATATACAAAATAAAAAAATCGATTTTTGAAAACCTCGAAACCAGGAGACCCCCTTAACACTACTTTCAGACAAGGCTAGTTCAAATAAGTCACATTTACTGTTGTCTTTTATGACTGCAGATAAAACATATGCCGCTTTTCTATCAGTACAGTGAGATAAATTACTCTTGAATCAAAAGTGCCGATGCTATTGAATTCCAAATTATTCGTGCAATAGTTTATGTCAATAGTCCAACAATTCTTTTTTAAAATGGAAAGATTGGAGGTTTTGAATAAAAAATACAGTAGTATAGATTGTAATATTGACGATTATATGAAGCTCATAATAAAATTTAACCAAAATCATTAAAACTTTGCAATCTATAAAATATTCTTTATATTTCGTGAGCATCTACAATATTGTAAATTAATATATTTTCGAATCTTACAGGAAATTTTAAAAACCACCATATTTAATTAGAAATCTGTACAAAAAGCCCTGACGCACATTTCTATCAAGTCGATGTAATAGGTATATTAAAATTTGTTTTCACGTTTAACCCTTTGTTGCACGTATTTTTTAGTCAAGTGAATTTACTTGAAAATTCTTACTCAGGTGGTTTTGGGGTCGCTGATTACGAATATGAAGTTAGAATTTCGAAAATTTCAATTCAAGATGGCGGATATAAGAAAAGGGTTTCAAAATTTTGAAAAAAGCGATATATGAGTGTCAAAAACTCTACTTGGGGTTTTTTGGGGTCGCTGATTACGAATTTGAAGTCAGAATTTTCAAAATGATGAATTCAAGAGGGCGGGTTCAAGATGGCGATTTCAAAATTTGGAATAAAGAGATATATGAGCTTGAAACTTTTTACTCGGGGTTTTTTGGAATCGCTGATTACGAATTTGAAGTCAGAATTTTAAAATATTCAAATTCAAGATAGCAGATTCAACATGGCGATTTCAAAATGTTGAAAAAAAGAGTTTATGAGCTTGAATATATCTGCTTAGGGGTTTTTGGGGTCGCTGATTACGAATGTGAAGTCAGAATTTAAAAAATGATCAATTCAAGAGGGCGGTTTCAAGATGGCGGTTCCAAAATTTGGAATAAAGTGATATATGAGCTTAAAACTTTTTACTCGGGGTTTTTTGGAATCGCTGATTACGAATTTGAAGTCAGAATTTGGAAATATTCAAATTCAAGATAGCAGATTCAACATGGCGGTTTCAAAATTTTGGAAAAAAAATATATAGGAGCTTCAAAATCTATACTCAGGCGTTTTTGAGGTCGCTGATTACGATCGCTGATCTACGATTAGATTCTCGTAATTCTTCAAAATAGATCTCATAATGCCAACACTTACACATAACTAAATTTGATCGACTTATTTTAATTTTAATTAAGCAACTTGGAATTCTTAAGCAGCGTCTCCAAAAACCCCGAGTATAGATTTTCAAGCTAGTATATCACTTTTTTCAAAATTTTAAAACAGCCATTATGAATTTGCTATCTTGTATTTGAATATTTCCAAATTCTCACTTCAGATTCATAATCAGCGACCCCAAAACCCCCGAGTATATCTTTTCAAGCTCGATTATCTCCTTTTCAAAATTTTAAAACCGCCATCTTGGATTTTAATATTTCCAAATTCTGACTTCAGATTCGTAATTTAGCGAACCTAAAGAAACCCCGAGTATAGACTTTCAAGCTCGATTATCTCTTTTTTCAAAGCTTAGGAACCGCCATCTTGAATCCGCCATCTTGAATTTTAATATTTCCAAATTCTGACTTCAGATTCGTAATTGGCGACCCCAAAAACCACCGACATAGATTTTTAAGCTCGCCTATCTTTTTTCAAAATGTTGGAACCACCATCTTGAAACCACTTTCTAATTTCGGAATTCAGATTCGTAATGAACGACCCCAAAAACTACCGAGTAGGGGCTTTTAGTTTATTATAATAAACAATTATATCAAAAACCCTATATTCTTATGTTCTGTTACTAATAAATTATCTAGTGAACAACAAAAAACCGACAAAGACGTTAAGAATTAATTAAATGGCAAAAATCTGAAGTTAAGTTGGTGGGATCACGCGTTTCCACCTTGCAACTAAGGGTTAAACTCCCCATTTTTTTAGGGGATGACAGAAAAATATTTTTAAAAATGGAACTCCCAAAATTATAATATTGTCGATATATGAAAATCGCGAATTAAGAAAATTCTAAATAACAAAAATCACGTTAGTTTAGAATATGACAATATTTAAAAATTCACGAAAGAAAATGGCAGAACTATAAAATACCCGAACCAGAAAAATCAAGAATTTAATCAATCAAAAAATTATTTTTTTGTTTAGTATCTATTATTTACTTATTTAAAATAAAATTAACAAATATTTTTTTAAAGAATTTTTTTAATATTATGAAATTATATTTTGAAATTTAAAATGACAATAATTGAAACTAATATATTTCTGAATGAAAATTTTTGTTTCGAAATGTTCACAGTATGGAAATTTATATATTTATTTTTTTCCAAAATCAAATTCTTATTAATTAAAACAAAAATTCAAAAGAAGCTTCCAAATAAATCAGTGCTAAATTAATCGTGCAACTTTTGTTTGGAAAATTTTATTACGATTATTGTTATTTTATATTCTAAAAACAATTTGTTATTACTTTAAAAATTAATTAAAAATTTGTTTGATAAAAATATTTGATTATTGTGTTTTTAATAAATGAATCATATTTTTGAAAAAACAATTTTTTTAATTGCTTTATTTCGGTAAATTCATAATTCGGAAATTTTCTGGTGCAGATTTTATTATTCGGGAATTTTACAGTGTACCGTTGTCGTGCAACCAAGAGCTATTCAGAACTTAACTTTTTGGAGGAAATTGTGCATGGATTTTCTTCAACTGTTGCACTTGGAAGATGTTGTGAAATAACAGGTCGCCCTAGAAACCATTGACATGTAAGTGATCCCCATGTAGTATTCAGCTTTCCTTGGATAAGACCTTTTTTTTATATGTAATGCACTCAAAAGATATTGTGCAATGTCGGTTCGTCCAATTGAACATTGGGGTGAGACCAATCCTTGTTTAGGTCAAAAGTTCCATGAGAAAGACATATGTTTTTGACCTAGGGTATTCGAAAGTTGTTGTGCAATAACAGATCATACGAAAAATCGATAAGGTTCGGGCAAATATTTATTTTGAACTTAACTACCTCGAGGAAGATGTACCATATCATTTACACATGATGCATTCAGAAGTTCACGTATAATGACGGTTTTTCTCAGTAATCGCAGGAGTGCGACTACTCCCAATTTAAAAGTCAACTGCCCTCGAGGATGATGTATCTTGTATACACCTGGTGCAAATGAAAGGTGTTGGAGCAACGAGCGAATCCTTCGTGATTTCTCCAGGGTTTGAGGGAATGATAGTATAGTCTTTTCTAGGAACTTCCTGGGTCCATTACAGGCTCCGATTTGCAGCCAGAAATATAGAGGAATTTGCACGAAATGTTAATAGATTTTCCAGCTTGAGTTAACGTAAAATTTCTGTAAAGTACTTTCTGGAGATTACTTGGGACTAACCTTCTTACTCCGGATGTCGGCGGTAATTCGAAAATGGGAACATCCTAGAATAAAGATATCGTATTAAATTATTTTTCTTGAACTGAAAATAAAACTTTGCGATTGAAATAACTACCTGATATTAAATGGCTGTCTGTTAATTAATACGATTTTTATTGTAATAAATACCGATTTAAATTTTTAGTTATCCTTGATATTATGAAAAATAGAATAACTGCTCATATCATTCAGCTATACGGACAAAAAAGGTTTCATGCAGTTTACGAAACTAATTTAGGAGAAGTGAATATTGAAGACGGTGTTGTTAAAATTTAAAGAATCAGGTTATATAAGATGTTGTAAATCATTTTTACTAAATGTATGAAACATCTCAATAGAATTTAAACGTCAAGGGGATATAACATGCATTAGCGAGTAGGTTATAAAGTACTCATCAGAGTTCCGGAGATCGTGTATTGAAGCGAATGCAAAATCAGTGGCAATAATTTCACCGAGAGAAAAATTATTTTTTGTCTGACCTCTCTTGAAAACGCCTTATTGCACACGAAAAATACGATATCGTATCAATTGCAATATATACCATCATTCCTGCGATATATATCATAATCATCGCATTATAATAGCGTAAAATCGTGATAGCATTCATTGCAAGTTTGTACATTATACACCCCATAATTGTGCAATCTATAACGTAATAATTTAAGTTTATTACGGTCACACATTGTGTTTCTTCCTTTTTGATCTCACGAGGGTTCTAGTAGTAGCCAAGTGATATTAGTACATTATAATATCGTACAAAGCTCCAGAACATGCTTGTACGTTATCATATTACGCTTTATTGCAATATAGAGGTTTTGAGATATCATTGTGCGATATCTTTTTTTTCCGCCGCGCCGTCAGGCCGACGAAACTTTACGCCCGTTGTAAATACACTGCAACACTGCAAACTATCAAGAACACCACACAACCTTTATCAGCTTAGCATGCTTGCTTCCACGATGGGTAGGAAAAAAAGTATTGTGCATATCAAGGGCGTACGGCGGCAAGTTCACACTCGTAAAAATAGCCTTCTTTACACCCTCTATACCGTTCATTCATTATACAACTACACATAAGGCCATTTATTGCTTCTCATATGCATGCTTAAATGGTTTGATAAATCTTAATTAATCGCTAAGAATTCGCACGCTCTCACCAGCTAAGCTATCCAACGCTTGGACTTTCATGTAAAAATTCTAAATGAACGTTAAAGAGTCAAGGGACAAATATACATATATGCCTCTATTTATATCTAACTTTTCGGTTTTGTACATTTCATAAACAGGCGAGTTAAAAAATTGTAGAAATATTCTTGATATCAAACTTTTTCTTTCACAGGAATTGAAGGTTCATTGAAGGCTGTTTGCATGATCCATGGCACAATTATTAAAAAACAACACGTATCATAAGTAAACTTCCGTAAAAATTATGTATGCTTTTTTTTTAAAATTGAGCACACCAGAATTGAAGGCTCATTGTAGCTTCTTCAACGCCCGCAAAATCAATTTCCCAAAACCATCTCTTGCTAATAAAAAACTACCCCTTATCTAAAAGTGTTAATAAAGTGCACTGAATATGTCCTAATCATGAAACTGAGTACATCAGAATTGAAGGCTCTTTGAAGGCTATTGCACGACTCACGGCGAAAATTTTCAAAAACGACCCCTACCATATATAAACTACCCTAAAAATTAAATATGCTCTAATCTGCAAAATAAGCACACCAGAATTGAAGGCTTATTTTAGGCTCTACATCGCCCCCACATAAATTTTCCAAAACCATCCCTGGCTAATTAAAAGCTACCCCTTACTTGAAAGTGCTGAAGAAGTACACTTAATGTGCACTAATCATGAACCTGTGTACATAAGAATTAAAGGCTCATTGAAGGCTCTTGCATGAACCTTCGCGCAATTTTTACAATACAACCCCTATCATAAATAAACTACCTTAAAAATTAAATGTGCTCTAATCTGAAAATTGAGCACACCAGAATTGAACGCTGATTTAAGGCCAACAAGAGCCTTTAATGGGCCTTCAATTCTAATGTACTCAGTTTTCTGATTAGAGCATATTCAGTGTACTGTTTCAGCACTTAAAAGTAGGCGGTAGTTTTATAACACCAAGAGATGGTTATGGAAAATCAAATTTGGTGGCGTTAGAGAGCCTAAAATAAGACTTTAATTCTGGTGTGCTTAATTTTCAGATTAGAGCACATTTAATTCTTAGGGTAGTTTATTTATTATAGGGGTTATTTTTAAAAATTGCGGCATGGGTTATGCAATAGCCTTCAATGAGCCTTTAATTCTGATGCACTCAGTTTTATGATTAGTGTGTATTTAGTGCACTTTATCGGCACTTTTAAGTAAGGGGTAGTTTTTTAAAGCAAGGGATGGTTTTGGGAACTTGATTTTGCGGGCGTTGGAGAGCCTAAAATGAGCGTTCAATTCTGGCGTGCTCAATTTTTAGCTTATAGCATATATAATTTTTAGGGTAGCTTATTTATGATAGGGGATGTTTTTGAAGAATGGCGCCGTATGTCGAACAAGAGGCTTTAATCAGCCTTTAATTCTGATATACTCAGTTTTATAATTAGTGCATATTCAGTGCAATTTATCAACAATTTTAAGTAAGGGGTTGTTTTTTAACTTCAAGGGATGGTTTTGGAAAATTGATTTTGGGGGCGGTGAAGAGCCCTAAATGAGCCTTCAATTCTGGTGTACTGAATTTTCAGATTAGTGCATATTTCTTCTTTGGGGAATTTTTTTTATGATAGGGGTTGTTTTTGAAAAGTTGCGCAAAACATCATGCAAGAGCCTTCAATGAGCCTTCAATTCCTGTGAAAGAAAAAATTTGGAATCACGAATATTTCTACCATGGTACTGCTGGCTTTACCTAAAGCTGGCAGTACCATGCATTTAAAAAGAATGCGGATCCCAAAATTTGTCTTTTGGGTACTAAATGAGACTCAAATGAGCCCTACATTATGACATAGGTCCGACGCTCTTCGGGCAAAGTGATACTTCCAGCTTTATCCACCTTCAGTAGTACGCTATTCATTCGTAGTGCTCCTCGATAGGAGGATGCACGGCATCTTCTGCAGAAAAGTGGAGGATCAGTCAATGTCGTGTGAGCTACCTTTTGCTTTCCTTAAATTAGCCGGATTGAAGTCTGGCGCAGAGGTTTCACTTTTGCACACTGGTTTGTGGCCATAAAAATACATGTCAAGTTCGTTAACCAGTCATCTACTGCCAATATTTATGGTTTTCGCCATGGAAAATGAAACTGAAAAACGTAATAATTCAAGTTACCGACGAAATTACGCAAGATACGGTAAAAAGACAATAGATTAAAAATATTTGTATTCAAAAGTTCTACAAAATGGTTCTATACTATTTTCCAATGGCAACAATATTTGAACAGCCAAAACAACGCAAATGACAGTGAAATGGTCAAAAAGCAAAATTTTTCTTCCCGAATAAACCTACAAAATTGCTCTTTGCCATTTTTCAATATAGACCACAGATTGTTTATATCTATATTTCACTCCTAAACTATCAATAATAAAATTGAAATAATCCCAAACAAAATTTTTCATTACTGATGTCGGTTTACATTTCTTTACCAATTACACTGCATTCCCACTTTAAAAGCCGTTTCGGGGGTACCCTTTATCTCCTTCGCATAATCTCGGGACTTGGCCATACCATAAACAATCAGAGCTGTATGGATAATTTTTGTTGGAGTTTCGTCTTAAAAATGTTTTTTGTTGTATTTTTGCTATTTTTGGTTGATAATGTCACAATAAACGTGAAAATGTTTATGCTCGAAAATAAAAATTTATAAAACTACTAATTTTTAAGTATGTACGTACATATACCAGGGTAGCCATTTTTACCAAGAAAAAAGTTTTCGGTCATTTCCCGTGTCTTTCTCGGTTCGCAAATATTTTTCACGGGCAATGAAATAAAAAAATTGTACTCTAAGGCTAAGCATTTTTCCACTCGAAGTAATAAAAAACAAACCAAAAACTAAATAACTCAGATTGAAACTCTTTAATTTCAAACTTTTGAAATAGACGTTTTAAAAAATGTTAATTAAAAACGTTGTGTTCGAATGTTCAATAATTCACACGTATAAAATGGAAAGTAGTAACACTTCTCAATTGGACAAGTTTAAATGAAATGCAGATAAACTGAAAATTTTTCATTTTTGACTTTTATAAATTATAGATTTCAAAGCGAAGGGCTATTCACTGAGTTAAAATGAGTGGAGTCATTTGTAACTCAGAACTCATTCTGCGAAATCAAGGCAAATCTTCGAACATCCGACACATCATAAGAAATCCTTGCAACTCTCACAAAATCGCGGTTATTCTCAGAGAATTAGATAAACTCTTGTTGAGTAAACACGCGGTCATTCTTGGGTCAGCGAGGTTCAATCGTACTCTGGAGAACTCAGAACTCATTCAGCCAAGGGGGTGCCGTTGTGGAGGACATCGGTCGGTCGCTTGCTTAGCCGCACGACCTTTTTCATTGTTCGCAGATTAGATACGGTTGATCGGTTTCTCCGAATTGATCGGAAAATCATTTAGAAACTCTTTCAGTATTCTTTCAACTTATTCTGAACACTTTCCGATCTTCACGTTACTGCCCGTTGGAGCGAGAGAACCCGAGAGCGAGACAGCGATAATTATAATATTGCGTGCCATTTCTCTTATATTCATGCTCCCCGGAAACCACTGAGTCGCTGACTAACTGCAAAATGATTAATGAAATAACAGTTATTAACAAAAACTAAAAGTCGATTAACATAAAAGTCTTAATAATTTTCGAAGCATCTATCTATAAATTTTGGGAAGGATCAAACGAGATTAAGATTCCAGTGATCGATAGCAATCCATATCAGTACCATTCTAAGGGCAGGTAACTACGTTCAAATTAATTGATATTTTACCCCACTATAAAATTTATCAATATTTCTTTAGTTATAAAATTACATTGTATTGATTGTTGCCTTTCGCAATCAATAAGCAATATTGGCGCAAGCAAAATTTGTTGGCAATTTTTAAACAACAATTCTAAAAAATAGTTCTCTAAATTCTAAAAACTTTTACTCTATTTAAAATTAAAATCTGAAATAAAGCATAACATTTTGCGGAAGGGTTTGACCGTTTCTGTCGATCATGGGAATGATCATTTTAATGAGCTAAATTAAAAGTTTAACCTCAAATTGACATTAGTGCAGGTTCCCTGAAAGATTGTTTAGTCGATTCTTTATCAGCATTAGCATTTTTTTAAGTCACGCCACATCCTGCCGTCGGTCCTACAGTAGTCTGCAGCAATGAAAATTTCGGAATTACAAAAATTCCTACCAATAATTTTGACGAGGCTGATCGCGGTCAAGTCTCGACAGAATT
Organism: Belonocnema kinseyi; assembly: GCF_010883055.1. NCBI lineage: Eukaryota > Metazoa > Arthropoda > Insecta > Hymenoptera > Cynipidae > Belonocnema > Belonocnema kinseyi. Next base: position 41,179,242 of record NC_046659.1, read on the forward strand.
CTCTATCAACTTCTTGTACGATGAAGAAGTTCGGCAAGAAAAAGGGACATGTAAAATGTTCTTGCGCTTCGTCCGCTTTTCCTCGTACGCGCGCGTCGTGATGGTTGTCCCAAAAGTTCCGGGTCAGGAACAAGTACAATAAGAGGGTTTTGGGACGTTATCTGGATAAACGTAAAAATCACGTAAACCAGCTTAGTACACCCATTCCAGTTCGGAAGTGAATATACGAGGGTGGATTGATAAGTTTCCGGCCTGACCAAGAGATGGCGCCACTAGGCCTACCTTAAGGTGGCGTTCTATAGTACCATCCTTAGATAGCT
>NC_046659.1:41179661-41187458 GCF_010883055.1 Belonocnema kinseyi
TCAGCCTTGGAGGAGATTATGTTGAGAAATAAAAAAAAAATTCTTAAAAACGTTGTTTTTCTTGGTCAGGCCGGAAACTTATCAATCCACCCTCGTATAGCGTATTCCTAGGACTAAAAAGTCGAGTGACTTGTGCGTGGATCATCCCGATTAATAAGTACACATCGGTATAGCCGGAATGTTCCCACGTATTAGATATGTGTAAAATTGTGTAAAATTCGTGAAAATCGGCGGGGCAGTGATCGCGACGTGTCGGGTCTATGTGTAGGTGAAGACGATGTTAACTGTTATTTCTGGGGACACATGAGAAATAATAGCCAAATCAGAGAGGAATGCATCCAAAGAACAAAAGGTCAGAAGTGTAAAATTTCACTAAAATATACATTTCGATTACTCTCTCCTGCTCTCTCTCTCTCCTGCGCATCGAAATTTCTTGCGAATTATGTTCAAAAATATAAATGCCTTAATAATGAAATTACTGTAGATAAGACCGTCGAAACTTCACGCATGAAGGTCCGCCGTTAGGTTTAGGGTCATTGAATTTCATTTCACCAATCATTCTTTTAAAATGAATAAAATTGAGTTGTTTTTTGGAACTCAATAAATTCAAGTTTAACCATTTATTTTTCGACCCTTATACCCATCAGAAATTGAAGGCGATAGAAAAGTGTTTCCCGGGGAAGCAGAGGTCCAAACGAAATCCCACATAAAAATAAAATAAATATTTGAGCGAAATCTCAAATGATTGTCTGAGTACCTCTGAAGACACAATAATAAGAATCCATTTTTCACACTACCTGGATCTTAGTTTCCCAAAAATTAATTAAACTATTTGGAGGTGTATCGGTTCGTAACAGAGAGTTGGTGGCAAGCGGTTGTGATTTACAATTTTTTTATCCTACTTTTAATCTGCTAAATTAATCTTTTGCTTTTAAAAAATGCATTTCCTATTTTTGTGATTTTGACAGGCAATCCGCGATTGTTCAAAGACTTCTGAAAGTTCCGTATGGATTTCTCAAATTTAGAATTAAATTTTATTTCACAATTCCATGCTTCTGTACAACTGTGAAGACTTTCTGTGGATTCGTGAATATTATTTAACCGAAAAATTTTACATTCAGTTTGATTTAAGTAATGTGAAATTTGCAACAATTTTTAAAAATTTAAATATTAAAAAAAATTTCTTGTTATTATTCTTTGCTAAAAGTTAAGTTTGACTGAAAAAAATATAAAGAAAAAAAAAGCAAATCGCTAGTATGTCGTGAGATCCACCAAAAAACATCCGTCACCTTGACCGAGGTAGAAAAGCTCGAAAACGCCAGAAAGAAATGCAGCTTCGGGCGGCTGCTGAAAAGTTTTTGGCTGCTAAGATCCTTCTTCATGAACTTAAAAATGTAGTTCTTCCATCCAGCGAGGCATTAAGTGGCTGGACCGACTTTTTGTCAAACGAGCTACAAGCAGATTTAAATGGTGTCAACCAGTCAGTTCAACATCTTCGACTTCATGGACTGGGTCTAATTGAAATTGCACCTGACTGTCACTTAAAAACAACACAAGTAACTGTACTAGGCCTACAACCTATGAAGGAATCGATAATAGCCATTTATGAACCTCACATTCACTTAATCCTATCTGAACTATCTACCAAATTCAAAGATACTCAGCAACTTAAATTGCTAATGAAGATGCCAAAAGAACCTATGAAGGAATACCATAATGGACAACTATACAAGAAAGGCGAAAAAGCGCTAGAACAAGTATAGCAACAAGTGTATAAGCTTACTTTGCAAAGACAGGATAAGACAGCGCAGCATCTACTAATACAGGGATCTTATGCAGGATTTGGCTTACTTGCAATGCTAATATTGGGTCACCTCGGACGTACTGAATTGCTATTGCTCCTGATTAATAATTGGACCTGCTTCAATCGCAAGTCAAAGAATCTGGGACTTTTTTGTGGGCCTGTGTTATTTTTTTTAAGATAATATAAATTTTTAGAAACCCTCATAAGACGGTGAAAAACACCGAAAAGTGAAACCAAACAATTTAATTTTTTTATTCTTCAAAAAAGATTTAAATAAAAATGGTAGATTCTCTGAAAATGCAACTTTCATGTTATAATTCATTTTTCTGGCACTCCTGAAAATGGTCACAGATAATATTTAAGTGACATCCCTACACCTTTCAAGTGACGCGTAACGGAAAGGCACACCTTCGACTGGCTTAAGAAATAATGCAGGTCACATTTATACGCCTTCCAACATCTGACGGGGAGTATGGCGCCATTGTAACTGATTACATAAATAACGCAGGTCACATTCCTGCCCTCTTCCTTTGTCTTGTGTGGGGATAGGCACCCCTGTGACTGGTCATTGAAATAATTTAAGTCACATTCCTACCGCTTTCCAATATCACATGGTTAGAGTTACCATTATGACTGGCAATTTGACTGGTATTTCCTAGAGACTTGCTGCCTCCTTTTCACCAATATTTGCGTTCGAAAGCTTCAATTCTATTCCTGACTGTTAACATCCGCAGCGGGCTATAATGAGTTAGTTCCCAACTACCGTCAACCCCAAAGTCAGCGCTATGAAACTCTCTCACCAATGTCTCTAAATCTCTCACTGATGTCCACTCTCAAAAGTTTTAGTCGGGCGCACAGGCAAAGCTGGGACTGATCCCAGAAATAATGTACGTGACATCGCTTCCTCTTTTTAACGTCTCATGAAAGATCCTCGTGCATTAAAAATTACACGTGGATGTCAGAAGCACTTTTCAAGATTTATCATTCGCAACTAGAATCGCTCCAAATACATTGTCTCAAATTGAGCTTTCTACATGCTTGGCAATCATCAAAGTTCTTGAGGAAAGAGTTATGATTTTCCCGACAACAACTGAACAGTGGAAAGAAATTGCTGTTCATTTTGAAAGAATTTGGCAGTTTCCAAACTGTGTTGCTTTCATGGATGGTAAGAACATTGTTTCTCGACCTCCACGTAAGGATGGATCTATATATCGCAATTATAATTATATCTAGTGGATGCTGAATACAAGTTTATATTTGTTGACATCGGTCACAATGGACGAATGCATGCTTCTGCAGTTTTCCGGGATAGTCCATTAGGAATAAAATTAGAGTATAATTCTTTTAAATTACCGGAGCCTAGCTACCTACCTGATTATTTGGTCATATTGTCCTATGTGATTTTGAGCCATGACCCTTTCCTCTAAAACAAAATGTAATGAGACCTTACTCAGAACGTGGCTTGACTCCAGAAAAAAGAATGTTCAATTATAGGTTGAGTCGGGCCAGACGAACCGTTGAAAATGCATTTGGAATACTTGCAAATAGATTTCGAATACTATTCAATCCAATTCCATTGCCTGTACAGAAAGTTGAAGTTACAACGTACACTTGTGTTCTGCTTCATAATTTTCTTTTGTCCAAAAAGTGTTATTGGTATATTCCAGCTCAGGATAGAGTGAAAAATCTTGATATTCTAGATTCAGGGCTTTCTAGTGCATCTAATCAGGGAGGAAATCGTTCCACTTTCTCAGCAATGGAAGTGCGCAATAATTTTAATGATTATTTTAACACTTGTGGTACCGTAACCTGGCAATATGATGCAGTCGCGAAAGGTAATTTTTGAAACTCTACTTGTTTAATAGTTCTTCTGAAGTTTTTTGCATCAAATATTTATTACATAGATTAATGGTTATCAATATACTGTTCATGAATATATAAACCAGAAGCATTGTATGGCATTTTATAGAAACATTTTAGGCTCAAATGCAATGCATGTATTAACTATTCATAAAACAAAGATGTCAAGTTTAATTAATGTAGAAATAAAGGAAACTCATACAAACATAATATTTGATATAAATTTTATTGTTTCGCATCAATAACTGTATTCTTATGACATAAATGAAAAGTAATCTATAAATAAAAGATGAAACTTTTTTTTTTTAATTAGAGACCGAGTCAAATTCAAATCAGGCAGGGTTAAAATTAGAGATGGGACAAGCAGTATTTCGGCTACTGCTTGCCCTCCGGCAGGCACGTCCTCCTGCTTGCCGGGCCCGAGTTTTAAAGTTCGGCTCCTGCTCCCTCCGGTCGCCGGAGGAAGCAGTAGGCGGTAACTTCGGCCGGATTTCTACTGCGTTTTGTCTCCTACTGCAAACTTCGGCGTCAAGTACCTGAAGCCCTGAACCCTTTTTTTCTGCGTCTTCTGACTTTTTTTCGAAAGCTTTATTTACTTTTCCTATTGCGTTCAGAAAATCAGAATTCAATGTCAGCAATTCAATATTGAGAAAATGAGAATTTAAAAAATTTTTAATAATGAAATTATATTGATTTTTAATTTTCGAGGTGATTCGTAAATGAAATATAGATTATTTATTTTATTTAGATAATAAAATAACATAGGAAACATGTGTGTAGTGTATAAAATCTGTTATTTTCTAAATAATTATCTCAATGTTTTCCTTAAAATTTTTTAGTAATAAATAGTAGCGAATTAAGATTCACATATAACTCACAGGTGTGTTTTTCTCTAAATGTACTGTGCTAAGCAGTACTGTTGATGAAAATCGGATGATATCTTCAATGCCAGTTGAGACTTCTTGTAATTTCGCATGCACATTAAGATTTACTTAATTAATGGAAATATTAACCGATTTTCATCCACTTTTTTCATTTCCTTAAAATTATATTAGGAAAATGATTCAGCTAATTAGAAGTTAATTCAGGAATTTCTTAAAGATTCGGCTTATTTAAACAGCCTTAAATCTATGACAGGGAAACGGTTATTATGAGTTAATTAATATTTATTATGATTAATTAATGACTAATTAATATCTAAAGAAGTAAAATAATAGATTTTTCATTATTATAATAATATGATAGCATTTTGTAAAGAATTATTAATTAATTAATTATTTCCAACTTAAATTGAAAACGTTAAGCGAATTGGCGAAACATGAAGATATTTTAACGCTTAAAAAGGATTTCCATATCCGACAGAGACATATGTAAATCCTTTTTAAAATCCGCTTTAGAAAATTCAGCTACGTCCTCTTTTTAAACATTATCGGAGTGCGAATATCATGAAATATGAAAGTGGGAAAATTAGAATATTTACATATTTGATTTAAAATATATCATATTTCTGCGGCGAATATGATTTCTCTCTGTTGAATTAAGAATTGATAGGGACATACGTCATTTAAGCGAAATTAAAATAAATGTAACTTAATAAAACAATTATTTATTTCAATAAAATGTAAAAAATAATTGTACTTTCTTCATAAGTTTAATAGTTTATATGTTTTTTAGTACTAAAATTTTTGACACATTAATTATTGAAACAAGTAATCATTGTTTATTTCAAAATTTCTAAACATTGAGCCAGAGATGTCCACTTTTTCTCAAAATGGTATACGATGCTACTTTTTATTGAATAATTGTAAAATTTTGGTACATTTCTTCTAAGTTTGAACAAATTTCTATTTATTTAAACAATTTATACTTGCTTAATCAATTTTTTCCAATAACTTAAAAAAATAAAATAGAATAAAATTATTTTTCTGATTTTATAGTATATAGAAAGAATATTTTAACCAGCATAAAATGTTTGAAAAATGCAATTTGTTTGAACAATTATTTTTAAAAGCATGTTTTTAAAATCCCATTTTCTGAATTCAACATAATATTTAATGCTTTGGAGGTGTAGTCAATTCTGTTCAGAATGGCCTGTCATTTTTTAAACAATTTTTATTCGTCCAGGTAGATCCAGTTTCGTATAAAAAATGTGGATCAATAATACGAAACAGAACAATCGAATCGAGTATTTGGAAACTGTCTTCTATAATTTGTGAGTACTTTTAGCAAGTACTGGTTTTGTTCGTCATTTCTCGTTATGAAACTATCTAAGTCCAAAATTTCAAATATTGAAGTTACAAGAAGAGAAGCGTTTGCCATATATTTAGGTGAATTTCGTACATTTTTTGTGGTTTGTTAATTGGTTTCTTTTTGTATTTGAAATTACAATTTTTAAATTAAAGAAAACATTCATATGAAAATGAAAATAACAATCTTCGAATTAAATTTTAATTAACAGCTAAGATATCGAAAGTTAGAGCAATTTATTTCATAAAATTTGTTCTCATTTGTGCCGTAAACGGTTTTTTGAAAAATAAAAAAGTACGGGCACAATTGTTGAAAAAAGTTTTGTTTTTTTCTAGATCTGAAACTTCTTACTATAGCAAAAAGAAAGGTTGTGCTAGGCGGCTCGAAGTATACACATTTTCGTGCAGGAAATAAAAATTATAAAAACCTGTCTTAAAAAAACCAAAATCCAAAAAATTTTATTATTTTTAAAAATGTGGAAAAACTAAAACTTGTGCTGAGTTGTGCTCGAAAAATGCAAACATTACTTTTAAAAAAATTATCTGAGATCCACAGTTTTCGTATTAAACCTCAAAATTTAAAACTCAAAAAAAATAAAAGATCAAAAAATAGTCAAATTTTGTCAAACTAAAAGTTTTACTGAATTGTACTCGGCAAATGCAGTCGTTATTTTCTATAACAAAAGTGCGTGAGATCAACATTTCTCATATTAAAACTCAAAAAGTAAAACTCAAAAAAAGTACAAAGCCCAAAAATAATCAAATTTCGAAAAACCGAAACTTGTGCTGAATACTAACTGCATTTATCGAGCACAATTCAGAATAATTTTTGCTTGTTCAAATTTGTGTTTTTCTTTTTTTTTTAAATTTTTATATCTTGGGTTTTAGTATGACAACTTTTGTTGTTACGTAATTCTATTAGAGAGAATAAAGACTGCATTTATCGAGCACAACCTAGCATAAGTTTTATTTTTTCAAAATTTGACTATTTTGAATCTTTTATGACTTTTCAGTTTTACATTTTGAGTTTTAATGTGAGAACTGTTGATCTCGCGTAATTTTGTTAGAGGGAATAAAGACTGCAGTTGTCAAGCACGACTCAGTACAAGTTTTAATTTTAAGTTTTAATTTTGTACAAAATGTTTAAATTTTCAACAGAACAGCAGCATTTTCAATTAAAAACGATGATTTTTCCACAAAATTATATAATTTTCAACCATAAACTTACATTTGTATTTAAGAAAGATAAAATGGGTTTTAAAACCGATGAATTAAAAAAACACTAACAAAATTATAAAATTTTTATCCAAACAAGATTTCAGTTCATTCTCCATGACCCAACTAAGAATTATAAATAATAAGTTAACTTTCTGCTACGAAGTCGAATTTTTAGACAAAAAGCATGACTTTTTAACAAGAATGTTAAAGTTTAAATCAAACAGTTGCTGTTATGTCTAAGAAAAAGAAAAATTTTACTAAGACAGGTGAATTTTGAAATCCAAAAGACAAATTTCCAAGAAAAGGGTTGAATTTTCATCGAAAAATATTTTAATTTACTTTTCAAGACAAAAGTAAAAATTATAACCAAAAAGTAAATTTTCTAGGAAATAGTTTAGTTTTTAACAAAAAAGTTACAGTTTTATCTGAGAAAGATGCAATATTTATAATATAAAATAAGATCTTTTAATTAAAAAAGACAAATTTTCAGAAGAAATAATTTTCATCCAAAAAAGATCTCAGTCGACTTTATCTGCAAGAAAATTAGAATTTTGAACAAGAGGTTAATGTTCTACGAAAATAGTTGAATTTTTAACTCAATAAGCTGCATTTTTTTACAGAATAATTTCATTTGCAACCGAAAGGGATAACCTTTTGAAGAAATTCTTA
>NC_046659.1:41187558-41189839 GCF_010883055.1 Belonocnema kinseyi
GACGCAGTTTTAATATTGTTCATTATTGTGTTTCTTATATATAAAGACTCCAATATATTCTAAACATGTATACATTGAACAATAGAATTTAAAGAATTATCAGTTTTAATTTCAGGTTAATACTTGATGCTGTTGTCAATGTTACTGTCACATGATATCAGAATTAAACCTATTGAGAATAGACATAAGGAGACCAAACTAGTGGAACTAAAAATGAACACTTCTGTTGCTAGAAGTACGCACACACACACATGTGCAAAATCACTCTTACGTACAGTTCAAAACTTCCCGAGCGTGTCGTGCCAACCGCACTTAAAAAAATATGGCTGCCGATGTGAACGCGAGTCAATGTTAATAAATAATGATTGAACAATTAATAGTTAGTGAATAAAGGAAAGAATGTTAAAATTAAAAATCGCTGTATAAAAGCGAAAGTTTCCAACAAGTGTGGTTTCAAGTGTAGTGTACAAGACTTTCAGAGTGGTATAAGTTGTATGTTCATTGTTTTTGTTACGAACGCGTCGAATACCTGCCGCATGCACAGTGTTGGTCAAAGTAATTTGATATTTTCATAAACATACTACCTACCTCTTCCATGGCGAATCATTTTTTATTCCACAAACATTTCAAAAATACTGTCTTATTATCAATTATTTATTTGTTTAAGCGACCGGTCAAAACAAAACAATGGAGGCGGCCATATATTTTTTTAAGTGCGGTTGGCACGCCACGTTCGGAAAGTTTTGAACTATACGTAAGTGTGATTTTACACATGTGTATGTGCGTACTTCTGGCAACAGAAAAGTGACCGTTATTGGTGAAGTCCATGCATTACAGATTGATCTCCTTATATCTATTCTCCATGATTAAACCAATCAACCGCTAATGAAGTTCATAAGATTTTAATAATTTATCCTAAAAAGCTGGACACGTAGCCGATAGCCGTAGCCATTAGCTAATTTACAAAATTTTGTTAGTACAACAAAACTTTCCTACTCTACGCAAAAAAGTAATTACATAGCTAAATTTACATTAATAAAACGCATTCTTTGAATAAAATCAAATTTCATTTCAATACAAAAGAAGAAATTAAAGAAATAGTTTCCACATCAAATTTAAAAAACAATTATTTTCCTTGAATACATTTTTTATAAATATTACATTATAATTGTAATTGTTGCGTATTTAGGCATCTATCTATTATAGAATAAAATACAAGCACAACATATATAAAGCGAAGTTAAATAAAGATAAATATTACAAAAATTTTATGAAATTAATGTAAGTAAAACCTACGATTCCCGTCCTAATCCTGAAATTGATATTTTCCTGAGCGACTTGATCCAAAGGGAATCAGAAGAAAATTGAGGAACTTAAGAAATCCTTAAACTGAAAACAGTGGAAACTCGAAGGGAACCGAGAATAATAATGCAATATATATATATATATATATATATATATATACTTCTGACACCATTCGGTTCGGTTTTGATTCCTCTAGAATCAAACCGAAGGGCCTATGACAAAGCCACCGAACGCGTCCTCGGGTTGCGGGTAGAGGGTCCCTGTGCCAAGGGTTTCTGCTGAATATGGTTACAAAAATAAATAGGCAGTCGCGGACGATTGTCCAGGGGTGGTCCCGAAGGAATTAACCCCCAAGCGGAGGTGTGAAAACCGTACCGAAAGCTGAATGGCACCTGGGTGAGGTGTCTAGAACGGTGACTCTGGGATATCAGGCGACCTCTCAGAGTAAGCAGCGTTATCCTTGCATGCGGGGCTCTACAAGGATGGACGAAACCTTTTCCCTAGCTTCTCGTGGGAACAACAATGACAACACCAAACATAGTTGTAGTAAGTGCGGCTCAAAACAACAGAACGCGCAGGGCTCCCGACAACGGGTCGGCCAACAATGCCGACCAATCTAGAGCTGGGGGAGCCAATGAAAATAGATTCAATGCGATGAATCAGCGGGATCTCGTGACCTTTGGGTGGACGAAACGACTGAATCACGACTTGCTAGACTGCTACGGCTGCATGCTAGGCTGCATGCTCTGTGGTGCGAGAAACACTCGGAGCTATCGCACTTTTCGCAGCAACGTCTGTGAAACCATGCTTAATTACTCCGTAAAAGGGCCTATGTAAGCGGAACGCCTACTCTAACACAGCTGGAGCAAGCCGCCAACAAGGAAAGAGAGGCGACACTAAGACCAACCGCGGGCAGGCATCCAATAGATGAAGAGCGATGCTTTACGACCCGGAGAAACATCAACACCAAGGTTTC
>NC_046659.1:41189939-41200316 GCF_010883055.1 Belonocnema kinseyi
AGGAGAAATTCGGCAAATCGGGGTAGTAAGCTACTGCAACTTCGGCGGGCAAAAAAATACCGGCCGAAGTTTGCAGTAGGTCCTGCGAAGCTCTTGCGTGCAGTAGGTACTGCATCGCCGGAGTGTGCAGGAGGTCGGAGGGCAGGAAGCAGTAGGTTGTGCTACAGCTCGTCCCATCTTTAGTTAAAATTACAGGATTTTTTGGGGATGAATTATGTTGTTTTTAAGAGAAGATCGGGCAATTCGTATTTTTCCAATTATCAGCCGAAAAACTGGCTAATAAATTCTGCGTATTTAATTTTTGTGCTTTGTTTTTGAAAAAGCCCGATTTTTTTCAAGCCTCTATACATTTTGTACTAATTGAGATATTTATTATTTTATTATCGATTCTAATAGCGTTCATTATTTCGTTTTCAAAATCCGCAGGAAAATTTTTGAAATTTTTGAAATTGACAAAATGGCAGGAGTTGTTTTAAAAAATATTTAATTGATTTTCTCAAAAAAACCCACCTTTAAATTTTTTACCAATTTTTTTTATCTTGTACTTTGATACTGATGATTTCTTATCATTTTGATTCTTCCTAAATAACTTTTGTAGCCAAAAGAATCCTTTTTTTTCTTAATATCAAATTTTCTGCTTTTGTTAGAAACAATGAAATAGAAAATTCGATGGTAAGAAAAAAGAGTTCTCCTGGATACAAAATTTATTTATCAAGCATCAAACTTAAAAGGCAACTTTATTATCAAAGTACAAGATATAAACAAAATTAGAAAAAAATTTAAACGTGGGTTTTTTAAAAAAATCAATTTTTTATTTTTCAGAAAAACAAATTCTCCGGCGGATTTTGAACGAAGGTGATCAAAGTTATTATAATCTAACAGAAAATAGTAATATAAATATCTCAGTTAGTCAAAAGTTATAAAGTCTTGAAAATAAAAATTCGAGTTTTATGAAAAACAAAGCACAAAACTGGAGTATGCATAACTTTCGAGAAACTTATTTTCAAATCGGAAAATATGTATCGCCCAATTTCCTCTTAAAACTTTAAAAAAACCATTGAGTCCAGCGTCAACTGAGTAGGACATTGCTGTCACAAAGCTGCTACTAGAAGGTGGGTTGGCTACAACTATGAGCTGGCGAATAGACTCAGCTAGTTCAGCAACAGCTTTACTATAATCTGCACTGCTATTTGCTTTGCGCTTTTGAGGTCGAGAACCACCCGAAGCTGATGAAACAGAAAGAGCACGGCTCGCAGAAGCAGACGGAGTATTTGCAGGGCTTGAAGAAGGGGATAAACGAACAATAGTTAAGGTGGATGCGAGACAAGTTAATGTACTTGCATTCATCGGCAAAGATGAGAAAGAAGATTCACTGAATATTTGAGATGATAATTGGGATTTCGTTATAGAAATATCAGGAACAGCCTTTTTATTTTCCTCAACATCGTCATGATAGAAAACATTCAATCCGCCATCTTCTGAGAAGCAGTCACTTGCAATGATTTGAGAGCTCTAAAAGTCCTATAGAAAAATGCATCGAAGTTAAAAACGATAATTCCATACATAAAAGGCGTTTGCAAAATTTTATCTTGTTTCTTAATTTATTTTAATGATAACTTAATAGTCGCCATTTGCAAAAAATTCCAGAAACAGCAAATCCAAAGCTCATATTTATTTTTCGACCGTTATAAGTCTGAAAAGAAATCCTTGATGTTTCAATCAAACTAAGGATCTCTTTTTAGAATTGATAAAACAAATCTATAATTTAAAAAAGGAAGGAATCTTAAATTCACATAATTCATTTTGTCATTAAAATAGGAATTTTACAAAAATAAAATAGTTATTATTACACATGACTCAAAAACCATTAAAGTATTTGCAAAAAAAAACTTTCTAATGCGCGTGAACTTGGCTCCTCACTTTCACCATTTCTAATTTTTTTAGAGTACTGACATCCTTTTGAATAGTTCTACATTTCCTGATAACTTTTCGAAATAATTCCAGCGTATAAATACTCTAAATATGGATTTTTCAAAATTGGGGGCTAAGTTCACATTCCCTTCACTTTTGAAAAAATGAACTTTTTTTAAAGTTCTGGGCAACTTTAACATAGATCTAGAGTTCCTGATACTTATTAAAAATAGTTCCTAAACATTAGACCCAAAATTTATTTTTCAAAAAATAGAGCTAGCTCTATTCCTATTCCTGTAATTCTAAAAGATTTCTAGGGTTCCACAACAAAATAATTTTGAACAACTTGAAATCTTGAAAGTTACACAATTTTAAACATCCCAAAATTTTAGAGAAATTATTCGAAAGAGTTCCAGGAGTTCTGATCAGAGTTCTGGTAGCCCCATGAAAAGTTGTACAAAAATTGTAATAAACTTTTTTCGATAAACTCAAAATCGAAAATGTATAACAATTTAAAGATAGCCTCAAATTTTAAAATTAAAAATTTTGAGAGTTCCAGGAGTTGTGATCAAAGTTCTGTTAGCCCCCAGTATAGTAGTAACAAAAAGTCTTATACCATTTTTCGATAAACTAATTCAAAAACCTACAACACTTTAAACATACCCAAAAATTTTGGAATTCAAAATTTTCGTGCATCTGTAAGTGTTGTAGGTTTCTGGATTTTGAGAGAATCAAAAAGGGTTATTATACTTTTTTTAGACCTAATCAGAGGGCTACCAGAACTCTCATAAGAACTCCTGGCGTTCCCAAAATTTTGAATTTTAACACTTTTGGGTATCTTTAAAGTGTTGTACGTTTTTGGATTTCGAGTTTATTGAAACATGTTATCCTACTTTTTTGTAGAATTGTTCCAGCGACTACGAAAACTAGGATCAAAGCTTCTGAAACTCTAAAAATTGTGAATTTTAAAATTGTAGGGTATGTGTAATATGCTGTAGGTTTTTGGATTTTGAGTTGATCGAAAAATGTTATAAGACTTTTTTATACACCTATTCCGGGACGCAACAGAACTGTGATCAGAACTCCTGGAACTTTTTCGAAGGATTTCTCTGAAATTTTGGGTTTTTCAAATTTGTTGAACTTTCGAGTTTTCAAGTTGTTCGAAATTATTTTGTTGTAGAACTCTAGAGCTCTTTTGGAACTACCGCTGCTGCCGTTCCTCTTTAAACCAATATTTACTTTATTGAAAACAGCGATCTTTAAAAAGATCCAATATAAACGTTTACTTCAAAAAGGACCACACTTTAGAAAAATTATTACCTCATGAAAAGGATTTTGATCAAATATAAAAGTTATATGATGCATAAAAGAGATCACAGAAAATGTTGACAACGGAAAACAATACATTTAAAATATAATTAACTATATCAATTTATATCCATAAATATATCAAACTTTCAATAAATTCAAAAACCGAAATAATTAATATAAATCCAATTTACAAATGCATTATGCATTAACTTCCCATTTAATTTTTTATTAGTGATTCCAATAATACCTTATTCTCAAGCTTTGGCTTTTACTGTTTTTTTTTCGAAAAGAAGAAAGTTTTTTTTATAAATACTTTAATGTGTTTTGACTCAGGTTAGATAATAACTATTTTATTTTTGTAAAATTCTTTGTAAATTTTATTTGACTTTATATTGAACTTACGACTAACTATGTTTGCAATAATTTCCTAAAATATTTCAATTAAATTAATCGAATAAAAAAGGAAAATAATGTAAAAAAACTAAAAACTGGACTCTTTCCAAAAACTGAACTTACTTTAGGTCCGGATGAAGTTCCTCTAGAGTTCTTGCTTTTTCTTGGGATGAAAAATGACTCGAGAAAAAATAAGTGCTCATAGTACTAGAGACTAGGCTAATGAACCTGAAAGTAGAAGCATAAAGATCAGTCAGGTATTCTGAAGACAGTGCAAAGTTGTGTGCTCTTACATTCAATAATCAGGTATATTGGGGTTATTTAAGAGAGTATGTTGGCTTACTTACATTTTCAATTCCAGTTCCACTTTTCCTGGATGCTTTAACCTTTTTATGCTCGATATTTTACTGGGTTCTATGGGTATGGAATTTTGTTAAGCACTCATTATCTGTTACATCAGGTCGGAAAATGCAAACAGTACTTCCCACCCTTTTTAGTGCCTCATTTCGCATATTTTTATTATGGTAGTTTAGTGTATTATTAGCATATAAGCACACCTTATGTTTATACGCATTAATTAACGCAATTACTTGGTCATTTGATCATCTTTTCCTCGGATCTATCTGCTTTGGTTCCATAGTTCCAAACTTTTCAAACACTATGTACCAAAACAATGAGGCTAGATTTGCCACATGCGAGTATAGCATTTGACAGAATCACGTGAAATTGCCTCTGCTTCTGATTGGCTCTGTGCTTTAGCCAGCGTGAAAACCAGCAGAAAAAATAGCACGCGTTCAATCAACGAAATCAAGCACAGTGCCCATCACGAGAGCCAGCAGTGACATCATTTTCCTACAAGGCAGCCTGCCCAGTAGCCATCACAGCTCCAAGCAAGCAATCCAGCAAGAAAAAAAGCACCGTGTGCGGCGGGCGTATTCTCTCATAGGTGGAATAATCCTTGTGACTGGTCACAGAAACAATGTAGCGCAAAGAGAGAAGGCACCCTTGTCACAGTCGGCAACTGTGTTGAACTTGGAAAACAGTTTCTCTTTGTCAATCCAAAATAATGCCTATCATCTTCGACACCGTCTTTTCTATATCATTCTATGGTTCATCCATCCGCATTATACTTTCTAATCTCACTTTCAATCGAAATTTGCATCTATCCTTTTTAGCCTCCTTTTCCGTATCTCATAATCTTCTACGCTGATCACTGCCAATATTTTACTATCTCTCTGTCAATATAAATTTATGTCTATCCTTTCAATACATTCTTCTCTATGTTATCATATCCTGTGTCTATCTACATCAATATTTTCTTCTTTTTTTGTCAAAATAAATTCATGTCTATCTTTTTCAATATCCTCTTCAATATTTCATCGTATCATGCATATATAAACATGATCGTTTTCTATTTTTAAATATAAATTTTAGTGTACATTTTTCAATCCACTTTTCTCTATCTCATCATATCCTTTATCCAACCACGTCAATAAATTTCTATCTATCAATGAATCTAAATGTTCATCTATCTTTTTCAATGTTCTTTTCCATATCTTATCGTATCACACATATGTTAACATTATCTTTTTCTATTTTTCAATATAAATTTCAGTGTATCTTTTTCAATCTCCTTTTCTCTTTCCATTCTATCCTTTATCTATCCACGTCAAAAATTTTCTGCCTATTAATTAATCTAAGTTTTCATCTATCTTTTTCGATGTACTTTTTCCTATCTTATCGTATCATACTTCTATCAGAATTATCTTTTTTTATCTATTTTTCGATATAAATTTATTTTAATTTTTTTCAATCCTGTCTTTTCTATTTCATCCTAATGTTTATCTATACACGTAAATCTTTTTTTAACTCTCTGTGCATTTAAATTTCCGTCAATCTTTTACAACTACTTCTTGCTTTATTTTATCCTATCCTTTGTCTATACATTGCCGAAAGATCGGCACATGCTCCGTTCGGAATGGTTTAATTAGCTTGCCCTTAAAGTCGTAATAACGCAACCTATTCGAGCGGTCCATGGTGTGTATTCATGGCGCAATCGGCAATGAAAGGATTGCATCACCTAAAAAAACATTCCTTTTTAACATTTCTGTGACAGTCGTCACATTGCTCCATATTCCCACTTAGCAGGGAAGGGGGTTTATAAAAAAATAACACAATTTTAGATAGCACAACTTATTCACAGATCGCTTACACTTAAGAATTTATTGGAGCAAGAAGTGTTATTGTTCCGTGACTGTTTCAGCTGACTTATATAGATATGAGGTAAATGTCAGAACTTTGTTGTGTGCCGCGATTGCATGAGCGCGTATTCAGAAGTCGTTCCCGAGATCGCCACCCTCAGTTACAAATGCATTTAAAAATTATTTTACAGATCGCAACTCGTGTAATAGTGTAGTGATTAGGACAATTGACTTGCGCGCTTAGGTTTATGCTTTCGAGCTCCCCCCCCCCACCCCCCGCATTGAGTGCGAAATTTTAGTTGTATCATAAGCGGTATAACTTACAAATACCGATTAATTATAAGTATATCCGAAAATATGTATAAGAATTAACGGTGCGCTTATTTATTATTTTTGGCAATACTTTTTCACAATTTATAGTTCTATCTTAACTATAGTCTATGCCGATAACATAAGTTAGATCTCTTTATATAATTCGTTAAAGTGACATGATAATTCGTAATTGCAGCAAACAGGAACTGTGCAGAATAGCGATTGGATCGGTAAAATCAATTAATCCGCAGGTCAGCACCACTTGAGAATTATACTGGTAAACATGAATGATAGTCATATTTAGTTGCCTACAATTCTAACGTTTAATGACCTGTCGTGCTGCCCATATACCTACTTGGAAGATCAGTAGATTTAACTCGGTTTTCAGTCAAATCTAAGGTACCTTTTTCTGCGTGTATATTACATTTATCAACGTCTGTCCTTTTCTATCTCTTTATCTATCTCAAAGTACGGCTACTATTTTCAATCCTCTCTTCTCTATCTTAGCTCATCCGTTCTCTATCCACGTGACCTAAAGGTTTTGCCCTGCGGTAAGTGAAAAGATCGAAAAAGATATAAATTGGGTGATAGGAAAAGATTGAACAATTTTATCTATTCTTTCATGATTCAATGGTATCTTAATTTTATCTATTCTTTCATGATTCAATAGTATCTTAATTTTATCTTCCGTAACTAGAGACCCTTATCTTTTTCTCTACTTCATTATATCTGTTTAATATAAATTTCAACCTTTTTCTGTGTCTTTTTCTATCTGCCAAAATTGAGTTCTATAATTATTTTCGATCCCTTAAAACTAGGGAGTCCATCGAAATTCAGAGAGCTTATTTCAAAGAATGAAGCAGAGAATAGTTCTGAAAAAAGGTAGACGTGAATTTAGACGGAAAAATATATAAAAAAGATAGACATTGATAGATGTATGATATGACGAGATAGGGAAGAGATGATTTAAAAACGTAGATGGAGATTTAGCTTGACAAAGAAATATAAAAATATTGAAACAGATAGACAAAGGATAAAATAATATAGGTAAGAAGGTATTAAAGAAAAATGAACGTAAATTTAGATTGACAAAGGGTTAGAAAAATATTGACGTCGCTGGATAAAGTACATACAAAATAAGACAGAAAAGAGAAAAGTAAAAAGATAGATTAGAATTTTGATTGAAAGAATGATAGCAAAATGGGGACGTGAATACATAAAGTGTAGGGCGAGATGAAGAATAGGGGATTGGAAATGATAAACAAAAATTTGTATTGAAAGAGAGATGGTAAAAAATTCATGTTGATGATCGTAAGATGGGATAGGATAAATTTAGAGAAGATCGAAAACGATTGAGAGACATTTAGCTTGGCAAAGATATAAAGAAATATTGACATGGATTAATGCCATTAATAAATAAAAAATCATTCAGGCCAACATGTGTTATATTTTTCACTTAAACTATTTTTCAAAACCCTACCTACTATTTATAGCATTGTTTATTGTTGATAAAATCTCTTGCTTCATTGCTTATAAACTGTTTTGCTTTATTGCTTATAACCATTTTTTAGCACAAAAACCCTCAATTAACATAATCAAGAAACAATATTGCTAATCAATAGCATATAATAACACTTTTTACTCTCTACATATGTACTCGCATGATAGGCTATCATTTATTTACTGCCCTGTTAACAATATAGTTTTTATAAATTTGCGCTCCCCTAGCAGTGACCATTTATAAGTTATTCGGGATAACTTCTTTTATAACATTAATTTTATCATGAATAGTTCAAACTACCCCGGTTAGGGTTTTTCATTCCTGCTCCTTTATATATATATATATATATAATTAAAAGTTTTTCATAAGGACAACTGCAGGATTTCGCCAAACGTCTCTCGACCGCAACTCCAAGAGCGCCGATTATAAGGACGACTAGCTTAATAGAATATTGCGGGTACAATTGTCGCAACTCCCTTGTAAGGTCTCTATACAAATAATCTCTATGCAATATAATCTCTTTGCAATATAATGAGCGTGTATTGGAGCACAGATGTTAACAAATATTAGTCATAACATTGTGAATAAACAATGGCTAATTGTACGCGGAAAGATCAAGAGTCAACATTTTTATTTTTCCCCTAAAGTTATACATTCTAATAGGACTTCTTTAGGCTGTCCCATTTTTATAACCTGTGAAACAAGCGCGTTAATGAGCAATATACAATGTCATCAATTTTAAAAATAGATTTTGCAACAATTTAATGAACATTATAACATCCGTCGGTATGAACGATGTTTTTCTAACAAATTAAATTTCTAGATTATTTTCACTTGAAAAGAACAATTTCTTAATCAAAATTCAGGAAGAAAATTTTCTCTGAGGAAAAAATTCTGAGATACAAATAGTCAAATTGTAAAAAAAAGTTTGCTTAAAAAAAAACTGCCCAGGATTTCAAAAAAATCACCACGATATTTCATCATCAAATGACTTTTTTTAAATCTTGTGAACAAAAGGAATTTCGGGGAATAATGACACCGGCACACACACAGCAAAAAAAGAGGTTGGTTCCAGAGATAAGACTTATCTTTTTTGTTTATTTTTACATGTTCAATTGATATTCGGGTTTAAAATAAAGTTTCACAACGTCGTTTTTTTTCAATTCTTAAAATACCACCCTTGAAAATGGAAATTTTGCATAAAATCCGTCAAAAATTCAATGTGTAGGCAATTGGAGTAGGAATAGGGACTGAATGGGTCCACAATACCTTATAGGTATGTATTTTTACGTGCTCAAGCCGAGTCCGAAACCAGAAATTAGACTTTTGTCGGATGCTTAAAAGGGAAACAAAGCTAAAGACATGGAAAATAAAATAAATCCTTTACATAGATCGTTTGAAGACGAAAGAGTACATTACAAAAGAAACAGGGAATAAAAGTATACAAAAATGAAAAGATTTTAAAAATTTTAAAATATTGTGTACAGTTTTTGTCGAACTCTATTGAAATTAATTGAATTTTGCAACTAAATATTGCGGTGAGCGACGTTTCTCACCCTTAAATTAAAATCAGTAATTTCAAAACGTTCAGTCTATTTTTCTATCCAAATTGTTTTTTTAGCAAATCTTTTAATATTTTCAGGTTTTAAGAGTGATTCTCTGAGGTATTGTAGACGCATTCAGTCTTTATTTCTACTCCTATTCGGCGAATTTTCCATTTTCAAGGGTGGTTTTAGGAGAATTAAAAAAAAAGCGACGTTGCGAAACTGAATTCTGATCCCAGATTTCAATTTAGCACGTCAAAATACATAGGAAATGATAGATCTTGTCTCTGGAACCGACCACTTTTTTTTGTTTGCCGGTGTTATCAAAGTTAATTTATTATCATTATAAAATGAAGTCAAATAATCAATTAAAAATAGGATATCTATGCCTATGATGGTTGATTTAATGCTGTAAATGAAGCAAAAAAATTCAGAGTCACAGCTGGTTGGTGTTTTATGCTGAGAAGGTCACCAACCTGCAGCAGGGTTGTATTAGAGACGGGGGTTGCCTTCAAAGGGCATGAGCCAACAGTTCTACAAAGGCTGAGAACGGCGTGACTGAAAGCAAGAGTTTAGTATATATATATTGGTTTTGAGTCCTCTAGAATCAAACCGAAGGGCCTGTGACAAAGCCACCGAACGCGTCCTCGGGTTGCGGATAGAGGGTCCCTGTACCAAGGGTTTCTGCTGAATATGGTTACAAAAATAAATATGCATTCGCGGACAATTGTCCAGGGGTGGTCCCGAAGGAATTAACCCCCAAGCGGAGGTGTAAAAACCGTGCCGAAAGCTGAATGGCACCTGGCTGAGGTGTCTAGAACAGTGACTCTGGGATACCAGACGACCTCTCAGAGTAAGCAGCCTTATCCTTGCATGCGGGGCTCTACAAGGATGGACGAACCCCTTTCCCTAGCTTCTCGTGGGAACAACAATGACAACACCAAACATAGCTGTAGTAAGTGCGGTTCAAAACAACAGAACGCGCAGGGCTCCCGACAATGGGTCGGCCAACAATGCCGAACAATCTAGAGCTGGGGGAGCCAATGAAAATGGATTCAATGCGATGGATCAGCGGGATCGCGTGACCTTTGGGTGGACAGAACGACTGAATCACGACTTGCGAGACTGCTACGATGCGAGTGTGGCCCGTGAACGGGGTTACATGGCACGGCTGCATGCTCTGTGGTGCGAGAAACACCCGGAG
>NC_046659.1:41200416-41202028 GCF_010883055.1 Belonocnema kinseyi
TCTAGCACTGCGCCATTCCGACGGGTACTTGTGCGGTAAACCTGCAGATCGAAAGTACAAGGTCACTCATGTATTTTACATGGACGATCTTAAGATCTATGCAAAAACAGAGAGCAACTTCACCTAGCTCTGGGGATTGTCGAACGATATACTAAGGAAATTGGAATGGAATTTGGGTTAGACAAATGTGCCAAGGTTTATTTGAAGCGAGGAAAACTTAATGGCATCCCTGAAGATCCTGAGCTCGTTGATAGAAGCGCCATACGACACTTTTGCGCTGGAGAGACTTATACATACCTGGGCATGCCACAGAACCGCATTCAGGATGTGACATCTATAAAGAATACTCTCCGAAGCAGATACAAACGTCTCATCCGACAGATTTGGTCTTCCGAACTGTCGGCGAGGAACAAAGTATCTGCAACGAAGATCCTTGCCGTCCCGGTACTACTCTATTCATTTGGCGTAGTTCCATGGACGAAAAACGAGCTTAGCTCCCTTGATATCGGGACAAGAAGGGTTATGCATATGAACAAAAGCATGCATCTTAAGTCTTCCGTTCCGCGACTGTATATCTCACGCCGTCAGGGGGGTCGCGGAATATTGAGTCTTGAATACCTTCACAACAGGATTATTCTGGGTACAGCACATAGAGTTGCAATTGGAAGAGTCCCTCTTCTTAAAATGGTCAGGAATCACGAAGAAGTGGGCAAAGGAGTGTTTCTGTACAAAGCAGCAGAGAAGGCTGCTGAAACACTCGGACTTGACTTCAGTATTCGGGGTGAGTAAAATGCATCAAATCTTATCTATCTCGAGTACTCACTCCTGAAAGCCCGGCTTAAAAAAGCACAAGAGAAAAACTATCGTGAACAACTCCTCGATAAAATGATGCACGGCACTCCTGATGATAGCTGCAGGGCGTGCCATGCACACCCCGAGTATTTAGCTCACATACTATCTAGTTGTCCAACTTACGCGGGAACGACCTACATTCAAAGGCACAATGCGGCACTAAGAGTGCTTTATTACCATCTCTGTCACTCTTACGGCATTAACCTTAATATCGCTCCTCTAAATGCTCCTAGGGAAATCGAGTCAATTGTCGGGAATGGAAAGTGCCGCATATTCTGGAACTTTAAATTCTCGACAATTGTTTCTGTTGCTCACTCGAGGCCTGACATGATTCTTCTTGACTTCGAGAAGCGAACCATGTACGTTATCGAATTTTCGGCACCAGCTGACAAAAACATCATAACCAAGGAGAATGAAAAGAATGAGCGGTATCGAGACCTTATAAGGGAGTTGCAACGATTGTACACGGAATATTCTGTTAAACTAATCGTCCTTATCATCGGCGACCTTAGAGGTGCCAAGCTTTCACTTGCTAATGGCCTTAACATCAACCCTGCGTGTCAACAATATGCTAAAGCACTTGCGGAAAAAATGCAGAAGGCGGTAGTCCTTGGGTCGCTTCGTGTTCTTAGGGTGCACGAGGCTTTTGCGAGATCGTCGTATTGATTCCTTTACAGACTGTAACCACTTATCTCATGGTCGTGAGACGTGGTTGTGGCTGAAATTTTACCGCGATTTCGCTGGGAGCGGGTGCAATTTT
>NC_046659.1:41202128-41237596 GCF_010883055.1 Belonocnema kinseyi
AAAACAAATTTACATAATTCAGAATCTTTGAAGCACTGTGAAGTTATTGAATGAAAAACGTAATTTTTAATTTTCCATAATTTTTTTATGCTGTCAAAATTTGAATTTTCAATTGTTCAAGATAAGTCAAAAAGTTGTTATGCTAATATTGTAGGGAATTTAAAAAGAGTAATTTTTCTTGCCTTGACTTTTTTTATATCATACGTTATTCGGCTTAAAATGTTCATTTTCGTGTATTTTTTTAAATTTTGTAGATGCTATAACTTTTTGAATTTGTATCCAACATGTCTGGAAAACGAACTGGAACTTTAATCTTAGATACTTAAAAAATATACCAAAGGCTAATCCAATCTGTTAATTCTTTCGAAAGATATCGTGCTAACAAGCTAAAAATCTACAGACACACTACCTGACGAACGAACAGACAGACAGACAGACGCACCCTAAAAAATACGCATCCTACATGAGTGATTGGTAACAAATTTGTAGATCTTTTTCAAATGCATAATTTTTATCTAGCTATCTTTTTCCGTACACCAGAAGCTTTTAACACCTGTCTGCCTTACAACGGTCTTGGCGGGCACACAGTCACACTTGGGAAATCGGCGCCTCCGTGGACCGATTCCTTTTCAGCGCCGTTGTGCTTTTCTATCCTACATCAAATCGTCTTTTCCTTCAATGCAGGCCGCCGCAAAATGTATGTGTGGCGCTGCCTCATATGCCTGCTTTATACCTGCTTCGAACTTTCGTAGAATCGTACAGAGCCCCGAGCTGTACGGTCTTGAGAGTTCTCACTTTATTTTCCATAGTTTAACCGCAAAATGTAATTTTTATTTTCCATTATTTTTTATGTTGTCAAAAAAACAACATTTTTCTTTCCATAACTTTTTTCATATGGTGCTTTATTTAGCTCAAAATGTTCATTTTCGAGTATTTTTTGGAATTTTGTAAATAATATAACTACGGTAAATTGTCGTTTTATAAAAAAAACTCTTGAGAATAAATTATTCGTCTTTTTGAATACTATAAATATCCCTTCAGAAAATTTCTGAATCTTGAAAAAAGTGGTCTCAAAAATATTCAAAATGTACTCACTTTTTGTATTTTTATCCAAAATAGCTGGCTAACGAACTTGACTGTCATTTTAATATACTGAAAGAGTGCAAGTAGATACATAAAGCCGCTTCTGGACCACTTTTTCCGTATGATTAGCAAACTTGCGGCTACAGTGCAGAAGGCTGTAAGATTGGTTTCGCTCCTTGTGCTGACTTAAGAATCACAGTTTTAAAGTCTCCGATCCACACTATCGATATTGGACATCAATACTTAAAATCATGGGAATGGAACTTTTCAGCCCCAAAAATATGGAATATGAAATGATATATGATATCGCAATATTAGGTTATATAATACCTGCTCTCCCCGGAATTTAAGTTTTTCACCCTAAAGTAATATTTATTAAATGTTTTATCGCAATGGTGCATCATTGAAAATTTCCAAGATTTGCTACCACTCTCGTGATATTATAACAATTCTCGGTAAACAAAATTCCATTGTCATTACGTCATCGTCGATTCCCGGAATCCTTATCAATGAGAACTTTTTTTAACTTTTTTCCGTACGAATAGCAATAAATAAGACGGAGTCTGGAACGCTATGGGTGAGTGCATATCCGTGTTAGCTATAAGATGTGCATCCGTGTGAGGCAGGTTAAGAATGCTAGTTGGTGCTAGGCTATGAGTAATCATCCCTTGTAGTAAGTGAGCCCACAGAAGATATGGTGATGTAAGTGGTGCCATATTTCCTGCATATTGATGAATTTATCGTTGAATATAATTGCTTGTTATTGTCCATATAATTCTGAGAAATATTCGGTGTCTTTGATGTAGAGTGCGTGATATAATTATTTTCAGGGTAATTTCTGAGAAATGTATTTTGCAAATTTAAACAGGTTTGAGTCGAAGAGTACACAGTGGTGAATCCTCATCCCCTTTAATAGCTGAGCCGCCGCTTATTCATGACATCCTGTTTTTGGCTATTAATTTAATTAACTGCTTTCAGGTAGATGAAACATTATTCTGTAGTCTACAGTCAACCACAAAATTAAAATCAAAAAATATTCAAAGTCAATTGAATTGTTAAGGCGCGAGAAAGGTATCTAAAATCATAAAAATAGGATTCCACAAGGTAGATCAAATGCTCAGGGATTCTTGTCGCTTTATTCTTGTATCAAGTAGCAAGCGAGCGAGAACTAGAGGTACGTTAAAGATTTAAAATAAAAGTTTAAAGAATACAAAATATAATAAAATATTTGAAAATATTTTCAATTATCCACTCAAGCGACTGTTTATTCTTTAGAGAAATCGAGAATGATCTAATTTAGCGTTAAAATTCTTTTTCTATAATGTTGAATCTTCTGATTTTGTAAGATTACAGAAGGCTTTGCTATTAAGTGACTTAAAAAAATACAAAAAGATTCTTAATAGGTCCGGTTACATACAGTTGATCACTGTAGCAGATTTAGAATTTTATATTGATATAACTAGGATGCCAAATCAGCCATTAGAGATGAAGAAAATACAATTTGAAAACGCCTGCTAGAATTTTTAAAATAAATCAGCTACATAAATATTTGACTTGGCTAAGAAACGTTGAAATCATCTTTCACATAATAGAGTAATCTGCTAAACAAGATTCAATTTATTAACTTCAAACATTAAAATAAAGCATCATAAATAACAAAAATAAATCCAGCAGTATTAAAATTCAATGCAAGGAAACTGTGAATCAAACATTATAGCAAATAACACAGTGAATATATGCTTTCTGGAACTTTTTAAATCCAAATTTAATATAGTTTATAGAAATTAAACAATCCAAAGTTAATATAGTTTTATAGAAATCGAGGATGGTACATTGCTTTCTAGATAACTAATTTAATTCAGAGATCATAAAAGCCAGTCGATAGAAACCTACCTTGCCGATATTCTACAGATGCAGCGATTCGTGCTATGCTTTCAGATTCTTCTAAAACTAATGACATCATCATTAAATTTTACAGTGAAATTTTTCGTAAATAACTTCATGGTTATAATGACGAATTACATTTCCTGATGTTAAAAAACTGTATCCGCACGTATTGATTATAACTTAGAACCTTCTTGAACAATTAGACAAAGAGGGAGATATATTTATAGATACACAGAGAGGTGTGTATTAAAAAATGTTTTAAATCAAAAGTAATTTGGTAAGATTGCAGAAGGCTTCGCTTTTGAGTATCTCGAAAAATACAAACAGATTCCTAAGAGATTCCTTTGCATACAGTAGATCACTGTAACAGATTTAGAATTTTATATTGATATAGCTAGGATGCAAAATAAACTATTAGCAATTAAGACCAGGTAGGTCCTTCTGTAATAATAATATTACATCAACTATTTGAGATGCATAACATATAATTTGAATAATTTGAATGCTCTTGCTGGCATTTATGAAAAAAATCAGGTACATAATTGTTAAAGTTGACTGCTACAAACGATGAAATTATCCTCACATAATAGAGTGATCTGCTGAAAAGATTCAATTTACTGACTTGAAACAATAATATCTAATGCAAGGACACTGTGAATCAAAAATTTAAAGTGAAGTATTAAACATGTATATTAAAATTCACTATTATGTATAACAGTTGAAAATCTTGGTTTTTCTTAGAACCAACATTTTGTTTTAGATTGTAGTTAAATAAACCCATTTAAAGGGGCCAGGATTTCAAGTTAGCAGAATAAGTAAATGAAAACTTAGTTTGATTAAGAAGAGATCTTTGGTTAACAGAGGTAACTATAGAGTGCGCCTCAATCAGATATGCTGCTTTTCTTATAGTTGTAACCAGGTTCTCTTCTCCTGCTGAATATTGAATGATCTTAAATCAAGTTAAATAAGCTTCTAAAATATATGTAGAAGAATATCAAAGTAATATAGGGAGTTCGAGGAGGAAGAGGAGGATATGATAATGATTTAGTTAAGGTAAATAGGTTCTGAAAATATTAGATAGAATGATAACTTATACTAAATATTCTGTTTTATAAGATGATTTCCTAAACTACAATTAATTCAGGTAAGGGAAATCAATAAAGACAGATCCATTTCAAAAAAGTTAAATTTACTTAACTTATTTGGTTACAATGAACGTATAAAAATTATATATCAAATTTTTAAACATATGGCCTACTTTGTACAGTGTTGGTTCCATTTCATTAATGTTAAGCAATATTAATGACAGGAAATCTGGATCAAACAATTTCACAATGTTAATTTAATTACATTTAACTAGTTGCTAAATTAAAAGAAATATTCAATAATACGAACCTCCCGCATTTCATTAACAATTGAAATAATTTTGTTTACATTATTTACGCTTCCAGCTAGTAGATCTTGTAGAGATGACGGGGGAATAAATAACGGAATCGTACGGGGGATTAAGAAGAAGGGGGTGATGAAAGAGAAGTTGGAAAAGAAGGAATTGAAAAAACAGAAGCTGGAAAAAGAGGGGATGATGAAAGAGAAGTTGGAAAAGAAGGAGGTGAAGAAAGAGAAGCTGAAAAAAGAAGATGGATATGAGGAGGAGGAGTAGGTGGAGGTGGGCGAGGACGAGGGAAAGAGGAGGATATAAACTCAGATTCTATAAATGAACAGCCATTTTTACTGTGTCAGTGGCAAGATGACTAGCACCTGTTCAAATTGTTCCCGTACTAATTCAAGACTTGATAATTGAAAAAGACATGAGAAATACTCTTGCTCAGCCAAGAATCATAAGCAAGTTGAAAGAGATTTCCGCAAAATTTCAAAGGTAACTAGAAGTTTAACGCGAATGCAAGAATCTGACAGTCGGATTGATAAGAAGAGGAAAGCAATTTCTCGAAAGCATTAGATTTTCAAACTGGACGAGAAACAAGATATTCTGGAAGCTTGGACACCACAATTTTCTCCACTTTTGATTTCGTTATAACTCTGAAAGAGGCGGGTTATGCATATGATTCTTGGCTGAGCAAGACTATTTCTCATGTCTTTTTAAATTATCAAGTCTTGAATTAGTTCTGGAACAATTTGAACGGGCGCTAGTCATCTTGCTACTGACAGAGTAAAAATGGATATTCATGCCCGGAATCTGAGTTTATATCCTCATCCTCCCCTCGTCCTCGCCCTCCTCCTCCTCCTCCTCCTCCTCCTCGTCCTCCTCCTCATACCCATCTTCATTTTCCAGCTTCTCTTTCTTCTCCTCCTTATTTTCCAACTCCTCTTCTAAACAGTTAAAAAACAGTTACACTTTTATTCATCTTGTCACTAACAGAGTAAACATGGTTGTTCATTCATGAAACCTAAGCTTATATCCTCTTCTTCCTCATCCTCCTCTTCTCCTTCTTTTCCTACTTTTCTTCTACTCCTTCTCCTCCTCCTCATGTCCATCATCCTTTTCTAACTTCTCTTTCATCAACCGCTTCTTTCCCAACTTCTCTTTCATCACCCCCTCCTTCTCCAACTTCTCTTCCTTCAACCCCTCCTTTTCCAACTTCTCTTTCTTCACCCCATTCTTCTTTATCCCACATACGCTTCTATTCTTTATTCCCCTATCATCTTTACCAAAGACCTCTTGTTAATGAAACTAAGTTTTAGTTTACTAAGTTGCTATTGTTGAGACAAAAGTATATTCACGATTCTATTAATAAGAAATCCTTATCTATTCTACTGGATTTATCAAACTCATCGCAGAGTGCAGTATAAAGAATAGAGATACACTTAGTACGCATGAACAAGGTGTTACCTGCAGTTTCTTTAAATTTTTTGTCGTTATTTTAAAGCTGGTTCGTTCCTTTTATTTGCACATCCAAACGCCACACAACATACGATTCGGATGATATAATCATTGAATCCAATATTTTCAGTACCTACTTGTCTTAACTGCACCATTACTGTATCCTCATCCTTTTCCTCCTCTTTTTTCTCCTCCTCCTCCTCTTCCTCCTCCTCTACTCTTTCTCGTTCTACTACATACATTTTTAATAGTTTAGTTACCTTGATTTAAGAGAATACAAGATTCAATAGGAGAAGCGTGGTTACAACCATATGAAAAGCAGCGTATCTGATAGTGGCGCACTCCATCGTAACCTCTGTTAACCAAAGACCTCTTCTTAATCGAACTAAGTTTTCATTTACTTATTCTATTGACTTGAAATCCTGGCCCCTTTAAATGGATTTATTTAACTACAATTTAAAACAAAATGTTGGTTCTAAGAAAAACCAAGATTTTCAGCAGTTACACATAATAATGCATTTTAATATACATGTTCAATACTTCACATTTAATTTTTTATTCACAGTGTCCTTGCATTAGATATTATTGTTTCAAGTCAATAAATTGAATCTTTTCAGCAGATCACTCTAATATGTGAAGATGATTCTATCGTTTGTAGCAGTCAACTCTAATAATTATGTACGCTATTTATTTCATAAATGCTAGCAAGAGCATTCAAATTATTCAAATTATATGTTCTTCATCTCAAATAGTTGATTTAATATTATTATTAGAGGGGGACCTACCTGGTCCTAATTGCTAATAGTTTATTTTGCATCCTAGCTATATCAATATAATATTCTAAATCTGTTACATTGATCTACTGTATGCAAAGGGATCTTTTAAGGATCTGTTGGAATTTTTCGAGTTACTCAATAGCAAAGACTTCTGCAATCTTTCCAAATTATTTTTTAATACATAGCTCTCTCCCTCTTTCTCTCTCTCTCTCTCTCTCTCTCTCTCTCTCTCTGTCTCGCTCTCCATTTCTCTTTCTCCCTAAACTATACATGCTGCATATCATTTATCATCTTTATCTATTAATATATCCACTATTTGTCGAAATATTCTACAAGGTGATAAATTATAATCGACACTTCTAGAATGCAATATTACAAATTTTACCAAATTATTTTTTGTATTCAAACATTTGTTAATACATGGCTCTCTCTCTCCATATATGTTTCTCTCTGAGGTACACATGCTGCAGATGATTTACTGTCTCTATCTATTAATATATCCCCTCTTTGTCGAAATATTTTACAAGGTTCTAAATTATAATTGATACATCTAGACATGTTTGAAATATAACGTTTTTGCAGTTTAAAAAATGTAATGCGTCACTAAAAATAACCTTGAAGTTGTTTACATAAAATTTCTTCGTATAATTTGATGAAGCCATTTAGAATAGTGTGGAAACATAGCACGAACCACCACAGCTGTAGAATATTGGTAAGGTAGGTTTGTATGGTCTCTGATAATAATAAATATCTACCTTTTTTTGTTTCAGAAGATTCAACATTATAGAAAAAGAATTTTAACGCTAAATTAGATCATTCTCGATTTCTATAAAAACTATACAGCAGCTTAAATGGATGATTGAAAAAATTTTCAAATATTTTAGTATATTTTGTATTTTTTAAACTTTTATTTTAAATCTTTAACGTATCTCTAGTTCTCGTTCGCTTGCTACTTGATACGAGAATAAAGCGATAATGATCCATAAGCATTTGATCCACCTTATGGAATCCTATTATTATGATTTTAGATACCTTCCTTGCGCCTTAACAATTCAATTGACTTTGAATATTTCTTTATTTTAATTTTGTGGTTGATTCTAGACTACAGAATAATGTTTCATCTACCTGAAAGCAGTTAATTAAATTAAAAGCCAAAAACAGGATGCCATGCATAACCCCCATATCAAATGTCACCTATACACATGCATCTTCTGCGCATTAAAACAATAAAGGTAGAAGTTTTTAGTTAAAGTTCTGTTGAAGTTTTCAAAAAATATTTCTTCGAATTTCCACCCTCTCATGATGGTGAAAAACTTAAATTCCGGGGATAGCAGGTATTATTCAACCTGATATTGCGATATCATATATCATTTCATATTCCATATTTTTGGGGCTGAAAAGTTCCATTCCCATGATTTTAAGTATTGATTTCCAATATCGATAGTGTGGATCGGAGACTTTAAAACTGTGATTCTTAAGTCAGCACAAGGAGCGAAACCAATCTTACAGCCTTCTGTACTGTAGCCGCAAGTTTGCTAATCATATGGAAAAAGTGGTTCAGAACCGGCCTTACCTATCTACTAGTGTACCAAAGGAAAATCCAATATGTCAATTCTTACGAAAGTTATTGTGCTAACAAAAAAAAACTTCCGCGAAGAAGAATCGCAGCGAGATATATATGCAATTATGCATGGAAAAGAAATATTTAGTTCTGAAATTTAATTTCACACATATTGAAGCTTTATTTATATTACTGTCAATCGGAGGCCGCTTGATTATGAATAACCAGGATAGTCATTCTCTTTATTATAATTGGGATTAAGACTAATGGAAAAAAATATCTTATTTTACGACGAATAACTGCATTCAACAAAATTTGTTTAAGCGAATTTGTTTATTTTTTTACTTTTGCGAAAAATTTTATTAAATTTTCCGCAGTTCAGTTCAATATACTGAACAACACTATAATTACGATTCGCTTATGGGCGCGGGATAAATACAATTAGTACAGTAAGTAAATAATTTCCTCTTACATACCGCTAGCAGGCCGAATAACATATCCTTACTATTCATATCACTAGCAGGCTAAATAAGATACCCACACTATTTCTCCCGCTAGAGCACTAAATAGCCATAGTGAGATGTTCTTACTATTCATACCGCTAGCGGGCTAAATAAGATTCCCCACGATATTTAAAGGTAGATTTTCTCCAAAGTGGTGAAAAAGTCATTATAATGCTTTGGCAAATTAATACTCTAAAATGTGCTTAGATTTAAAAAAATTCTGAGTCGGAAATCAAATTTAAAATTAATGGTCTCCCTTATATTAAACAAAGCGGTGGAATATTAGGTAGGTAAGATATTAGAAAAGAAACATAATCTGAAATTGTTTTCAGGAAGATAATCACTCTTCAAATCTGTTAGAAACGAAAAGACTTGTGCCTTCAAAATTATTACATTCAGTACCCTCCGGATTATTCGGCATTTTAAGGAACTCTGCTCTCGCGTTTATATAACGCAGGGCCTTACAAGAAATTCACTGAGAAAAATGAAAGGTCATTATGCACATCTAGATGTGCATACTATACATATGTTTGAAGGTCAACTATAGGATTGCCTTCTAGATAGCTAAAGCGACTATCTATAGAAAGTTAAAAAAATGTTCAAATTAATCCTCTCAGAGAGTCGACTCGATCATATCAGTCTGCGAACTTGAGCGTCACACACATGGCCTAACTAATTATCCTACATTGCAGAATTCATCATCATAGCATGTCGATCGAATCATCTCAGATCACGGTGCGCTCACTCCTACAGGCAAACCCGAGTCAAAATAAAGCCCCTACTTTGAGACTTTCGCGCTCATATTTGTAGGGGCTAAGGTTGTAAAGTAGATGATATTGCTATACGATTTTTGCCCCTAATTTAGCGTTCTTATGGGCACAAATTTTCGAACCTTCCATTTGGGGCGTCAAAATAGAGGCTTAGTTTTTGTTTCTAATTTATCGCTCCACACTCTGCCTCCCTGTACAGAATAAAATTATTTCCCGAAAAATTAATAAAATGGAGCAAGAAGACATACTGACATTTGCGTAATCATTCAAGTTATTTTGCACACGGAGAAGAATATCCATTAAATTTTATAGAACTAATCCTATAGCAGAGAATACGCTAGGTAGTTAAATAAAAGTTAAAATCGTCTTTGTTTTACATTGCGATAAACTAGTCCCGAAACTATAGAGAACAATTCTATAAAATCATAACCAATTTTTCGCAATAAAAAAATTAATTTTCTGTATTATTATGTTATTACTATTATACTATGATATTTGTTCACATGTGTAAGGAAAAAATTATTTACTATTATACAATCACTATAATATTTATAATCGCATGCTATGAAAGTTTTTATTCGCCGCGGGGGTTTGAACTCTATAAGTTTCGCATTCCTAACGCCTGAAGTCTCTCGGCTAGCCTAGCTTGAAGTATGCAAAAAAATCTGAAATATAACCTACAGCTGTGCAAGGCCATCTGCAAATTTGTGTGACCGATTCTGTAAAAAATATTTCTACGCTTATAATAATATATGTACTAAGATTTTAGATTTTAGAAATATTACAAATTATTATTGTATATTTTATGTACTTAATGAAGATTAAAACATAATCCAAAAATATTTCAAGATATTTTACAACATTTGAACAAATTTTATGTATATTCTCAGAAATTTAATAAATTTTTAAGGATTTCCGAAGATTTCAAAAGATTTAACAGACTTTAAAGAATTCAAGAACATTATTCATATTTTAGATTTACATTAAAATCTTCAGACTCATTTAAATTCTAGCGAAATTCCTTAAAAATTCTTAAAGATTACTCAAAATCCATTAAACTCATTAAAAATATCTTGATCTCCTATAAATAATTTTAAAACTTTGGAATTCGACTATAAACTTAAAAATTTAGATAGATAACTAATCCGCTCGCTCCTATAGCTTAACCTTCCCCGCTGCGCCTCGCCTCACACGACTTTCGCTCTTTTGTCGTTATGCCTCGCATTACTAGCCTCTGCCTCCGCGGCTAACACCTAATACTTAACTACTATTTACAATATTTACATTTCTCTTACATCTACTTCCTCTTCTATTTACAATCTCTCCTTCTCCATTCCTCTTCCTCTTTCCTTCTCTTCTTCTCTATCTTACCCAACACCCCCTTCACCTATGCTACTGACCTTTTGTCACCCCTTTCATGCAACAATACCTCGATGCTTATCCCCCTCCTTTCCGCCTCTTCACATTCCTCCAACCAATGTTCCAATTTTGCATCCCCCTTCCCGCACAATGTACACGTTCTCTTTTCTCCAGAAAGCCAGACCCTATTATAATTCTCCATGCAACCGCACCTCATTCTAGCTTTAAGTTCCTGACTTCCTTGCTCTCCTTTCTTACACAAATATTGCGCTCTCTCCCTTGGCATAATCCACACATAGTTTCCGTTATACCATTTCGTTATACCATTCGTTTTAAAATACCTTTCCCTTTCACCTCCATCTTTGCACTACCACGTCTGTTCTCCTTCTCCCACCGACACTCCCTGACCAATTTACTTTCCCCCTCTTCCAAAAATTTTTCCTCATATTCACATGCTTGACTCCCTGTTATAATCCCTGAACTCGTTCTTGCTGTCACCCTTCTGACAATATATTTCGGCGTATTCCTTGCCAACTTCAGTATCCACTTTGCATACCTCTCCTACTCCCGTTAATACCCTTGAAAATCCTGAAAATCTTTTTAAATACATAAAAATATTTTTAAATTACGTGATAATCCTTAAACACTTTTGAATTTTTGAAAAACTATTGAAAATTTTAAACTATATTAAATTAATTGAAATGCCAGAAAATCCCTCAAAATGACTAAATATCTTTTCAACTCATAAAAAGTATTTTAAAGTCTTTAACCCTCTACCGCCCACAGTGACATATATGTAACGTTAGGAAGACTTGAGTTTTTTTAAATATGACTTTGAGACGAACAGCAATTTTTAACGCAAGGATTTACATGAAAGTCAGGACGGTAATGAGCGAGAATTTTAGTTTTGTATACACTCCACCGTAGGAATAATATGCCTAAATATCTCAAAATTCAGAAAAAAAGAAAGTTTTAAGTTTTAAGTTTTTCACAAATGATTTAATAAATAATCAGAAAAATTCTTGTTTCAGCCAGGATTAAAGATTTATTATCCTAATAGGTGACGTACGTCGAATAAAATGGACATTTTTACACAATTTTCAAAAAATAAAAATATTCTGAAAAATGTTTCCCCCAGAAAAACTACATTTGTCACTGTAAATATTTCGACAGGAGAAGTAAAAAATAAACGCCTTGACCATTTTATTTTTTCCACAGCGTTATATACTGTAATAAAAACAACTAAATTTATTATTGTAAAACTTTTGATAGCAAAATTTGGAGAAAACAAAATTTCCGAGAAATTTTGTTTTCTCCGCGATGTTATAGGCTTCAAGAAAAACCACTACATATGTTATCGGAAAAATTTGGATAGTAGATTTTATAAAAAGTATTTGACGAAATGTTTTGAAAAGCACAAAAACCATAATATTGCAAATCTAATTTACTTCTTCCAGCAGGAAATCCATAGGAAACAAACTAAACAACAACGAATTCATCAAACAGTACATTAAAGTATATAATAGTAAAATGAAGGAATGTAAACAAAATATGCAAAAAAATTAGAGGTACATAAAAGTAAAAATATATAATGATTTCAAAAAGCACCAAAGAAAAGAAAGACGTTTAAAAAATAACGCTAAAACTTGTGGGAATCCTCGCTCTCATTAGTTTTCAGGGGCGCGATTATAAAAATCAGTTGCAACTAAATTATGTGTCAAATATGGAAGTAAATGTCAAGTGGAGTGCATGTCCAAAAAATTGTCAACGCCATTTTTTTTTCAACAAACAAAACTTGTGCTGAATTTTACTATATTTGTGTCCAATTGTGCAGCAAACGATTTTAAAAAAGTCAAAATTTTAGTCAGAATTAAAAAAAAAATCTTTTTCTGGGCAAGAAAGGCCATTTTGATTCTCGAAGAAATAAGGCTTGTGCTGAATTGTGCTAGTCTTGTGGTTCATCGGGCCGCAAATTTTTCTTCAAACAAATTGAAATTGGAGCCAAAATGCCAAAAAAACTTTCCCGGGTCAGAAACACCATTTTTTTTCCGAAGAAAGAAAATAACGTGCTAAATTGTGCTAGGTTTATGTTCTATTTTGCGGATAGAAAATTTTTTCAAGTCAAAATTTGAACCGAAATTAACAAAAAAAAAACCATTTATTGTGACATTATAAAAACGAATTTTTCAAATACAAAACTCAGAAATTTGAAAGTTGTGCTGGGTTCTGCTATGCTTACAAAACAATTATTGTCCTACATACTTTTTACTCAGGTCCATATTTTAGAATGAAATACTGGTTTCTTTTTCATCAGAATAATTTTTAAAATAAAAAATGGTCAAAATGTGAATTTCGTAAATCTAAAAGTTGTGCTTGGTTGTGCTAGGCTTGCAAAATAACACAGAACGACAATTTTTAAAGCCAGAGACCAGACCTAACATTTCCGAAGGATTCTGATACGCTGAATCCGAATCCGAGCTCAAAATTGCTCCTGTACGTCAGGTTTTCAAGATATCCTAACCTAAATGTGCAAAAAACGCGTTTTTAGCTGTTTTTGAGTTTACGTAGCCAAACAAGAAAAATGTTTACCACAAAAGCTAATATCGAATTTGAAAGTACTAATCTTCCCCTTTAGAACCTACTGGTACTTATTTGGATATCTTTATTTTTCACCAACA
Organism: Belonocnema kinseyi; assembly: GCF_010883055.1. NCBI lineage: Eukaryota > Metazoa > Arthropoda > Insecta > Hymenoptera > Cynipidae > Belonocnema > Belonocnema kinseyi. The sequence goes on from NC_046659.1 coordinate 41,215,585, forward strand.
TATTGTAATTTGAAATTTTTTATTTTAGCGTTTTAATCCATTAACGCTGAGGTGTTTAGATTTATACAACGCATTCTCTATTGCTGACGGTACGATATTTTTTCTTCAAAATATTATCTCAGGGATTTTCGAGGCTGCCCTTCCTATTGCCGGTGTCAGTTTTTTGTTATAACCCCTAGAAGATCCAATATGGCGGCCACAATTTAGGGCTTTAAAAAAGAACAAAGGATCCCGCACAAAATACCAACAAAAAAGCGTGCAATCGTTTGGAACCAAACTTCGCACATTGATAAAACAAAAGACGGACTGCGCGGAATGCTACTGCGTACTCTCTGTGCATTCTAATGTTCACATTCGCTGTATGTGCGCACCGTTCTACGGCGCAGACAGTCTTCGATCCCTAGCTGGCTCACTGAGCTGGCGACGCTTTTTTAACGTGTTATGCGTAGGTGGTGAAATACGTTTTTTTCTACAAATATTTCCGTGATAGAGATCACGTTTGAGTGACGGGCTGACGGTTGGATGCGCAGGTAATAAAATTCTTTTTGTATTTGAAATCTGTCTAGCGGTTACATTTCGTGTCGAGCCGAGATTGGTATTAGAAATCACTCTGAAAACAAAAGTGACCGATCAACTCACGAATCAATGGATACTGATGATCCTAATGAAACTGAGGATTCTTCTTGGGAAGAATCAGATGATGAAAGTCCTAAATTTTTTGACCAAGACGGATTAGACGATTCTATACGTCACCTTGATCTTCCAATAGATAAAGCTGAGCTTTGCGCTTCGAGACTCAAAGAGAGGAAACTATTTTTAACTGGCACTGGAGTTACTGTTTACAGAAATAGAGAAGAAAAGTTTATCAAGTACTTTACAATGGGAAGTGGGATTTTGTATTGTAATGATATCAAAGGACTTATTAATTTATACAAAATAAACTCATATACGCCAGAGGTTTGGTGTCTTTTCATAGATTCGTCCACGGAAAGTCTGAAAGCAGTACTATTACATAATGGAAATAAGTACGCTGCAATTCCAGTAGGTCACTCAACTACACTGAAAGAATCTTATGATACTTTCCAATTACTCCTGGTCAAAATTAAATAGAATGTTCATCAGTATAATGTTGTTTATGAAAGTCTTGTTGACAGAAAGAAAGTATTATTGCCACCCCTCCATATAAAATTAGGGTTAATGAAGCAATTTGTAAAAGCCCTAAAGACCAAACGAGAATGCTTCAATTATATCAGATCTACATTTCCACATTTGAGTGATGCCAAAGTGAAGGAAGGTTTTTTTGTTGGGCCTGATATAAGAAAACTTATCAAAGATGATTACTTTATCAAAACCATGACATCCATTGAAAAGGATGTATGGTTGTGTTTCAAAGATGTTGTACAGAAATTTTTAGGGAACAATCGAAATTCAAAGTTTAGAACTATTGTATTTAGGAAGTTAAAGAATTTTAAAAGATTAGGTTGTTTGAGGTGTATGAAATTACATTTTCTCAAATCTCATTTGGATTATTTCCCAGGAAATGTTGAAGCATTTAGTGAAGAAATGGGCTCACGCTTTCATCAAGACTTTCACTAAAAAGAGCAACATTATCAAGGTGCATGCAATGTAAGAATGATGGCCGACTATTGCTGGTCTTTGCAAAGAAATGATAATGACCCTTCTAGTCATAAACGAAAGTCTCTTCAACGATCGTTTGACATGAAGCACGAACGTTTCCATAAGAAAAAAAGCAATTAGTTTCACCTTCATTGGACATACAATTCCAAGTCCAGCCTTAAGTGGCTGGAAAATATTGAGTAGCTGGAAAATCATAAGTAAATTTACAATATCAAATGAATCAGAATAGTGAAATTTGTTTTTTTTTTAAAGCCCTAACTGTTTTCCATATTCGCTCTTCTAGGAGTTATAACAAAAAACTGAGCCAATCGAAAAGGAACCCCCGAAAACCCCTCAGATTTTAAAGTTAGCCCACTTGTAGTGTAGAATTCAATTATTTCACGAAATGTAAACGACTAAATTCGCTACTCCCAGGGTTAGGTAGGTTAGCCTGCTTATGATTTGGAAGGGGTGATTTCTGGGTTTATGTGGACTAGCAGGTAGGTGGGTTAACCCATTTGTGGCATCGAACTTCATTATTTCAAAAAAAATATGCGACTAAACTTATTGTTCCCAGAGGTTTCTACCCCTAAGAAAGGGCTTCCGTAGAAATGAAAAGACACGGTTTCCATATTTTTTATTGTTTTATCAATGTGCAAAGTTTGGTTCCAAGCGACTGTACGCTTTTTTGTTGGTATTTTGTGCGGGATCCTTTGTTCTTTTTTAAAGTCCTAAATTGTGGCTGCCATATTGGATATTCTAGGGGCTATAACAAAAAGATGACACCGGCAATAGAAAGGGCACCCTCGAAAACCCCTGAGATAATATTTTGAAGAAAAAATATCGTACCGTCAGCAACAGAGAATGCGTTGTATAAATCTGAACACCTCAGCATTAATGGTTTAAAACGCTAAAATAAAAAATTTCAAATTAAAATATTTTGGTGAAAGATAAAGATATCCTAATAAATCCAAGTAGGTTTAAAAGGGGAAGATTAGTACTTTCAAATTCCATATTAGCTTGGTGGTAGACATTTTTCTTGTATAGTTACATAACCTCAAAAACAGCTAAAAAACGCGTTTTTTGCACTTTCAGGTTAGAATATCTTGAAAACCTCACGTACAGGAGCAATTTTGAGTTCGGATTCGGATTCAGCACATCAAAATCCTTCGGAAATGTTTGTTCGGCTTTCTGGCTTTTGAATTTTGTCAGCCTATGTAATTATTGTCCTACACACTTTTTATGCAGGTAAATATTTTTAAATGAAATACTAGTTTTCTTTTCATCAGAATAATTTTAAAAATAATGTGTTCTTTCAAAATGCGAATTTCGAAAATTCTAAATTTATGCTGGGTTATGCTAGGCCTGCAATACAATTATAGTCCCACACATTTTTTACTTAGGCAATACTTTTAACGAAATACTAGTTTCTTTTTCATCAGGATAATTTTTGAAATACATTTTATTTTCAAAATGCGAATTTCAAAAATCCGAAAGTTGTGCTGGGTTGTGCTAGGCCTGCAAGACAATTATAGCCCTGCACACTTTTTGCTCAAGTCAATATTTTTTAATGAAATACTAGTTTCTTTTTCATCAGAACAATGTTTGAAATAAATTTTTCTGACAATGCGAATTTCAAAAATCTGAAACTTGTGCTGGGTTGTGCTCAGTGTTGCTCAGCCTGAAAAACAATTATAGCGCTACACACTTTTTACTCAGGCCAATATTTTTTAAAGAAATACTAGTTTCTTTTTTATCAGAATAATTTTTAAAATCGTTTTTTTTTAAATGCGAATTTTGAAAATCTGAAAGTTAAAAAAAAAATTGTATTTAAAAAATTATTATGATGAAAAAGAAACTCGTCTTTTATTAAAAAATATAGACCTGAGCAAAAAATATATAAGAGAATAATTGTTTTGTACGCGTAGCACAACCCAGCACAACTTTCACATTTTCGAAATTCGCATTTTGAAAAAAATGTTATTAAATAAATTATTCTGATCACAAAGAAACTAGTATTTTATTAAAAAATATAGACCTGAGTAAAAAGTATGTAGAACAATAATTGTTTTGTATGCCTAGCAGAACCCAGTAAAACTTTCGAATTTTCGAAATTCGCATTAAAAAGAAAATTAGTTAAAAAAATATTCTGATGAAAAAGAAACTAGTATTTCATTAAGAAATATTGACATTAGTAAAAGGTGTGTATGGCTATAATTGAGCTGCCGGATCGAAGAAGGGCACATAAACTTATTTCTCTGGAAGTAAGAAGGCACCTGGAAGCTTTCTTAAACACTTTAGAATTTTTATTTTTAAAGACTATATATAGACGCAGAATGTCATTGCGCATCTTTCTCCCCCCAGGGAAAAAGTTGTAGCTTTTTCAGTTTTCTCATTAAAGCCAAAAAACTGGCTTTTTTGTACAAATTAATTTTGATTCGCTTTTCACTTCAACTCGTGCTCACTCAGTAAGTTTTAAGGATTTTTCAATAAAATTATCAGGAAATGTAGTTTGAAATGTCATCCGACTGATAAAGCTTAAGTAATTCAAAAATTTATTAAAAACAAATTGTTGCTAATTTGTTCTGATGCCCGGCGCTTATCGGACTTATCTAACTTAAAATGTTTCGTTTATATAGCAAATTTTGGGCAACGAAAAGCTTTCATGAAAAATACAAAGAAGTTTTCTGGAAAATTTTAGCCAAATCCAATTCATATTCAAGAAACTATTAACGTCTCAAGTCGATAGCGGCTAGTTAACTCATGCGCGACCTGTAGCGAGAGTCTCAAATGCGATTCATTATACAGTTTACAGCAGCAAAAATAAAAACTAATCAAATAATCTGGTAATATTAAAGTATCATGCATAAATAAATATTATTGCATAATTTAAAATAATTAATTCATTTAATATTGTGTACAATAGAATGGTTTTTATTTTTAAGACAAACTGTAAAAAAGTAAAAAAAAAACATAAACATCTAATGTTTAAGAGTGAACGGAATCTTAATCTCAAGAATTTTTTAGTGCTTTAAATTCGTGAAATTGAAAAAAGTGATACATCGAGAAAGTAAATTTTTTTTTAATTTCTGTTGTAATAGAGTGTCTTATTATTTATTTATGCATAATACTGTGATACTATCTGATTATTTGATTATTTTTTAATTTTTGCGCATTTGAACTGTATTATAAATCGGACTACTTTTGCTTTATCAGTTGCAGGACATTTCAAACTACATTCCCTGAAAATTGTATGAAAAACATTCTTAAAACTGACTGACTGAGCCCGAATTGAAGTGAAAAACGAATCAAAATGAATTGTTACCAAATAGTCAGCTTTTTGGCAATAATTAGAAAACTAAAAATGCTACAACTGTTTGCCTAGGGAGGAAAAGATGCGCAATGAAGTTCTGCATGTAAATTCTGCATTTAAAAATTACAATTCCAAAATGTTCAAGAAAGCTTCGAGGGGCCTTCCCACTCCCAGCGAAATAAGTTTATGTGCTCTTTTTCGATCCGGCAGCTCAATTGTTTTGCACGCGTAGCACAATACAAGACAACTTTCAAATTATTGAAATTTTCATTTTGAACATTCTTCTTTGTAATGTCACAAAAAATAATTTTTTTTTAATTCAGTTCAAATTTTGACTTGAAAAAAAAATTTTTTACAGCATAATTGAACACAATCCTAGCACAATTCAGTATATTATTTTTTGTTCGAAGAAACAAAATAGCATTTCTGCCCCAGAAAACTGTATTTGGCATTTTGCCTCCAATTTCAATTTTTTTAATTTGCGGCACGATGGACCACAAGACTAGCATAATTCAGCACAACTCTTATTTTTTTCAAAAAAATAAAATGGCGTTTCTGGCCCAGAAAAAGTTTTTTTAAAGCTGACTAAAATTTTGAATTTTAAAAAATTTTTTGCGGCACAATTATACACAAACCTAGCACAATTCAGCACAATTTTTTAAAAAAACAAAATGGCGTTGCCAATTTCTTGGACATGCACTCGACCTGATATCTACTTCCATATTTGACACATAATTTTGTTGCTACTGATTTTTATAATCGCGCCCCGGAAAACTAATGAGAGCGAGGATTCCTACATGTTTTAGCGTTATTTTTCAAACGTCTTTGTTTTCTTTGGTGTTTTTTTAAATCATAATATATTTTTACTTTTATGTACATTCAATATTTTTTGCATATTTTCTTTACATCTTGCATTTTACGCAGTTTTCCTTACATGGGGAATTTTATTAACGATTTTATCACACTCATTTTTCTGTAATTTTCAGCGTTAACTGTATTTTTGCAAGAACTTTTATTAGTATTATACCTATGGGATTCTCAATATTATGGTTTTTGTGCTTTTCAAAAAAATTGTATCAACTACTTTTTTTTAAATATACTATCCAAATTTTTCCGATAACATATGTAGTGGTTTTTAATTAAGCCTATAACGCGGAGAAAAAAACCTTTTCTGAAATTTTGTTTTCTAAAAATTTTACTATCGAAATGTTTACACTAACAAATTTAGTTGTTTTTATTACAACATATAACACTGTGGGAAAAACAAATTGTCAAGATATTTTTTTAAACTTTTCACATCGAAATATTTACAGTTACAAATGTAACTGATTTTTATTGAAGCCTGTAACGTTTTTCGAGGGAAAACATTTTTCAGAACATTTTTTATTTTTTTGAAAATTGTGCTATCGGAATATTTCACAATAACAAATATAGTTGTTTTTATTGAAGCCTCTAACGCTGTGGAAAAAAATCAATTTTTCAGGGCGAGCGGTCAAATTCGACCTGATAGCTGCGACTTTTAGGAGAGGGTAGTCTCACGAAATAACGCTGGCAATTTTTTTATGGTTTTATCAAAAATAGCAACACAAAAACTATCGAAAGGTGTAAAAAAGTCGATTTTGATTTCTTTTAGAGTAAAGCCCCGTTCTTCGGTGCACGTCACATATTAGCATAATAAATCTTTAAACCTGGCTGAAACAAGAATATTCCTTATTAATTATTAAATCAGTTGTGAAAAACATTTACAGACTGAGGGAAGAGGATCGTAGTCGCTTTTTCAGCTTTTAAAACATCCTGTGAAATTTCTAAAACTGTATCAGTAATAAGAAATTCATAAGCAAGGTTAGAGAAACATTTTCATCAATTAAAACATAAACTTATAAGACCTGGAACTTATCAAATCGATACATGAACTTACGACAAACTCATCGATTCTGTACAGGTATTTCAACCCACCCGCAAGATCCTGCGAATGGTCAAGAACTTAATGAGAATTGTTCGTGAATACATAGGAATAATAATATTATCGAAATAATTGGAGCAAAAAAAGGCAAGTTTTCCTCCGCGGTAGAGACGAACACAATAAAGTTCGAGTAAAAAAGCGACTATGTTGTCGCTCTTTTCCTCCAACTTCAATCTGTTCGTCTTTACAGCGGTACCCAAACTTGTCTGTTTCTTGCTCAAACTATTTTTCAATCGTACTTTTCCTGGACAATCATAATTGTTCTACTCTTGCTCTAGGTGCCTCAAATGAGACAGTAATTGTTTCAATGAGCGCTGGAGGTCGATTCATACCACCCTTCTTCGTGTTCTCACGTTCCCGAATGAATGATCGACTCATGATGGGTGCATCGAATGAAAGTGTAGGTGCAGCTCAGCCAAATGGCTGGGTGAATGCCGAATTAGTTTTAAAATGAATGAAACACTTCGTGAAATATTCAAATCCTACAGAAAAGGATCCAGTTCTTCTGATTCTTGGTGGATATTCCAGCCATAAAGACTTGGATGTTATTGAATCTGCTAGAAAAAATCATAGACATATGTTAAGCACTTCTCCTTGTATGATACACAAGCTGCAACCGCAGGACCGCACCTTTATTAAGCTTTTTTAATTTGCTTATAATGATCTATATGACTTGTGGATGAGATCTAACCCTTGTATAAGAATCATTGAGTGTGAGATTGCAGGGTGAGTCACTTTTGCTTTCACTAAAGTTTCTCGAATGGATATTGACATTTCTGGCTTTTTCTGCACTTGCATTCGCCCTTTTAATAGCAAGATCTTCACCGATTTAGATTTTATTGGTTCAGACATTACTATTGTTGCAGAAAGTCAATATTCAGATTTAGCGTCATTGCTCCCATTTTCTCAACTTTCGAAACCAACACCTTCAACATCTGGACAGTCTGAACTAACAAGATTACCTTCTCTACCACTGCAAATGGCACCTTTAAGTTCTAGTCAAGTTGGTGTTCTGAATCTCACTCCTCCATCGGTTGATTCAGGAAGAGAAAATTTGTACTTAGTGCTTTAAATCTTATGAAGAAGATTGGATACAATGCGGAAGTTGTAAAATTCGGGTACATAAAGCTTGTGCGAACATACCAGAGCTCTTAAATCAATATATTTGCGATTATTTCCTTACTTAACTGATGATATTTTTACTAGCCGGTACTAAAGCCAATTTTTCAATATTGATTGTTTCTATTAAAAAATTTTATCAATAAAGTTAATTATTACTCAATAGAACGATATTTTATTGTTTTTATTTATAGCTTGTGAGCTCCTTAATAAATAGCAGCGAGCATTTGAAATATAAGTTAAGGTATGCTTATTATTCCAAATAAACCTTAAGGTAACGGTACTGCCAGATATTCCCCTATAATGACCGCAAGAACCATGAGTCTCAGAGTAATGCGTAGAATTCATAGATATAAGATAGGTTTATATATGCGTATAGGCATTAGTATAAGATTTATAAACAAACCCACTGTAGCCAGCGAGTGATCATCGAAGCATATACACATCTATCTTCCTATCATAAAAAGGAGGTTGCGATTATATCTCGTAATCTAAAGCCACATTATCTCTTTACCTATTAGCTGGATTTAAACTCATCGCCTATTCTCTAGAATCGAGATAAAAATCGAGATCAGCGGAATCTATTATGAAGCCAATGCATGCGCATCGAAATGCGATCTAGAATCATTTTTAAGTTAAGAACCGAGCTGCGTATTATGAATCCACGGCATTTCCACCGAAGCGCGATCTAGCCCTGATTCTGATTGAGTTATAGATCCGACGATATGGTCGTCAGAATGAGGTTGGGGGGGGGGGGGGCAGACTGCAAGGGGGATGTTGACTATGCAAACAAGTAAGTATTTACAGCGTTGTGTCGGATATTTACGTTTACCCCTTTACTGATTGAGGGTTACACCTCGTGCCAGTCACGCTGACTCCATGAGTTCCTACCAGAGCTGCCAGATCGTGGATGAAATTTACCCCCACCATACCTACCGTTTGGGAGCCGCAAAACAGAAGGTGCATGATTACCACTGTGAGTTCGTGTGTAAGCCGAAAATGCACGATTCGACTTCGGTTTTCTGCTGTACGATGATTGTCGATCTCATAGCTTCGGAAGACTTCGGTGGTCTTCTATTTATATCCCGATCCTCACTTAAAAGAAATGGAAGAAACTGGCGAATTTAATGTTTCGCATGATTCTTCATTTCATGCATGAGTCAATTTTGAGTTTATGTTTTTCAGGCGTATATATTATGAGTATTATTACTATTGTACATGTTATTAATGTTAATATTATAATTATTAAATATAACATTAATTTTAATCAATAGTTGACTAACTTTTAATACAAATAGTTCAATTTTTAATCAAAAGTCTGAATTGTATAAGAAAAAAAGGCATTTTTAGTCAAATACATGAACTTTGCACACAAGAAGTTTATTTTCCACGAAGCATAATTTTCTTGTAGTTTAAAGAAATTAATTTTTAAACAAAACAAAACAAAAATCTACAATATAGTTAAATTTTCAGAAAAGATATTTTGTCAACTAAATTGATAAATCATCAACCAAAAGAAAACTAAATTTTTAACAAAGCAGTTCCACTTTCAACCGGAAAAATTGAAACAAAAATAGTTAAAATTCTTTGAAATTGCTTTAAATTATTGAAAATATAGGAAAATTCCTTGAAATGTTTTAAAAGAGCCTAAAATATTTAAAATTCTTAAAAATCTCTTGAAATTTTACAAAGCTTTTGAAAATTCCTTGCAATATTAAAAATACCCTAAAATATTTTAAATCCTTTAAAATCTCATTCTAAATTATTGAAATCAATTGAAAACTCCTTGGAACCTTTTAAAATACTCTCAAGTATTTCGAAACCTTCAAAATATTTTGAAAAATCTTGACATTTTTTAAAGATTTTTAATATACTTTGGAATTTTTTAAAACAACCTTGCTATAATTATTAAAATTCTTTGAAATTCCTTTAATTTAAAAAAATGAATTAAAAATTCAGTGAATTCTTTTTAAACATCCTCAAATATTTGAAATCCTTTAAATTATTTTGAAATCTCTTGAAAATTCCTTGAAACGTTTTAAAATACTCTCAAATATTGCAATACCTTCAAAATATTTTGAGATACTTTGACCTTTTTTTTAAAGATTTTTAAAAAACTTCTTTAAAATTCTATTAAATTCCTTCAAATTAGAAAAATAGGATGAAAATTCCTTGACATCTTTTAAAATATCCTTAAATATTTAAAATGCTTGAAAATCTGTGGAAATCTCTTGAAATTCTTTAAAGCTCTTGAAAATTCCTTGAAAATTTAAAAATTCCATGAAATATTTCAAATCCTTCAAAATATCATATCAAATTACTTTAATTAATGACAATTCCTTGGAATCTTTAAAATTCTCACAAATTTTTCAAATCCTTCAAAATCTTTTGAAATGCCTAGGACTTTTTTTTAGGATTTCTTAATTACTTTCGAATTTAAAAAAAGCGTTCTAAAAAAATTTTAATTCTTTAAAATATTCTGTAAATTATGAAAACAAATTGAAAATTCGTTGACATCTTTTAAAACATCCTCAAATATTTAAAATCTTTGAAAATCTCTTGAAATTTTGTAAAGCTTCAGATTGAAATTTAAAAAAGAGAAAAGTTTCAAAATGTTAAATATTGAAATGTTTGTAGATTAGAGTTTTGAAAATGAAACAAATAAAAATTCCTAACTTTCGAAATTTCATTTTTAAACATTTTCAACTACGAAAGAGGAATAATTTTCAACTCGATGGGATTCAAGTCTTCAAATTTAGAATTGCAAACTTGGAAGTTTATTTATAAAAAATTAATAATTATGAATAAATTGAGTGCGTTCAAAATTTAAATCTATGTTTTTCAATTGGACAATCTCTGAATGAAATTATTTCAGACTGAAATTTAGAAAACAGAAAAATGTTTAAACATTAAAAATGTAACTGTTTGTAGATTAGTTAAACTATTAAATTAAAGTTTTAATAGAAATTACTCGAGTTAAAGTTTAACTATTTCTAAAACGATTTTTGTGTATAATTATAAAATTATATGTATATTTTTCTAGGGCATTTTTAAATTTTCAAGGAATTTTCAAGAGATTTCAAAAGCTTTTGAAGAATTTGATATATTTTAGGATATTTTAATAGATTTAAATGAACTTTTAAGTGATTTTAATAATTTAGTATGAGATTTGACAGGATTTGCAATATTTTATGGTGTTTTTAGAATTTTAAGATATTTTCAAGAGCTTTAAAAAATTTCAAAAGTTTTCAAAAGATTTGTAAGGATTTTAAATATTTGAGAAAGTTTTAAAAGATGCCGAGGAATTTTTAATTGATTACAGTAATTTAATATGAGATTTTTAAGGATTTGATATATTTTAGGATATTTTAATAGATTTCAAGGAATTTTAAAATGATTTTAATAATTTAGTATGTAATTTTAAAGGATTTGAAATATTTTATGGTGTTTTTAAAATTTTAAGATATTTTCAAGAGCTTTAAAAAATTTCAAGAGATTTAAAAAGATTTGTAAGGATTTTAAATATTTGAGGAAGTTTTAAAAGATTCCAAGGAATTTTCAATTGATTGCAGCAATTTAATATGAGATTTTGAAGTATTTAATATATTTTATGATATTTTAATAGATTGCAAGGAATTTTTAATTGATTTCAATAATGTAGTATAATATTGTAAAAGATTTGAAGTATTTTAGGGTATTTTTAAATTTTCAAGGAATTTTCAAGAGATTTAAAAATATTTTAAAGGATTTTAAATATTTGAGGATGTTTAAAAACATTTCACTGAATTTTTAATTCATTTTTATAAATTAAAGGAATTTCAAAGGATTTTAATAATTATAGCAATGATGTTTAAAAAAACTCCAAAGTATATTAAAAATCTTTAAAAGATGTCAAGATTTTTCAAAAGATTACTTTAGAAAGGAATTTTCAATTTTTGACAGTAATTTAATATGAGATTTTAAAGGATTTGATATATATTAGGATATTTTAATAGATTCCAAGGAATTTTCAATTGATTTCAATAATTCAGTATGAGATTTTAAAGGATTTGAAATCTTTTAAGTTATTTTCAAACTTTTAAGGAATTTTCAAGAGCTTTCAAAAATTTTAAGCGGTTTTAAAGGATTCAAAAATTTTCAGGATATTTTAAAACATTCCAACGAATTTTCAATGTAAATGAAAAGTGATCTTTTTTAGTTAAATTTTTTTGTATTTCATTGAATACTCTCCTTTTTGGTTGAAAATTACTCTTTGTTGTCGAAAATTTAACTATGATTAAACATTAATTTTTTGATCAGAAAATTAGTCTTCATGGAAAATAAATCTCTTTTGTGCAAAGTTCATGTATTTTATTAGAAATGCCTTTTTTAAATATAAAGTTTAGCTTTTTGGATGAAAATGTAATTTTTTTATTTAAAATTTTACTAGTATGTTGAAAACAATTTACCTGGAAAACATAGCTCATTTACATTCTTTTGAAACATTTATTTAATTTTCAAAAATTGTAATTATTTTAAAAAATTTCAGAAATGGATATTTGTTAAAGAATACGTTTAGTTTATTATGTTGCTTTGTAAATTTACAAGAAATATCAATTATTTAAACAATTTTAATTGAAAAATTAAGACTAAGAATGTCTATCCAATGACTCTTTTCTATGTTGCTTTGTAAATCTACAAGGACTAATAATTATTCAAACAATTTTAATTAAAAAATTAAGAGTTTGGCCTTTTCTCCAAAATTCGATTTGTTTATGGAGTTTACTATAAATGCCTACCGATAACTCTTTTCTATTTTGCTATACAAATTTAAATGAACTATTAATTATTTAAACAATTTCAATTAAGACACTAAAAGTGACCTTATTTCTAAGAGTCAGCTTGTTTGTGGAGTCACCTAAGAGTGTCTATCCGATGAATCTTTCTTATGTTGCTTCACAAATTTACAAGAACTATTAATTATTCAGACAATTTTAATAAAAAAATTAGAAGTTTAGTCTTTATCCTACGAGTCAATTTGTTTTCGAATTCAACTAAGAATGTCTATTGGATGGCTCTTTTTATGTTTCTTTACAAATTCACAAGATGTATTAATTATTTAAACAATTTGAATTAAAAAATTAAAATTCCCCTTTTTCTAAGAGTCAATTTATTTGCGGAGTCAACTAAGAATGTCTATCCGATGACACTTTTTCATGCGGCTTTTCAAATGAGCGGCTGACAATAAAAAGTGGAAATATCTCTTTGGTAAGTAAAAAGCAGCTATAGCAAAACTCCTAGAAAAATGGATATAATTTCACGACTGTAAAATTTAGGAATAGAATATTGGCTGTAAAAAGTAGACAACGGTGCTTGGGCCGTAAGAAAGGGGAATAGCAAAAATTGGCAGTAAGAAGTGGACAACCGTCGTGTGTCAGTGAATCGGCTCTGTTACACACTGCGAAGAGAAGCCTCGTTCAAAGCCGAAAATGCACGAGGACGAACCCGACCTCGCCCGACTGGACGATTTGCTTTCAGTGGCTAACTAGCTATTAGGAGTTTTTCGGTAAACTGAATTTCCACTGAATTTTGCAGGGCGTCCAGGCCGTCAAGAGAGTAAAAGAAAGTTCATGGCAACGTTTCAAACGATTGCTTTGCGATGAATTCTAAGAGAAAATTGAAAAGAGATCACAAAAGATTTTTTATTGTTTCCTCCAATTTTTTAAAAGTGTGTGAAATATTTTTTAGACTTTTGCAAATTTTTCATATTAGATAATTTTAGAAAAATTTAGGAACATAATTCTTTTAAATCCTTCTTGTGCAATTTTGTTGCAAATTTTTTAAAAAGTTTATGTTGGTTTAAATAATGTACTTTCAAAATTGATTAATTTTAAGAGAGGTTCAAAAATTTTAAAAGAATAAAAAATAATTAAAACTTGTACAGATTTTTAAAGAATTTTGTAAGGTTTGACGAAAATTTAAAAAATGTAGGTTCTTTGGAAGAACTTTAGAAGATTATTAGAAATAAAAAATTTTTTAAATGTAAAAAATGTACTTTAGGAGCTGTAAAAGAATCTCTAAAGGTTTCAAGAGCATGATCAAATTTGCTTTAAAAGCTTGCGAAAATTTGGAAGATTATAAGGCAATTTTTTAAACATTTTTAATGATGTTTACAAATTTTGAAAACAATCTTTTCTAACACATCTGATATATTCAAAAATCTTTTTTCAATTTCCTTAAAAATCTTATAATAATTATATTTACATAAATTAAAAAAACTAACCGTTAATGCTTATTTTCTTGGTTTTCATTCTCAGAATTTAATTTCAACTCGAAATAAAGTGTTTGAAAACTTTCAACAAATAAATATTTATTCCAAATTTTCATGTTATGTCATCATTATATTCATCATTTATTTTTTATAGTAGTGAAAAGAGTTTTAAATTGGGGAATTGCAAGTAGTACTTAGGTTAAGTAACTTCAATATTTTTATGACTACAAAAATATTAAAAAAGTCTTTTTTGTTAAAAAAGTTGTTTGATTTATTTAAAGATAACACTTCATCTTAAAACCCCTTTTTTATTTAGAAAAATTCTGTTATGTTTTCAAACATAATATAAAAAATTTGACATGTTACGGTCTGTCACATTGTGTAGGGTGGGGAGAGGGGCATGTTAGTAACTAATGAACATATTTTTGCTTGATTCTGCCGTAGGGTCAAACATGATACAAAAAACCGATGTGAAATTTCTAATAAAAACGGTAGCACTCTGTATACATTAATTTCAAAAATGACCAATATTAATACTTTTAGAAATTTTCCAATATATTATTTCAATATGACACACATTGACTTTTATTTTTAAAATTATTGTAAGTTGTTGGTAATTTTTATAATTTTACGATATTTTTTACCATCTTTGGCTTTAGGAAATCGATGTCACGAATAAAATTATGAAAACACCTTCATTACTCAGTAAAAGGCTATGAAAACTAGCCGTTAAAATGATATCAAACATTTTTTTAAATGTTAACAAACGGTTGTACAGGGTTAAACCTTTTGGACCAGTTGGAGAAATATATATTTCTTTTATCGCATCCCGGTATATGATTTTTCCCTAAACATGAAGCAGATTAAAGACATTTAAAAAATAAAAATAACAAATGTAAAAAATTCATTTTAGTTGTTTGTTAAAAAAGCCGATACATTTTTTAATAAAATTCCTTTAAAAATGCACATGCATGAAAGGCAGCGTGATTATTGCCACTTGCTATTAAAAAAATGCACACTTCGAATCATTAATTTAATTGAGTTAAAATGTAAACAAAAACTTATTTCAACCTTAATCTGCAAGTTTCTCACTGGAGGTTTTCCATTTCTTAAAATTTGCTCGATAAACAAAGCGCTTGAAGGTTGAACTTCATGTTTGTTACATTGTCTACAACACAAAATTAACAGTTTCTATGTTCATTAAAGTATTTATCTTTTTCTTTTAAATATAATTTCCAGAAAATGTAGATACGTAGTTGAATTAGTATTAATAGAATCTAAAAATTCCGAAAATGAATTAAGTTAGCACGAGTTAAAGTGAAGAAAGGACGAAATTTTTTTATTTTAAAAAGTGTAATTTTTTCCAATTATTTAATAAAATAAACAACCTAGAAATTTTTGTAGACGGAAAAAAGATGTGCCTTGAAATTGCTCACTTGAAATAAGATTCATGCAATTAAAATTTTTGTATTCAAAGTACATATAAAATTGGTTGAGGCATAATATATAAATATAACACATATGTGTGTGTGTGTGCGCGCAATAAGTAAATAAAAAATAAAGGAAGTCGATAAGGGAAGAACTATCATACTTCTTGTTTGCGGTGGTGTGGAAAGGAGTTTTATTAAAGAATGTGCCGGTTTTTCCAACAAAAAAAAACTGCATGCATTTTTTACCTTTCTTATTTATATGTTTTAAGTGTTGTTTCTCAACAATTTCGAAAGTCATTCAAAATGTTGACAGATTCAAAAATCTCTATTTCTAAAAATATTTTAAAGCTTGAATTATTTTTGAATCTCTTCAATTCTACTTAATTTTTTTCTGAATTAACTCGACTTTTTATATTTAAAAAAATGTGATAATCTTACGGACTTGAAAATCTCGCTGTAAAATCTTTAACACTCTTCGCAGAAAATTGTAGGAAAGCGTTTGATATTTCGGAAAAACTTTCGCAATTTCCTTTTAAAGTTGGTTATTCAAAATAAAATATCGTTTAAAATTTGCATACGAATATTAACAAAATTCTTTTTTTTCTAATGTCGTTCTTTTCATGATTTTTTCTTAATTCTACAAAATTAAAAAAATTTGCCTGTAAAATCATTCAGATTCGTCTTTGATCATTTTTAAAATATTTTGTCAGGTGTTTAAATGCTCTTAAATGGTCTGTTGAAATTAACTTTTTAAAATAAAAAATTATTTTAATTATTCTGAGGAACCTAATTTTTTCCATTTTCGTGAGCCCGGAAAAAATTCTTCAAAAGTCTTTACAAGTTTTAACAATTTTTTAATCTATTAAAATTTCTGAATATCTCTTAAACTTACCTAAATTTAAAATCAGATTATTATTTAGACTCTTGAGACATTTTTCCGTTTTCATCGGCGTTTACGATTGGATGATCATCAATTTAACTTAAACGAACCTTATAATGATTGGATATTGTGTGATATCATCGACATTTAAATGTGACATCATCGATACGTAAAGTAGCATATGCACTACTGGCGACGTATTTCGTCAGCGGTTCATAATATACTATTATGTCCCATGCAAATCCAAGTTGCGGAAAGTTTCGTTGAATAACGTGACTTTCCGTGAAGTTTGGGAAAGTGAGTCGAAGTTTTAGAAAGCAAGTTTATGAGATCAAAAGTTTTCGAATAACGTGACATTTAAAAAAAAAAAAACCTAATTCAGAAGAAATCATACTCAAAAGAAACCTAACCAAAAAACCCAGCCCTTAAGTTACCTAACCAAAAAGAAACTTAACTCAAAAGTCACCAAAGTCGAAAGATAATTGACCCATACATAATCTCATCCAAAAGAAATTTAACCTGGACGCAGCCTAGCCCAAAAAAATCCTAACCCTTGAAATATCTCACTAAAAAGTAATTTAACCTAAAAAAACCAAACCCAAAAGAATCCTAACCTCAAAAAGTGTATCCGGAATATTTCACTTTAAAATATTTAACACTCTTTGCAGAAAACGTTAGGAAATCGTTTTTCAGTTTTAAAAAACTTTTTCAATTTTCTCCTGAAGTTGATATTGAAATTAATATTTGCACACGAATATTTAAAAAATTCTTTTTTCTAATCACGTCCGTTTCCTGATTGTTGCTTAATTCTGAAAAATTAAAAAGGGTGTCTTTAAAATAATTCAGATTCTTCTTTGATAATTTTAAAAATATTTTGTCATGTGTTAAAATTTTCTTAAATAATCTTTAAAATTAATTTTTCAAAAAAAAAAATTATTTTAATTATTCGTAGGAACCTAAATATCTTGTAATTTTCGTCAAACCTTACAAAATTCTTCAAAAAACCTTTACAAGTTTTAATTATTTTTTAATCGTTTAGAATTTCTGAACGTCCCTTAAACTTCTTCAAATTTGAAAGTACATTATTTAAAACAACATAAACTTTTCAAAAAATGTGCAACAAAATTACACAAGAAGGCTTTAAAAGAATAATGTTTCTTAATTTTTCTGAAATTATCTAATATGGAAAATTTGCAAAAGTCTAAAAAATATTTTACACACTTTTAAAAAATTTGAGGAAACAATAAAAAATATTTTGTGATCTCTTTTCAATTTTCTTTTAGAATTCTTGTCAAAGCATTTGTTCAAAACGTTACCATGAACTTTCTTTCATTCTCTTGACAGCCTGGACACCCTGCAAAATTAAGTGAAAATTCAGTTTACCGAACAATTCCTAATAGCTAGTTAGCCACTGAAAGCGAATCGTCCAGTCGGGCGAGATCGGGTTCGTCCTCCTACATTTGCGGCTTTGAACGATTCACCGACACGCGACGTTCGTCCACTTCTTACTGCCAAGTTTTTCTGTTCCCCTTTCTTACGGCTCAAGCACGGTTTTTTACTTTTTATAGTCAATATTCTATTGCTACTTTTTACAGTCGTGAAATTATATTCATTTTTTGAGGCACTTTTCTATAACTGCTTCTTACTCATCAACGAGATATTTCCACTTTTTATTGTCAGCCGCTCAAAATTACAAGACCTATTAATTATGTAAACAATTCTACTTATAAAATTATAAGTTTGGCCTTTATCCTATGAGTCAATTTGTTTCGAAGTCAACTAAGAATGTCTATCGGATGACTCTTTTCTATGTTGCTTTGTAAATTTACAAGAACTGTTAATCATTGAAAGAATTTCAATTTAAAAATTAAGAGTTTAACCTTTATCCTACGAGTGAATTTGTTTATGGAATCAACTGAAAATGTCTACCGGATGACTCTTTTCTATGTTGCTTTTCAAATTTACAAGAACTATTAATTATTTAAACTATTTTAATTTAAAAATTAAGAGTATGGCCTTTATCCTACGAGTCAATTTGTTTTCGAAATCAACTGGAAAGGTCCATTCGTTGACTCTTTTCTATGTTGCTTTGTAAATTTACAATTATTAATTATTTAAAAAGTGTTCATTGACAAATTTATAGTTTGGCTATTTTTCAAGTAAGAGACATAATTCGTTCACGAGTGAACTAAGAATGTCTTTCGATGATCTTTTCCTACCACACTTTCTAAATTTATAATAGTTATTAATCATTTGAACATTATTCGTAAACATATTGAGAATAAGGATATTTTTTAATTAATAAACACAATTTTTTACGAATTTACCCAAGATTCAGAACTTTACTGTTTTTTAGATTTTGAACCGTTTGAACATTTAAAACAATTGAGTTTTTATAAGAAAATGTATGCACTATAAATAAAATAAGAATTAAAAAACAGATTAAAACTGCATAATGTTAAATACTTTCATTTTCATTAGTTTCAGTAATTATTTCTTTTTATTAATTTCTTCCCGTAATTTCATAATAGTCTGTATGAATTTTAGTACAATTTAATTACAATGCGGCTACAAACGAGTTTATTTTAACTACTCGCAGTTGCCTAAACATTTGGTCAGATGATAGGAAAACTGCAGGAAACCACCTCCAGAGTTTAACATGAGGAAATTTTTATTTTCGGAAAAATGGGTTTCAGGTTTCTGTATTTAAACTTAGCTCGCGGGAGATATTAAGAATTTCCATTAAACAAGTGGAAATTTTTTGAAATAATTATCTTTGTTGCAAGCATTTAGTATTTCTTTAAACAATTAATTATTACTTAATCTAACTTTTTCTTAAATGAGGTATAAAACTGAAGTTTAAAACAAAATTAGTTAACTTTTCTGCTTATTATTAAATATCTACGTCATTCAAATACTGGTACCACATTTTGTAATAAATTCTTATTTGTTTCAATAAATTTGGTGTGTAAACCATTTTTTTAAAGTAATTTTTTGAAATTTCTGTTTTTTTGCAGTTATTGTGGTAATTCTTCATTGTTGAGAGCAAATTTTTTTGTTTTAATTTCCAGTGACGTTAAAAAATACAAGGATTTTTAATTCCTATGATAATACTAACAGCTAATCTGCGGGATCAATATTAAAAAAAACAAAAACTTACTTTGAGCTTTCAGAGGACAAACGTGTGTGTCTGCGAGGGTGATTTAAAGGAAAAAATTATAAAAATAATTTCAGAAGGACCAAATTGAATGTACAAAGAATGAAGTCTTACTAAAAAAATTAACTTTTCATGAACAATGCAAAACATTTTATGAACAAATATTAGTTACTTAAAGTATTTGTTTGACGTTTTAATACTTGACAATAAACGATATACTTGATTAAATTAATATTTACAAAATTTACTAAACAATACGATAATGGTTTAGACAAAAAATTGTGCTCTTTACAATGACAAGTTACCACAATAATTGCAGAAAAACAGAAATTTCAAACATTTATTTTCGAAAAAAATTGTTTCAGCAAACAATATTTATTTAAACAAATAAGAATTTATCACAAAATAAGGTACTAGTATCTAAATAACGTAGATACTTAATGATAAGCAGCAAAGCCCACTAAATTAAAAAAACTAGAGTTCTATACCTCTTTTTAAAAAAAGTTACAATTAAATAAGAATAAATTATTTAAACAGACACTGAATGCTTGAAACAAAGATCATTATACCTAAAAATGATCGATTGTCCAATAAACATAAGACCATTTATGTGTCAATTTTGGGCCAAAATGTGAATTTCAGTTTTTTGGCCATTTTTGGGGCTCCACAAGGGGGAGGGGCATCAAAATTTAAAGTAATTGAATGGCAATGATTGATTAGAGACTCTCCAATAAATTATTAATATCCAACGCAAGCTAAGTTTAAATCCGGAAACCTGAATACCATTTTTCCGAAGACCAAAATTTCCCCGTGTTAATCTTATATGATTTTCAGGGCCTTCGCGGCACGTCTTGATATTAAACAATTTGGATCAAACTTGGAGAGAATTTTTTTCTGGCAACCTCACAAAATGGGGGGGGGGGTGGCAAGCCCGCCATTTGAAAGTTGGTTTTTTGTACCACGCTAATGGTCACCCATCCAAGTGCTAGGGACGCTCGAAGTGGCTTGAACTTTTTGAGTCTTCTCGAGATCATTTACCATGTATTTCTATGAAAATTTGTACGCACTGGCATTTTAGATGTTTTTTTCCAAATTTGCATAAAAATGTTTAGTGTTGCGCAATAAATTATTCTGCATCTTAAGAGGATACCCATGCGAAGCCGTGCTCAAATAAAAGTTATTAAAGCAAAAATAAATTTCGCGGTGTCATATTTAACTTCATTTACAAATAAAATAATTGTAGGCAAAACAATGGGTAGCGCGCGAATCGCGCGGATGAGTTTCTAGTATATTAAAAAATATATGTAATCGATGGAATAGTGTGCGTTCACAGACCTCCCTAGATCTTTCCGTTTGCCATGCGCCAGCTGTAGCACATCATCACGTGACCCCCATTTTGCGTATAGTGGTTTAAAAAGATTTCAAAGCGTTCGTACCGAAATCACTATTAAATTTTTTTAACCTTACCTCGATTGTCCCTAAATTTGTACATTTTATTACATTCTCATCAAGAGAAGGTATTAGATTTGTGTAAAATTTGACCCCCCCCCCCCGTTTTTGTTAAATGTCCACGTTTGAAACTCCATGAATCCGAAAAACAGGTTTTTACGAATGTGTCAGTCTTTCTGTGTGTGTGTCTGTGTGACTGTGAGCATGGGCGCGTGTGTCTGGCTGTATATTTTTAGTTTGTCAGCACGATAACTTCCGAAATAATTGACAGATTGGATTGGCCTTTAGTATACTCTTTTAATGTCCTAAAATAAAGGTCAAGTTCGTTAGCCAACCATTTTGGGTGAAAATTCAAAAAGTGAGCGTATTTTGAAAATTTTTGAGACCACTTTTTTTTAATTCAAAAATTGTCTGTACGGATATTTATAGTATTCAATCAGACGAACAATGTATCCTAATGACTATTTTTTATAAAACTTTTTCAATGCCCTACAAGATTTTTCGAACACCTTTTTGATTTTTTAAACAAAATTGAAAATTAAAATTTTGACAGAAAAAAAAGAATACAAAATAAAAAAATTACATTTGGCGGTTAAAATGTGCAAAATGGGTAAAAAGATGACTGAAAAAAATTGTGTATTTCAAAAAGATCTACAAATTCGTTATAGATAACTTTTTGATGGCATGTGTATTTTCTGTTTTACCAGGTGTATACATATGAAACCGGTATTCTTTCAAGAAAAAAACACATTTATTTCAAGAGAATGAGAACAAATATTTTATTCAAAGTATGCGCCCTCGCTGGCTACACATTTTGTCCACCTCTCAGGCAAT
>NC_046659.1:41237696-41240789 GCF_010883055.1 Belonocnema kinseyi
TACGCCAATTAGCACAAATGGTAAGTTCCGACAGTGCCTACAAGTGTGCCTACTGGCCGCTAAATGGCAATACCGGTTTCATATGTATACACCTGGTAATCGTGAAACACGCTATTAACAATAAAAAATCAGCCCGCTGTGTGGGCACATTCTCATCACAACTTATGTTTTTTAATTTCTGTTTCGTCTCATGTGTAGGTTTTCAAAAAAGTTACTTTTTTACATTCTCAGGAAGAGAAGGTATTAGATTTGTGTAAAATTCGACCCTCCTCGTTTTTGTCAAATGTCCAGGTTTTGAGGCCCCCTGAATTCGAAAAACAGGTTTTTACTAAAGTTTCTGTCTATCTGTGTGTGTCCGTGTATGCGTCTGTAGGTTTTTAGTTTATTAGCACGATAACTTTCGAGAGAATTGACAGATTGGATTGGCCTTTGGTAAACTCCTTTAGTGTCCTAAAATAAAGGTCAAGTTCGTTAGTCAGACATTTTGGGTGAAAATTCAAAAAGTGAGCGTATTTTGAAAATTGTTGAGAACACTTTTTTTTAATTCAAAAATTGTCTGTACGGATCTTCATAGTATTCAATCAGACGAACAATTTATCATTATGAGTTTTTTTTATAAAACCAAAATTTACCATAGTATTAGCATTTACAAAATTTCAAAAAACACACGAAAATCAACATTTTAAGCCAAGTGACGCATGATATGAAAAAAAGTCAAGAAAAGAAAAATGTTTCTTTTCCAATGCCCAACAAGATTGTTCAAACACCTTTTTGAATTTTCTTAAAAAGTTGAAAATTCAGAATTTGATCGTTCCAAAAATTTTCGAAACCTAATTTTTTCAAGATTTCAAAATTCTATGTACAATTATTCATAGTAATCAGAAGCTCAAACAATTTATTCCTATGATTTTTTTTTTAAACAAAATGATCAGAGTTAGAGCACTTTCAAAATAAAAAAACAATCTAAAATGAATATTTGAAGCCAAACAACGCACGATGCAAAAAAAGGCACGAAAAGAAAAACTTTGCTTTTTGAAAGCCATACAAGCTTATGATAACAACTTTTTTAATTTGGTGGAATAGTTAAAAATTCCAAATTTTATTGTACCAAAAATAATTAATAATCCAAAAATTCCATTTTTGGGTCAAACTATGCAAGATACGAAAAAAATGAATAAGCTAAAATTGCACGCCCCGGAAAGACCTACAAATTTATAATAAATCATTTTTCGATCAAAATAGTAAATTTTATTTTTAGTCGTAAAAGAAACCATCAAAAATAAAAAAAAATTTTTTTGGACTAGCGATACAAGCTACGGAAAAAAATGAGACAAAGCTTGCTCATCCAAAAAAGAGCAATATTTTTTGATAGGACACGTAGTTTTTGCTTTAGACGCAAAAATTAACATTCTAAATGAAAATATTACATTTTTTTGAAAATGACACAACGTACAAACTAAAATTAACAGACAAAAATGTTCGCCTGATAAAATCTATTAATTTATTATTAATCATTTTCAGATAGGATGAGTAGATAAAGACAGGGAAATAAGAATTAGTATTATTCAATTTTTATGCATATTATGAATTGTAATGATATAAAGTTATTAAAATGATACATGATTAAGCGCAGCTTAGAATACAATTTAAAGCAAAATAAGAAACAAATTTAAAAATAATCATAATAAATACAAATTTCTCTTTATTTTGCAATTTTTGAATAAGCAATCCCAGGCAGAGTTACATAAGAAATGTGTCATATTTAATATAAAAGTATTGTGTATAATGTAGAAAAGTTGACATTTTGAACAAATCGAGCGCGAATTACGAGATACATGATGAGAATGTGTTCGTTAAAGCCAAAAGCGCTTTAGCAAAAGAGAGTTCAAAATCACAAAATTACAGTTGTCAGTCCGTTGACCTTTGATTTTAACAGGTGTGTCCACGAATGCGGGAGAAATATAAAGACCGAGCACATAGCGCGAGTTAAATACATAATCGAGCGCGAAGCCCGAGATAATAACATTATCGAGCACGAAGCGCGAGAACCAACAGTCGCGTGCCCTAGGCCACTGCTATGGGCAGCGGGTGAACGGAGGAAGGAAAGGTTTACTTTTCAAAAAATTTGAAATTTGAAAAATGTCATGTGCGACTCACAACCTGCAAAATGGCGAAAAACTTATTTTTGAAAATTTTGATTTGCGTATTGCCATACGATAGAATTTGTGCAAAATTTTGAAAATATAATTCAAAAGACATTCAAAATTTTTGTTTTTTCGTCTTTTGTCTCATATTCTGCAAATTTTGCTTTAAGTCTTTCATTTACCTTAAATTATAATAAAATAAAATACATGCAAAGAACTATATGAACATATCTACGTGCTCTAATACATATACATACGATACAGTTCAAATGCCAGTTGTACGCGTTGCTAGCGCTGGGTATCTATTGTCGCCTACTTCTCGTTGCGTTGACCGCCCCTGCACTCAATCTCCCGTATTTTTTACTTCTGTTAGCCATATTTGTATGAAAATTTCTTCGCCAATTCTAGTTGTAACTGAAAAAAGCATTTTTCATCATTAAAAGCGGGAAGGTTAGTAACTTGAAATGGTCAAGTTCAGAATGACAATAATGAAACATGTACAGTTAAATCTATTGATGCCATCGTTTTTCCCGCCTGAGTTTCCCATGCCATTTATTTTAAACATTGATCACGGGGAGTATGTTTTTTCATGTTTTTTATTTTTTTTTGCGTATTTTCTTTTATATACATATATATATGGTTACAAAATATGGTTACAATATGGTTATTATATGGTTACAAAATAAATAGGCAGTCGCGGACAATTGTCAAGGGGTGGTCCCGAAGGAATTAACCCCCAAGCGGAGGTGTGAAACCCGTGCCGAAAGCTGAATGGCACCTGGGTTAGGTGTCTAGAACGGTGACTCTGGGATAACAGGCGACCTCTCAGAGTAAGCAGCCTTATCCATGCATGCGGGGCTCTACAAGGATGGACGAACCCCTTTCCCTAGCTTCTCGTGGGAACAACATTGACAACACCAAACATAGTTGTAGTAAGTGCGGTTCAAAA
>NC_046659.1:41240889-41257449 GCF_010883055.1 Belonocnema kinseyi
ACCTACAAACTTTTGGACCATTTTTTGAAAATTTGAGACTATTTTTGGAAATCGATAAAAATTTTAGTGAATTATTGTTCTCGTGTTATATTGATAGTGGTAAGTACTCAGATTAAAATAAACCTTTTAGCAGATTAGCAAGAAAAGAACGTGTGAATGACGTTTACAGGTTAGGTCTTTAAGACGTCGTTACCACAACTTTACGACATCTTTACGACATCCTATGTCCATGTCGTAACGATGTCTTAAAGACATCGCCAAACTTTGTGCCCACTGGGACATGTGAAAAAATGATGTTTACATTTATTCAACTTTAATCATATGAATTGTATATTATTTGTGCGAATCATCTAAAAGGATTTTATTCTATTATTTTCATAAAGAGAAAAGAGGCCCAATTTTTAAATTATGTAAAGACGCTTGAAAATTTTTTCACGATAATCCTTTTTTCACACATTTTTATTATATGAAAACAGTATTCGTAATTTATTTTGATAGATAAATTGTGATTTTTTATCACTATCAGCTTTGCAGAAACCTGGAACTATCAATTTCATGGAATAGTGCGTATAAATTCAAAAATCTGCATCTAACTTATGAATAAATACGTCACTTTACACGCAGAAAAAATAAATGTAACATTTACTTGTCAAGAATTGTAAAGAGTTTGTCGTAGCCGTAACAGTATAAACTGCTCCTTATAAGAGGGTCAAAATGTTAAAATCACTTAGCATTTCGTAAATGGCACAATGAAATTAAAGTTAATTCAACGGTTATCCTTCAGTAAAATAAGCCTCTATTCCCTCGTACTACATACTGTACGACATGTAAAATCCACGGAACCGAGATTAACGTAATAACGTCTTAGCATTAGTTTACTTAGCTCGCCCCTAAAGTGGCAACGCAACCTATCCGCGCGGAGCACCGGGTGAATTAACCATGCAATCGGCAATGAATCGATTGCATCACCTGAAAAACATTCCTTTTTGACATTTCTGTGACATTCGTCACGTTGCTCCATATTCCCACTTTGCAAGAAAGGGGTTTTATACAAATAATACAATTTTGGATGGCACAACTTATTCAACGATCGCGTACACTTGAGAATTTATTGGAGTAAGACGTGTTTTTTTCAGTGACTGTTTCAGCTGACATATAGATATGAGGTAAATGATAGAACTTTTGTTGTGTGCCGCGATGGCATGGTCGCGTATTTAGAAGTCGTTTCTAAGTTCGCCACCCGCAGTTACAAACTCATTTCAAAATTATTTTACAAATCGCAACTCGTATAATAGTGTCGTGGTTAAGACTATTGACTTGCGTGCTTAGGTTTATGCGTTCGAATCCCACCCATTGCTTGCGAATTTTTAATTGTATCATAAGCATTATAACTTACAAATACCGATTAATTATAAGTATATCCAAAAATATTTATAAGAAATAACCGTGTGCTTATTTATTAATTATTTTTTAACAATACTTTTTCGCAATTTATAGTGCTGTCTTAACTGTAGTCTACGCCGATAACATCATTTAGATCTCTTCATAGTATTCGTTAAAGTGACATGATAATTCGTAATTGCAGCAACCAGGAACTAGTACGGCCCCTAACAATTTGTCCCATGCGGACCCTAATAAAAATAAGGAAACCCCATCAGGCCCTCAGCAATACCCCATTAAGATTTCTACATGGGCATTTGGGGCAAGCGTTTTTTTTTTTTTTTTTTGGAGCAAACTGTTTTTACTTACCATCCTCAATTTCCATTTGAACACAGAAAATCGCCGATCCTCCAATGTACAGCGAAATCGGTGTTCAATAGAGTTGTAAAAAATTTGAGCGACACAGGTTCATTCAGAGAACCTAGAGGAAAAGCATCATTTAGGCACTGTGTCTTGCACTGGCTCGTGTCATACATGACAGATAAGGTAAATACAATTGTATAATAAAAACAGAAATTTGTTTTTCGTGATGAGTGGGGATGTAAATTCGCATGAAACTTTAGCCTGATGAAAAGTTTCATGAAACATTGCAATGTTTCAAATATAGCGGGGGGAACATTCAAACTGATAAGATAAAAGCCTATTAGGTATTTTCACTTCAATAAACAGCGAACTTTACTTCGTAGATTGCTGAGGGGAAAATAAGAGACCAAATGTATGGGATTCAGTTCATTCTTGCCCTATTTTGCTAATATCTTCGTAAAAGGTAATTTTTTCTATATAAGTGTAGTTAAAAAATAGTTTTTGTTTTTTAATTACTATTTATTGAAATAATAATATAATAATAATGATTATTAATTACAAATATATTACAGAAATAAAGTTTCGTTCCATGCATTTGATCCATTTCCCCCATCAGCTTTTAATAAAGTGAAGTTAGCTGATGGTTGAAGTAAAAATGCCTAATTGAGGCTTTCATATCCCAACTTTTTCCTGCCGGTTGATTTGATTTATTTGTTCGGTTTGTACTGTGGACCAATGATGCCAATGTTGGAACCCTGAACTACTACGCTTGCGTTAGGGCTGAACGCTGATTGGCCACACTTGGCGCGCGATTCAAAATTAAATTGAAAAAAAAAACAATTCTTGTAATTTAAATAAATAATTATTAAAATATGCACAAGAATGTATTCAGATTGTGTGAATTTTTATTTCAGGCAAGAAAAAAGTGTATAACACATATTTTATAAATAATGGTTTATTTTCATTGAACTCCAAAAACTGACTTATAGTTCACAAAAAATTTTGTAATAGATACATTTGTTGAAATACCATATAATGTTTCTGCAGCTTGATATATAGAAGTTAATCGTAGAATTTAATAATGATAATATTTGAATTTTTCTAAAAATAATTTCAGCTAAGAATATTGTTCTTTTCGATTAAAAATTTTAATTAATTATTTTCAACCACTTTTCCAAGAAATTTCTTTTCGAATTAAATGTTTTGTAAAATATAAGTTGGTCTTTGGAATTCAATGAAAATAAACTATTATTCATATAATATATGTGTTAGATTTTTCTTGCCTGGAATTAAAAGTTACACAATTTGTATACATTATTGTGTATATTTTAATAATTATTTACTTAAATTACAAGAATTGTTTTTCAATGTAATTTTGAATCGCGCTTCAAAGGATAGACAACCAGCGCTCTGCCCTAACGCACGAATGAATGAAAATTATTATCATTTCATTATTGCATTAAATAGTCCCTAAAAAAGAAAAATTATTTTTCAATTGCACTTATACAGAAAAATTACTTTCTACGAAGATATTAGAAAAATAGAGCAAAAATTAACCGATTCCCATGCATTTGGTCAATTGTTATCCCCTAATTATTCAACGAAGTGAAGTGAGCTAGTGATTGGAGTGAAAATACCTTATTGTATATGTAGACGGTCATGACTTTTTTTATACATCCCGGCTTCAGTTTAAATGTCGACGGGCATGACTAGCCTAACTTTTGGAAGTTGCATTAGGAAGTTATAATTTTATTCTAAGTGACTGGTACGCCCTATTAAATGAAAGAAATTTGAAAATTAGGTCAATATTGTTTCAATTGAATTCCTTATTAACAATTATTTCCGCTAATATCGCAAAGCGAATAGTTGCCCAAGAAATTTGAGCTGCAACAAATTTAATACCAGCGTTATTCTGTGAAATGTTTTTTGGGAGAATCTTGATATTTTTCCTATACTTTTATTAATTATATCATGTCATACCAATCTTTAATTATAATCATCACCAATAAAAAAATAAAATTTTCGTGAGTGATTTATTAATGAGAATAATTATTATTAAATGTGACGTCCTCAGAAAAAAGGGACCTAATGCGCGGTAACAAAATTTTACAGAAGAAACGATTAAATTGGCGTCTCCGTACAGGAATGCCATAAGAGGGCCTAACTTTGCAGATTAATTTCAATTCGAATTTAATGATATAGGAATAATTTCTTTTTCGAATACCCACGCGGAAAATGCGACTTTGTTAACCATTTTTGAGACGGCAAAATGACCCATTTCTCGATAATTGACAGCAGCAATGGGAAAAGAAGAAAAAATCGTTGAGGAATGTAAAAAGTGTGGGCAAAGTACTTTGCAAATCGCAAGAAAAGTACTTTTCCCGGCCTATTTACTTTGCTGAGTGATAAAAAAGAGCTTTGTCCTCGTTTTGCTGAAATGAGTATAGAAATAGTATACGAATAATTATGTTTTCGTGTACCTATCCCTGTAACAAATAATCGTTTTCAAGTTTTTTAATTGTATCGAAAATAGATCACTTTGCCCCTACTAAACTGGCCACCAACATTTTATTTCCTGCGTGGCTATGGGAAAATGTATCATGTGCAACTATTGGGCAGACCCAGGTGCGAAATTTCCATTGGGCCATAGTCGGGCCAACTTTCTCGGAGTTGGGCTAACTTTGCCAACCAGGCATTGGCCAACATACCGAAAAGATAACTATGGCCCAGCTCTGTTTGCCGATTATTGCCTACCATGGTTGGCCCAACCATGACCACTAGAAGTCGGTCCAACGGCGAAATTATAATTTTAGCCCGACCATGTTAGCCGACTATTGGTACAATATCTATTACCAAAATCGGGCCAACTATGACAATTACACGGAAAAAAATATCCATTAAATTTTATAGAACAAATCTTATGGTAGATAATGCGATGGGTAGTTTAATAAATATAATACAATCACTACACTGTGTGATTAAACAAGATTTAAACTAAATTTAAAAATATTTTAAGATATTATAAAAGATTTAAAAAATTAATATATATATATATTAAATATTAAAATCTCTTAAATTCATTAAAAATATATTGAACTCTTTTAAATATTTTGAAATCTTTTAACATTCGTTTTTAAATTTAAAAATGTTCAAAATAAAATAACTTCGGTTAAATCCCTTGAAGCTCCTGCTCTGGATGCCGACCTGAATTCGCACCTTGGGAGAAGGTAATTTCGAGAAAATGCGGATAATATCACACTCTTCAGAAATGATGTACTTTGCCCATTCGTTGCACAATATACTATTGTCATGAAAGAGAAAATAAAAAGCTACGGATTTCAGTGAGAAACTAAAAATTGATTTTTTTGCCGTATTAGATCCTTCTCTTCGCGGATGGTCACAAATAGCATAGTATGAACCTAGAGGGAGAAGGAGGGCTTTTCCGATGAGTTTATGTTTTCAACGCAAGTCGTAGGCGAGCGCGAGCCGGAAAAGAGTACTGCAAACCTTACGCAAGTCGAAAAAGTACCTCTCCCCCGTGGAGAATACGGTATATTTGATAAAAAATGGATGACTGCAGACATTTTATTATGTTTTATCACATTATATATATCGTTCTTCCACTCCCACGTACCGTGCGTCGGCACTGTAGGACTTTCTCATATACTAACCCTTATGTAGGCAACTAACTTTCTCCACGTTGTTGAGCAACCGAGTACCCGGGTACCCACCTGTGGTTTTTCATATTTCTTGAGCATTTATATGATTTAAATCAATCCAAAATGATTCCATTTGATAAATAAACATAAATAAAACTATTTGGATTATTTCCATGACGTATACATAATTGGAGATGCCGTAAATGGAAATCGGAGCATAGTTTTCGAGGGCAGAGCGGGGGGGGGGGGGCACAGTCAGTTTGAATGATCACGGGTCGGCATCAGTTCATAATATTATTAGTACGAATAGTATCGCAGTTGGAAATGTTCGTGGGAAAAACCTAGGAGAGAGAGTTGTAAAAGAACCTGCTGTTCCGTTCAAAAATACTGTAATACTGTAACCTTACTTTCCGCTGTGCATTTCGATTCTGCTGTTCATGACGATGTAAAAAAGAAACCACACATGATCACTTACTATAATAAGTATAAAACTGGCGTTGATACAATGGATCAGATGGTAGGCCGTTATTCTACTCACAGGCGGACCCAAACGTGGCCAATTGCAATGTTTCTTATCTTAGACGATGCTGCACTCGCCGCGTATATAATACCAGTAGTCATGCGCGCGACTATTTCTCTTTTTATAAAAAAAAAATAAATGAAAAGCCTATCTTTTCTATGTTATACATATTTAATGAATGTTACAAAATATTAGTATAAAATAATACAAGACATCAAGGGATGAGTTCTGTATCTGAAACTGTAATTAATCTTTTATAATAGGATTTCAACGAATTCTTTATTTTTAAGTAGAAAATGAACTATTTAATTGCAAATAAACGTTGTTTTTATGAAAGATTAATTTACATCTAATATTGATGAATAGCATTTGCTACGATTTTGTAGCTTACGTTGATGATAATCATATTCTTTAAATAATGAACTTTGCATTTTTACACCACAAATTTGATTAATCAATTTAGTAAAATTTTTGAACGCGCATTGTAATAATCAACAATGACCTTATATGTTGAAAAACACATGTAATAAGCTTGTTGCCACTTGGTAAACTCTTCCCTGAAAATCTTGGTTAAGTCTCCCCAACATTAGTTCATGCGTTCAATGTCATACAATTTTTAGTAATAACTGTTTCATTATTCCGATTTATACCAAATCATTACACTACTTTCTAAGGCAAATATCTACCAATTTTCGATTATCGGGCTTTGTTAAGTCTCCCAATTTCCCCTGGACTTATCACATTTAAGTTTATGAAAAACATAAATATTTTGTTTAAAATTAAAATGATAATTATTATATTTCAAATTACATTGAAGTTAATGAAATATTGTATTCAATATAACACTTTCAACAAATAACTATTTGAAAAATTATCATGTGGGGTGAAGGTGTCGTTAAAAATTTGGTTGATGGTGGTAGATGGAGGTTCAAGGTGTTATAACTGTTTTACAGAAAAATAGCCTTCTGACTTAAAAGTTTAAGAAGTGGGACAATTTTTTTTTATTTCCTAACTGACAATTCTTTATTTGTTTAAAATTCTTCTTTCTCGTTAAAAATTCATAATTTTAGTTAAAAATTTATCTCTTTGGTTAAAAAATTTACTATTTTTTTTTTAATTCTTTGTTTTCGAAAATAAATTAATTTTCTGTGTAAAAAAGTTACTTTGCTACTTTTGGTTTAAATTCGAATTTCTTAAAGAAAATTAATCTTTATGATTGAAATGTCGTTCCCTTATTTTACAAAGCATCTCTTGGCAGCATCTGGATTCGTTGAAATGTCAAATATTACATTTTCTATCTAAAATTCATATTTTCAGGTTAAATAGTCAACTACTTCGTTAAGAATTTACATGCTAGTTCGAAAATTCAACTCTGGTTAAAAAATTTAATATTAAAAATCAGTTTAAAATTTATATTTGTAGGTTAAAAATTTAACTATTTGGTTAAAAGTTATACTATTCGGTGTCAAATGCAAATCTTTCATTAAAAAACCAAATTTTTAACAAAACCGCTTACACTGAAAATGAAAAAGTTTAATTTTCGCTTTTGAAACATTAACGAATTGGCAATCAAATAGTTACTTTTTCATCCAAAAATATAAGATTTGAACAAAATGGTTAAACTTTTAAATAAGTAGATAAATTTTCAACCAAAAACTAAAAAATATGATGATTCTAAAACAACAACAGTGGAATTGAATAAAAAAATTTATTTCAAGAAATTTTTTTAATTTTTAACCAGAGATACATTTTTAACTAAAATAATGAATCTTCTATAAAAAAATTAATTTTTAAAAGGTCGTGCAACCTTGAAACAATCAGAGAAATGTTCAACAAAAAAGATTAATTCTCAACCAAAGAAAGAAAGAATTTTCTACTAAAGTGATGAATCTTCAACCCAAAAAAGACCCATTTTTACTCATTTAGTTAATTTAGTTAATTTACTCATTTAACCAAGTCGTCGAATGCAAACAAAAAACACAAATTTTAAACAAAATAATTGAGTTCTCAACAAAGGAGCTTTAACAAAAGATAATTCACAACTACCAAATTACAGTTGTAGATGTATATATGCATATATTATCTAGCGCTAAACTCTAGAACGAACAAAGAAAAAAGAAAAATATCTACAAAATTGTTGAGTTCTCCACCCAAAAAGGCAAGTTTTAAAAAGCAGTTGAATTTTCAACTTAAAGTGATACACTTTCATTGTGTTCATGTTCAGTAAGAAAATCAAGTTTCTACACAAAGAGATGAGTTTTTAACCAAAAAACAATTTTAGTCGAGACATAAAAAAATGCATCTAAATTCTTTAACATTATCAACAAAATTAAAAAAAAAACTGTTCCCTTATAGTTTAAAAATCAAGTAATTGGTTCAAAATTGGTCTTTTTTTTCTAAAACATTAATCTTATTGGTTAAAAATTAATCTTTTGAACATAGAATTTTTTTATGACGAAAAAATAGTTTTCCTAAAATTTAATCTAAAAACAATAAAATTTCCTTCCTGATCGATTCAAAGACTTGAATTGCAGAATCTGGCTTATGGTAAATGGATTCGATCTCCTTTGAAATAATTTTTATAACGATTTTTTTTGTTGAAAATTAATTTTTTTAACAGAAAATTAAATTATGACATTTTTGGTGAAAAAGTAATTTTTTAAATTAAGGCTTAATCTTTTTAGTTAAAAATCTAACTAATTGTTTGAAAATTTATGGATTTTGATAAAAATTCGTCTTTTTTAGTATAAAATTAATCTTCATGTTTGAAAATTCTTCTTGCTGATTTAGGATTCAACCATTTTTCTGACAATTCTGTTTTTTTCAATATTAATTTATTGAAGTGAAAATTCCACTTTCCATTTTTGGTTAAAAACGTATTGATATTTTTAATTTCAATCTGTTTTGGTAGAGAACTCAGCTTTATTTTTAATTGCACTTCTTTAAGTTGAACATTATTTTTTAAACTAAAAACTGAACTATTTCATTTTTCGTTGAATATTAAGTTCATAATTGAGGCTTCATCTGTTTCGGTTCAAAACGAACCTTTTTGATTGGAAATTCAACTATTTTCTTCAAATTTCTTTTTTATTATTAATTTTTATAATGAAAAATTCTACTTATATTACTTTTGGTTAAAAAATGATATTTAAAAATAAATAAAAATCATATATTTGTTTGAAACTTTCTAGATTTTGTAGAAAATTCGTAATTTTTTGTAGAAACGTAATATTATTGGTTAAAAATTAATATTTTTCATTAAGGATTGAGTTATTTAAAAGAAAATCCTTTACAGTTTGTCAAAAACAAATTTCTTTAAAAGAAATTTCGATTGTACTAGTTTTGGTTGAAAATTCATATTTTAAATTGAAAATTGACCTTTTGTACTTAATAATTAAATTTTTTTAATTTTTATGTTTTGGTAGAAAATTAATCCTTCTGGTTTAAAATTGACCTTTTATCGTTAAAGATTGAACTATTTGGAAATAAATTTATCTGTTTTCATGCAGTATTTAGAAATTCAGAATTTTGTTGAAAATTCGTTATTTTTGGTAGAAAAATAAACTTCTTAATTGAAATTTCATCTTTGTTTCGAGGATTCTATTATTACATGAAAAATTCGTTTTTTGGTGAAAAACTAATTTCTTTAAGAGAAAAGTCGATTATACCATTTTTGATAGAAAAATGATATTTAAAGAAAATGGATCTTTTTTTGTTAAAAATATAATTTTTTTGTACCGTCTTTTTAAACAGGGAAATTAATCTTCGCGGTTGAAAATTCATCTTCTTCAATGAGGGTTTATCATTTTTCTAAAATTTCCTTCATAAATTAAATTAATTTATGTAAAATAAAATTGGATCATACCACTTTTGGTAGAGAATTGATATTTGAAATTAAAAATTAACCTTTTTTAGTTGAAAATTCAACATTCTGGTTTGAAAATGCACACATTTCGATGAAAATTCGTTATTACGGTAGGAAATTAGTCTTCTCGTTTGAAAATTCATCTTTGTGATTAGGAACAAAACTATTAAATTTCACATTCCGTTTTTCTTTTGTTAAAAATTAAATTCGTTAACTAAAAATTTAACTCTCCCACTTTCGGTAAAAAATTGAAATTTTGAATTACAAATTGATATTTTTCTGTTGAAATATCAATTATTGGTTTCAAACATCGTCTTTTTTTATACAAAATTAATCTTCTTGGTTGAAAATACATCTGTTTGCTTGAAAGATCAACTATGTATATATCATCAAATGCATCTATTTTAGTAAAATTTCAATTAATTTGTTGAAATTTAATTGGTTGTTGTTAAATATTAATTCTTTTACCTAAAAAGGAATTATCCTATTTCTGGTTTTATATCATTATATTTTTAATTAATAATTTATCTTTTTTGTTGAAAACTCCACTATTTGTTTGAAAACTGATCTTTTTGATAAGGGTTCAACTATTTCGTTAAAAATTGATTAAAAATTCAACTGGACAATTTCAGGATAAAAAGTTATATTTTTAATTAAAAGTTAATTTTTTCATTTGAAAATTCGTTTTTCTGGTAGAAAATTATTTTTCTTTGTTAAAATCTTATCTTGTTTATTTAGGATTGAACTATGTTCTTTATTTTTTTGTTTGTTAAAAATTAATTCTATCTTAATTCTATCTTATTTTGAATACTTTATATATTATTGTACTTGAATTGAAAATTAATTCAGTTGAAAATTATATTATTTATTAAAAAAGATTTTTTTAAATAGAAAATTAATCTTTGTGATTGAAATTTCACCTTTTTTTAAAACGTTTACTATTTGCTGTCAAATTCGCCTGTTTTGGTAAAAATTTTAAATAATCTGTAGAAAATTTAATTTTTTTACTGAATATTAAGTTTTATAGTACTAAAAACTGAATTATTCTATTTTTGTTTAAAATTTGATATTTTTCATTGAAACTTGATTTTTTTTAGTTAAAAATGGAATTCTTTTTGAAAAGTCCCGTAATTTGTTGAAAATTGGTGTTTTTTATTAAATCTATAAATATGAGGACCCGATGCATCCATAAACCTGAACATAATTCATTCAATCCCACATTTCTTAAACCATGTATTGTTTAAAAGCACATAAAACATTAGAAGCCTATACATTTTATACAGCTGTTTTGTTGTAAAGTTGAAGTGCAAGGAGTTTAATGGTACTTTTCTAATATTGAGTAAAGTTAGTGTAACATTGGTGTACTTTTAGTTATAAGTTAATATTTTAGTTATTATTTGCATTCAATATAAACATCAAGTATTATTCCTGTGATACATGGAATTTTTTATAAAATTTCATTGCTGATAAAAAATGCGGTAGCAACTTATTGAGATTTTGAGGTTAATATTACATTTTGCAATTCAATAGCGAACTGCTGGTAGTAAACAAATGTATCAAAAAGACGTAAGATGGAAACGCAATAAGCTATTTTTTAATTTAATCCTGATGAAAATAGTTTCTGTTTTTTCACCAAACATTTTATGAATTTGAATGAAATCTTTGTGTAATTTGTAAGAAGAATTTCAGCAAAAGCTTAACTTTCTTAAAGTTTTTATAGTACATTTTCGTAACCTTTCAGAGCTTCAATAGCTTCACAGAAATATTACTTAATGTTAATTTTTATATTACTAACAAATAATAGCTTGAACATTAACTTGTAATTAAAAACATACTAACCCTACCGAAAGAAATCTCACAGTATATGCTAAAGATTCTCAAGGCTCAGAGAATCTCTGAGAAATTCTCCGCAGGCACTCAGGTAGATATATTTAATGGTCCAGATAGATCGTTCAAATGCTTTGGAAGCTTTAAAATGTTCTTTTCGAACTTGAAATAAAAATATGATCATAAATAACAAGCAGAGAGGCTTAAATTGAAATAAGAATTCGATCATAAATAACAAGCAGATGCCCTGTATTGCGATTGCAGTGGTACGGGTGGAAGGGTGGTGGTAAATCAGAAGCGTTGATTAGTATTATCGACCTCGAAATTTGATTCGATTATTATTCCCAACAGTGATCCAAAAATACTTGCGCATGCTTGAACTGTGCGTCGCTCATTGGCTCTAGTTCACGTACGTATTTAAAAATCAAGTACAGACGCGCACCTTAGCCAATGAACGTCACTCAAATCCAAGCAAGCGCAGATCAAGACAGCTCCGTTGGGATCATTTAACTTCAAGAAAACGCGTGTAACGTTCCATTACTGCCTAACTCACGGTGACTCACGAGTGTCCCTTTCGCACGCGTGTAGCTATCAAAGAACGAGCAATCGTGACAATTTTATCAATATTTTCCAACTCTGTCTAACCCATTCACAACTCGTTTCTCACGCATATAGCAATGAAAATCGAGAAGTATGACAATCGAAATCGACAATATCGTTTAGAGATTTCATATTAAGGATACTATGGAAATAAAAATATGCTCAAAAAGCATACCAATCAGCGTCGTGTTTTCTTACGCCAGTTGAGGGAAGAACTGTGTAAGCCTTGGATTGAGGGTCGATCTTCAAATACACAAATAATGCGCCACCACTCTATCAAAAATGCAATCGAAGACATTCTTGGCGTTCATCTCGGCGCTGCTCCTGATGTCGGACAAAGTGTTAAGTCTCGAGATAGCACTGGTAGGGTAAAAGTCACGGGTTCTTGCTGTCTTTGTTACCGATCAGTAACTAAAAGACGTAGAAAGATAAGAAAAAGTTGTGAAACATGTGGAAAACCTGTATGCGATGAACATTCCTCAAAAAAAAATATTCTGTTCGGATTGTGAGAAATAAATGATAAATAATCAATCAATACAATCAATCATTTTGGTTGATTGTATGATACTGTATCATATTATTTTACAATGTATCACATTGAATCATCATGTATCATCACTAACACCCTTAAAGAAGTTACATTACATTCAGTAAGAAATAATACAACTAGATAATAAAGATAACCTGACAGTTCAGTAAAATGAGATGTCGATTACCTACCAGTTAGGTAAAATGATTCGAACTGTTAGTTAGAGTTTCAATCAAAGAAACCAAAATCTACCACTCCATATGTGAATTTTACATCACAGTCATGTAAAATTTCGTGTTTGCAAAAAAAAAAATATTCTCGCTAGAACCAAATTCTGTGGAAGGTCATACCACTTACTACACACATCCTTACACAATTTATCTTAAACAATTACATCAAATTACAATACATTTCATATAATATATTCGCCCGCTTTTAATGATATTAACGCATTTAAAACTCGAAACGCTGTGACGGGGCTTGAATCCCCTACTTTAAGTTTATCGCGTTCTCTCGCTAACGACTAGACCTCACAGATAGCGTCACAGTTAGAATAGCGAGAAAAAAATTTCGGCTAAAAATTTAAAATACGAGTACGTCAGGGCCGTCCAAAAAATACCTGGTCCCCGTTCATCGAAATTTCTTATTTTAAAACTTGACTAATAAACGGGCTTATAAATTTAGAGGAAGTCAATGAAAAGATTGGATAAGTTTTTTATTACAAATTTTGTAACTTTGAAATTCTAAATTATTTAATTGTCGATGTTTCAATTTTGTGAAAAATTGAACATTAAA
The DNA here is from genome assembly GCF_010883055.1 of Belonocnema kinseyi. NCBI lineage: Eukaryota > Metazoa > Arthropoda > Insecta > Hymenoptera > Cynipidae > Belonocnema > Belonocnema kinseyi. The sequence goes on from NC_046659.1 coordinate 41,254,428, forward strand.
AACTTACAAATTAAGTTTATATAAAATCCACTGATTAAATTAGATTAAAATTTAACAAATAAAATCAAACATATGAAACTAATCCATATACTTGAAAATTTTCTGAAGTCCTAGAGTATCAACCGAAACTTAAAAATTTTAGAGTTTCTACGGGGGAATTGCTCTTAAACTTCAACCCTGACAGTATTGACGTCCCTAGCGATTCTCATTTTACCATACTGTTGTGTAATTCCTCTCATAATAAAAGTGAAAATCTCGAAAAATTCTGCAATCTATACTTTCTTTTAAGTGAATCGTAAATATCACATGAAAATCATCTTTATATCATTCATTTAATATAAATTGACATTACTTCGCGTTATTTTATTATATACTGCTATGAAAATAATACAATTCTTACATAAATTATTACATATCAGAATTTTTACTTTTGAACATGAGATTTTACATAACTCTTTTGTAATATTTATAGTTCTGTTTTGTAGCAAATCCTAAAATAATTGAAAACTTTATCTAAATGCAATAGTTTCCTATCAAGAAAATGTTGAAAAAATTTTTCACGAGAAATCACTCGATCGCGTCGTCTTGTAATTATTAATAATATAATCGCCATATCTAACAATAAACAAACTAGTGCATCCAATAGAAAATCTCGCGTAAACGCCAAATCTGCCATTCCTTTAAGGATTTGAGTTCGCAATGAAAAGATATTAGAGGAACGAATTTCTCCCAGCAGACGAATCGTAATAATTTTCGTAAGTATGGTAGTTTTTTCTCATCCTCGGTCAACTACCGCTAAAGGCACAGAGTCACTGCATTAAATTCTAAGATTACAAAGAAATAAATAAATTCAGTAACTGATTACATATCTCGGAACTTTCTACATCATCAATAAATTATGACACATTCCGCACGTTTTCATTCAGAAATGACATGGACAACAAATTCAGTCCTGATCGCGAGTGCAATTTTGACGTTGAAAATACAAAATCAAAAACTTACTCCACTTTTCATCATGCTCTGTCCTATGTTCTTCACTCTCCACGCATGATTGAAATGTCGGAAAGCAGTTGAAACTTATTAGAAATATGGTTAAATTCAGTAAACAGCAAGTATGATGCTAAACAGCTCAACTATTACTATATCGAAAAAATTAGAAAAGGCCCTCTTAACCTTCTAGAAAAAGAGACTGACTCTTTCCCCGCGTGATAAATTCTTGAGAATTCCAGATCTTTTATATTCCATATTCTTCAATAGAATTATTCCAAATGTTTCACACAGCATTTCAATATTGTGTGTCTGTAGATTATAAGCATTGATATATTTTATGTAAAATCTTTCATATGATTTTTCAAGTCGCGTCACGAACGCTATCAGAGTAATCTTTTGAGACTATATGACGGTAATCACTCAGATTCTTGGGGATTCGGTAGATCGCATCATCTATGTTATGGCGAATGAAGGATCACTTAAATTTGCATTTCCCGTGCGAGGAATAATGTATGCTTTTTATTAGGTTCGCTTTTCGAATGCATTGTTTATCGCTTACATATATGTACATCCTGCCATTAACTGGCGAAAGTGACATAAAGTCTTTGCATTACCCTCCACGTTTGTGCACAGACCACAATGCGAAATTTTCTACATTGTATGTAAAAACTATTATATCAAATTCCTATCATAATTTCTTTTTGTGTGTACCTTGGTTTGGCACTGCTTATTCAGATATTGCAAAATAATGTTCACATTTTATTTTTCCTGATCCTAATGGGACCCTGTCGTGGTTGTTTAATCCTTTTCCCTTTTATAAGTATATATATATATTCTAAATTATATCAAATACTGTAATTCAAACCCCTCATAAACTACAATCATAAAATAAAGCTGAACCTTTTTTTAAATTTGACATTAAAGAAGGTTCTCTAAGCACCTACGGCCTTGACGATCCCTCGCAGAAATTTTGCCGTGGCCCCGACCGGGGCCCGATCTGGCCAAATGGGTTCCCGATCCTGAAGCCAGGTCGGATCAGACCCGTCATGAAACGCACGGCCCAGTCTGGGCCGAACTTGTTATCCCGATCGGGGTGCCGGGTCAGTGCCAAGTCGGTACCCTATCACTCCCCGATTAGGTTATATTAAAAATTATAGGGCATTTTTAATCTAAAGAATCAATATGACACCAGATAAATTGAATGGTATTATTTATTCATTTAAAATTATACAAATACCAGGGTGAACAGCATTAAAAAGGTTAGTACAAGCAAAGTAAGAAAACGAATACTTTCTACATCCTTTTCTTTTTTAATGCGAAAAGAATTTTTCCGTGTAAATCAAATACTGTTTTTTTATGAAAAAAGGGGGAACACAGAAAAAGGAGAAGATTGTACACCATGTAATACACTTCAAGTTTTTCGCTGTTTGCGATTACCGTCCCAATCTTTGGCATTACTGAATATTGTGCTTATGTGGGAAAGCACTTCCTCCTCTGTTGCTTAAATTTGGCACAAGCTACATCTACAAATACAATAAAATTTTAGTTTTAGTAAAGATGTTGAATAGTATTTTAATTTAATTTGAATTATATAACGTATGAATAATACATACCTTGCAAGCATGAGCAAAACTTAAACTCTTTAAAAATATATTTTCCCGGAATTTGTTTAACGGCAGTTAGGGTTAAAACGACTTCTCTACTTAAATATTTCTTTATGACAATTGTCAAAGATTTTCGAAGTCCGGCGTCAATGCTTGTAGATAAATCAAGGCTTCCTTTCTATAAATATTAGAAATATTTAAAATAAAATATGGGAATACATTTTTTTAAATGTAGAAAAAAAAGGAAATCGTTATATAAGGAAAAACTTACAAAGCGAACACAGCACTCTTCATTATTTTTGAGCTCAGCATCAAGGAGCCTAAAGTCTTCGAAAGTTTTTAGAGGTAAGTTCAAGTTGTACTCTTCCTCAAAGGACTTTTTTCCAACGAACCTACCACTCCTATCAATTTCGATCATTGCCATTAAA
>NC_046659.1:41257549-41260409 GCF_010883055.1 Belonocnema kinseyi
GTACATTAAAACTTTACACCGAAATGCAGCTGTCAAAACAACTCTGACACAAAATTTAGTGTTAATAGCGCCATCGTCTATTTCTCTTGACATGTACTAGGTGGCGTTGGAAAACGGGCGATCCGGTCTGGCACGACTCTAGGCCAAGAAATTAGCCCTATCCGGGCCAGATCATGCCAGCCCGATCGGGGCCAGATGGGTAATTGGGCAAATATATGGCGATTTCTGCGAGGGATTACATTCTCATTGCCATAATCGCTCTTCGCGCTCTACTGTTAGATTCTACAGGCTCTAATTTGTAAAAATGTGAGCTTATCGAAAAATTCGACTAAAATAGTTCGAAAATATATCTGTTGCCTAGTGAAAATTTTTGGATCTATGAAAAAAAAAATTCTATTTTTTGAAGATTTTCAAATTTTTGAAAAGTATATAACTTTTATAATTTTCATCAAAATTAAAAATTGTATTTGGATAATTTGCAAGTCTTTTACTCATCTATAAGAAATTAAAAAAAAAAAATTATAAAATTTCAAAACCAAAAATTTCAAACTTTTGAAAATGCACTCAATTTTTTAATTTTGGTTCCAAATATCTGATTAACGAACTTAGCCTTTATGTTGGGGACCTTCGGAAGTGTATCAAATGCGGACTCGATTGGATAAATTCTTCAAAAGTTAGTGTGGCTACAACATTCAGGTAACCATACATACAGACATACAGACAGGCGTACAGACAAACAGACACCGACAAAATGTTATGATTTTCGGATTCTGTGCGCGCTTTGGTTTATAACAAAAGATCGAAAATTTGGACTATTACATTACACTAACGTTTTTAATTTTCATGAAAATTAAAAATGTCATTTGGATAATTTGCAAGTATTTTTGTCAAGTATCGGAGACATTGGCAACATTTTCTGAAACTTGAAAAAAATTGTCTAAAATGTTGAAAAAGCTCCAATTTTTTAAATTGTGCTTACTAAATTTATTTAAAAAAATTTTAAAAATTGTGTTTATGAAAAAAATCATTTTTTCTATTTTTTGACAAATTTCAAATTTTCGAAAAGTATATAACTTTTCCAATTTTCATTAAAATTAAACATTTTATTTGGATAATTTGAAAGTTTTTTACCCATCTATAAGAAACTTTGACAACTATTTATAAAATTTCAAAAAAAAATTTCAAAATTTTGAAAATGCTCTCAATTTTTTAATTTTGGTTCGAAATATGAGATTAACGAACTTAGCCTTTATTTTAAGGGCCCTTCAGAAGTGTATCAAATGCTGAGTCGATTGGACAAATCCTTCAAAAGTTAGCGTGGCTACGACATTCAGGTAACCATACATACATACATACAGACAGATAGACAGACTGACAGACACCGATGAAATTTTATGATTTTCGGATTCTGTGAGTGCCGAAATGTAAAGATCCGCTAAGAACCAGAGATTGAAAATTTGGACGATTACATTACATTCTCAGGAATGAGAATGTAAAAATGATACAATTTTTGTAGGCACAATAATTAAAACTTCGCCAGATTAGCTAAAGGTATATATTATGATATATATATATATATATATATTCCTCTTGAATCAAACTGAAGGGCCTATGACAAAGCCACCGAACGCGTCCTCGGGTTGCGGATAGAGGGTCCCCGTACCAAGGATTTCTGCTGAATATGGTTACAAAAAAATAAATAGGCAGTCGCGGACAATTGTCCAGGGGTGGTCCCGAAGGAATTAACCCCTAAGCGGAGGTGTGAAAACCGTGCCGAATGCTGAATGGCACCTGGGTGAGTTGTCTAGAACGGTGACTCTGGGATACCGGGCGACCTCTCAGAGTACGCAGCCTTATCCTTGCATGCGGGGCTCTATAAGGATGGACGAACCCCTTTCCCTTGCTTCTTGTGGGAACAACAATGACAACACCAAACATAGTTGTAGTAAGTGCGGTTCAAAACAACAGAACGCGCAGGGCTCCCGACAATGGGTCGGCCAACAGTGCCGACCAATCTAGAGCTAGGGGAGCCAATGAAAATGGATTCAATGCGATGGATCGGCGGGATCTCGTGACCTTTGGGTGGACGGAGCAACTGAATCACGACTTGCTAGACTGCAACGATGCGAGTGTGGCCCGAGAACGGGGTTACATGGCACGGCTGCATGCTCTGTGGTGCGAGAAACACCCTGAGCTATCGAACTTTCCGCAGCAACGTCTGCGAAACCATGCTGAACTACTCCGTAAAAGGGGCTATGTAAGCGGAACGCGTACTCTACCACAGCTAGAACAAACCGGCATCAAAGAAAGAGAGGCGACACTAAGACCAACCGCTTTACGACCGGGAGAAACATCAACACCAAGGTTTCTCTCAAGCCTAAAGATCTGGCTGAAATGGATGACGAGCTTCGTGCACATTTTTCCGGTGAATCCGACCTCTGGGCTATCAATTATTGTGTGTATAATGCAGCGAGAGCTTTGGCCAATGCGAACCGTAAAACAAAACCAACGGCTGATCATAAGACCAATAGACGAATGCATCAACTTGCCATAAAGATAGGCTGGGCAAGACAGTACGCGTCCCGCATTCAATGTGTGATTGACTACATCACATCTGGCAGGAATTTTACGGTCAAGGTTCGAAAGTTCGCGCGCGAACTCCGGACCCGTTATCAAACACTTAACATGTCAAAGCTGCTGACCATCAGGCAGCATATTGTTGAGAGAATACGGATACTATCTGACACTAAGAGAAGTTTAGAGCGGAGGGAGAGGTGGATCAGAGAAAATCAACAGTTTCTCTCTGACCCATCTCGACTCTTCCAAGACCCTCCAGTTACTGTCGAACACCCACCCAAAC
>NC_046659.1:41260509-41261631 GCF_010883055.1 Belonocnema kinseyi
AAAGACGGAGCTCTTCTTAATATTTTGACACCAAAATCATGTCGATACACCTTACCGACTGCGAGTAAAGCCACCCACGCTTTAACTTGACAGACTGTATTTAATGCTTTTGTATCATTTATTTTCATTCTTTCCTTTTCGCCTGCCAGCCTACGCGTACTGCGCAAACTCGAGAATTTTCGCGTTCTGAAAGAGCTGTTACCGTTATGATGCGCTTCCCAAACCGTAGCGTCAGTGTTTCATAACATTTCATAGGCGTTTCGTGAAGTGAAGTAAAGTGCAGTGGATTTATTTAGACAATCAAAGTTTTATAGTGTGCAGAAATGGCGTTCAAGGAACTTCTTTTTACATGGGGTCTCGACAAATACATCGAGAATTTTGAAGGTAAAAACGAATTTTTCCAAATGCTTCGATTAAAATTTTAAGGAGTGATTTTGGAGTTTTTGATTCATAGAGAAGTTTTTTCAGTGTAACAGACGCCAAGCTAGACCACTTTCATTTCAATTTGATCAATTTGCCTCCTTCATAAATATTTTATTTTTATGTTATGTTTAGAACAAGCTGATTTAAAGGGTTATTCCAAAACTATACTCTAATAGCGCATTCGTTTATCCTGCACTGGTGTAGAGTAAGAGAACTCCGATCGCTCCGTCTTACTTCTTCCTTCTCCCTCTGACCTGCGTCGGTGTAGATCGGAGTGCACCAGTGCAGGATAACAAAATACGCTATTAGTGTAAATTATACCGCATATTCAAGATATAAGGTAAACCGACCATTACTGGGACAGTGTAAAAAGTATGTCTAATACTGGGACAGTAATAAATGTCGTTGCGTATATTTTATAAGTCAACATTGGTCATAAAAGTAAAACATTTCTAGTATTTTTAAAGTTCTTTTGAATATATTATCACTACTTATTTTTGTTCTGACAAGTTACACATTTTGTAAAAAAAATTATAAAAAATACTCCTCAAAATCTGTGAATGAACTGCTGCCAAATTCGCCATTTTGCTGTATTTCAAAACTTTCCGCATAACTTTTATAGCCCTGTATTATTGAAATTTCCTACACTAATCGTAAAAGTAAGGTTTTTGCAAATATTTTTAATATGTTGAAGAATAA
>NC_046659.1:41261731-41270556 GCF_010883055.1 Belonocnema kinseyi
TGTGAATTTCATCTTTTATGAGCCAAAATGCAACTGTGATTAAAAATTAATCTGTTTAGGTTGAGGCTTTAACAGTTTTATTGAAAATTGTTTTTTTTTTAAATCAATTCAACTGTTTTTAACTTGTAATTAAAATATTATTTGCTTAAAATATCAACTATTATATTTTTTCATCAGAATTCACCTTTTTTAATTAATCCAATACTTTAAATTTCTAACAAATTTTTGATCTAAAAAAAGACTAATTTTCTACCAAAAAGGTGAATTCTAATCAAAAAATATAATCGTTGATATTTCAACGAAAAACTGTTTTAATTATAAATTAAAAATAATTAAATTAATTTAAATAAATTAATTTAAATGAATTAATTTAAAAAATAAACGAATTATCACCCAAACAATTCGACTTGTAACCAAAATAGAACAATATTCTACTGGTACCAAAAGAGATGATTTTTCAACCAAATAAGATTTTTTATTAAAAAAAGAAAAAATATTTCAGCATGACAGTTGCATTTTTGTTAAAAATATAAAATTCATCATTAAAAAGGTCAATTTTCGAATAAAAAAAAATCTCCAACAAGATGATAAAATAAAATATAAAAAAATAAATAAATAAGAAAATTTTTACTAAAAAATATTTGAACTTTTTTGAATACTTCTTTCAATTTATGAACTAATTTTAATTAAGATGAATTCTATGTCCAAATTTACAACAAAACAGTCAAATTTACAAGTAAATCGATAATATTAATCTTATTATATTTATCATATTTAATATTAATCTACAATATTAAATGTTAATGTATACTTACTAATTTGATTAAAAGTTAGATTTATGATTTACTATTAAATTACTAATCTAAGGAATTGGCCAAATTTGAATTTTATTAAAAATTAAAGAATAATAAATTTTTTATGATTTATAAAAAGCTATTCTTGCTTTTTAATGTATTCTATAAGAGTAAGTTACTTGCACCATTTCATTTTGATAAACCCCATTGGATTTTCCTTGTACCAGTATTGGATTCTTGTGTCCCACTTAAAGATAAACCTCAAAATTCTTGTCCCACTAAATAGGCGATGTGACTAGCTTAAAAAATAACCATTTATACTAATTAACATTAACAATAATAATCTATTTTCTGTTCTTATCTTCTTAAAATTTTGTTCATGTGGGTTAGCTTTCTTAACTGTTTTAGTAATGGTCGGTTTACCTTACCGGACTGGGATGCCAACGCTAAATCTTTTTTTTCTTTCTTTTCTTTCTTGTCGCGTTTTTGCACAGAGGAGGAGATAGACGACGACTGTTTCCAGTTCCTCGCAGAAGAAAAAATTTCGGAGTTGTTCCCTAAAGTGGGGCCGTACTCCAAATTCTTAAAGGAGTATAAGCAGTGGAAGCAGGAAATTTCAAATATACTTATCTTATTATCGGATGTAAGTTTCAGGTTTTTATGACTCCGCACAAGATTAATTAACAATTTATTACGAAATTGAAAATTTAAGTAAATGGACATGCGTTCTAATTGAAGATCTTTTAAATCCGTTTCCAGTCATTAAAGCGATTTTGAGTAACGGTAAGAAATTTGTCGGTCTCAAGCAGATGCTGTAAATATATGTATAATTGTTTATTTTTTATAATAAGGATTTAGAATTTGTACTGGAAATTAATTTCAGGGCTTTTAGTATACAAGTGTATATAGTTTATGAAAACTATATATACTTGTATAATAATATCTTCTAAATTCGTTTCCATTAATTAAAGCAATTTGGAATAAAGGAAAGAAATTTTATTCTGTAAACATGTGTATTATTGTTCATAATGTACCATTAGGACTTAGAAATAAACTATATATACTTCCATAATAATTTTATTTGAGTCTTTATTGTTTAATTCCTTTAAGCTACCATCAATTTCCATAGCATGTGGGGCAGGGGCGATTAACTGATGTAACCGAACATCTCGGTTGTAGTAACCAAACTGTTCAATTACTGCAATCGAACTGTTAGGTTCCTGTAACCGAGCAGTTCGGTTGCTGTAACTGAACAGTTCGGTTGGTATAACCGAACAGTTCGGTTGGTGTAAGCGAACAGTTCGCTTGGTGTAACCGATCAGTTCGACTGGTGTAACCGAACAGTTCGGTTGGTGTAACCAATCAGTTCGGTTGGTGTAACCGATCAGTTCGGTTGGTGTAAGCGAACAGTTCGGTTGGTGTAACCGAACAGTTCGGTTGTGGGTACTGAACTTAAGTGAGCAGTTTGGTTACTTCAACCGAACTGTTCGGTTAAAGTGACCAAACTTGGTACAACCGAACCAGTTCGGTTACAGCAACCCATGAGTATGGTCAGTCCATAGGCAACCCGACAGTTCGGTTGGAAGAACACAACTTCTGGTTGCCGCAACCGAACCTTTCTTTGCGTGCACACTGTATAATATCCTCACAACTATCCTAAATGATATGACGGGTTGGGGAGTCGGACCTTTGTGATAAGAAATTTACGAACAACGTGACTCAAAAAAAGGCCGAGCAGGATGTCGGGAGCACCTGCCCATCAATAGATGTTTCTGCAAATGCGCAGCATCCTACCAGCGCAACCTGTTGATGGCTTGGATAGAAATCGGGAAAAAAATTTTATTCAACCTCTCATAGACTTATGTGTCTTTTGGAAAGCTTAAAGGTTCATATGCACATCATGAGAGGCACAGAAAGATTGATACCGCTTTGGAATACCAGATTTATAATTGCATCTGGAAAACATCGTGAAACAACTAACAACGTCATAATGGACTTGTTCTCAGTGCAGCTTACATCGTTGCCAATGGCGACGATTCTTTCCTAAAAATAGTCAGGAACCTCGAGATGATTGAAAGAGGTGAGTTCCTTAACAAAGCCGCAGAGCAAGCAACCGAGAACATTGGCCTGGATTTAAACATCAGAAGTAATAAAATTGCATTATTCAATCTATATGCTTTACTCCTAAAAATCGAAGTAAAGAAAGCAGAGGTTGAAAAATTCGACTGAGATCTACTTGAGAGGAAAATGCACGGAAACTTGCATAGAAATGTAGAAGAACAGTCATTGTCAAAAGAACAAACTTTTGCATTTCTAAGACCATCTAGGCCTAATTCAGGTACAGAGGGTTTTATTGTCTTATGCCGGAACCGCATTATATATCAAGAACTTCCCAGTGTTAGGTGCAGAGCTTATAATACACAAGTTGAGTACCTAGAACACATGCTATCCGGGTGTTGGACGCGACCATCCCCTGTCGAACGCTCCAAGAGGGATAGAATTAATTGTCCCAAACAAGAAGTGCAAAACTTTCTAGAACTACAATTTTCGGACAGCAGTCTCTGTTGCACACTCGAGGCTTGACATCATTTTCGAAAAGTTCGAGAAATAAACTATACGCTTCCGAAATCTCGACTCTAGCCGACTACAACATCACTGCCAAGAAAAAAAAAGAGATGTATCAAGACCTAAAAAGCGAGCTGCAACTTATGTATCCAAAATATTGAGGTAAAGTAAATTTCCTTGTAATGCAAGAAAGCTGTTCTCCTTTGGTCATTTTGTGTCCACTTACAGGCCACCTCGTTTTCGTAGCATTGTCGGAAATACTGAGTCCGCGAAGCACGCTCTTCCAACTAACGAACCACCCTCGAAGCCCGTTTATTTTTTTTTCTAGGCGCCACATAGTGTTGCCCCTATCCGTGCCTCGCTGGTCTCGACAATGCCTCCAGACTTGGCATGTCAGTGCACGTTGCACAGGAAATAATTGAGACGAACACAGGGGTGGGATTCCGCGAGTGAGAAAGGGCACACATTGTTTTAAATTAAGATATTTTATATTCTTTAAAACTTTCATTTTCCCATATTTATAACACAAACAAAAAGTTTACAAACTCTTATCGTGAAACGACAGGTGAATAGGGTTCATTAAACCCTTCGAAATAAAAACCTACAGCTAAAATTGTGTTTCGCCCGAACTACCAACCCACGCGGTCTATCCAGTCACGCCGCGCGTGGATCGGAATCACAAGCTGAAAACACCTACGGAAAATCTATAGGGTGCACAACGTACCTTCTATCCAGCAGGCCAGCTTCTCCCTATTGCGGTGGTCAATTCCTCCGCTTCCGCTCTTTTTCGGGTTTACACCGAATCTCCCTGAATCTATTCGCCGGTATATTTCGCATTCCGTCAAGCCAAGATGAACAGTGTGGAAAAATTTCAGTCTTAGATGCCGTCTTCCCTTTAGCTTTAGGATTTCCGAGTCTGATTGGTTGGTTACAACGGGACCGGTCCAATCAGGTTCCCCCGTCAACGCGTACCTTCGTACTAGTCTCCGCCTTGTAGATTTGCTCCGTCTGACAGACTGCTGAGGTTGCTATTGATTATCGAGCTGCTAGTGATAAGATGGCTGGTTCCCCTCGTGACAATACAGGGTTCATTCGGTGTTACCCGATGGTCCGTCTGGTATTGCCACTGGTCGCTCACCGCGGAACTACCGCACTGTGCTGCTTGCGTTTGACGCATGCTTCGGGTAGCCCCCTCTCTGCGTTGAACATGGCCGATGGCCGTGATGGTACCTGATTGGTGCTGCCTTTCATAGTTGTGCGGGGTCGTTGCGCCATGTTGGCGTAGACCAGCCTTTCCTCCTACAGTGGTTGATGAACAGCTCACTTCGCTGATATCTGACCAATGTTAAATAAACACCGCATGATCCTATTGGAAGCGACTATCATCTAAATGTGACACTGGCTGCCAGTAGAACCGCGGCAAATTACACTTATGAAAATGTCTCACGTCTATTAGATAGGTGCCTCAAGGGCACAAAGCGATTTAAGGATTACAACTTTCTGCATTCTACTTGCAAGTATCTTGGCATATTTCTGGCACGCTGGTAAAGCATGAAGGTTAAGAAACAGTCACAACTTCACACCACCGAGAATACCAATCACAAGGATAATTACTCTAACTGAATTTTTTGGGTAGCGTCGTAGCAGCTCCCTTTTGAGGTCTTGATACCTCTCCTCTTTATCCTTCTCGATCATGAATATATTTTGTTGTCCGAAGTCTTAGAGATCGATGTTAGGCCACAAGTGTGCAAAAGATACGGTTGTGCGCAAATTCTAGTTCCATAGAATTTGGCACGTCTCGTTTTGGACAATTGAATCTATCTCCCTGGGAGCGTACGGCAAGGCAGGGTCGCCGCCAACACCGTAAGAGTGACAAGGATAATAATAAAGCACTCTTAAGACTGCATTATTTCTAGAAGGGTACGTACTCACCGCCTGGGTAGGACGCTCAGATATTATATGGTCTAGGTACTCAGCGTGTGCATGGCATGTTTTGCGCGTATCGCTACGAACTTCTTGACATAAAATGCAGTCGCGGTATACTAAGGTGGAAATTAAACCATGCTGGCATACAAAAATAAAAGCCCCTTTGCCAGAATTAAGCCCTGATGACTTTAAAGGAGCTAAATTTTGATCTTTGGACTTCTGATATTAAAATTCCGGCCAAGAGTCTGGGTCGCTTGTTCTGCGGCTTTATAAAGGAACGCTCCTTTGCGAAATATATGAATTGATATGTAAGCTCTTATGCATATGCATGATGTCACGTGTGGCAATAACAAGGGCCTTAAGCTCGTTCTTCGTCCATAGAAACACAAGAAAGGGAAATGTAGAACCGGGATGGCAAGCATGCTGTTCGCAGATACTTTGTTCAGCACGGACAGACTTGAAGACCAAATCTTCCGACCAAGATCCTTGTATCTGCTTTGAAAAGACACCTCACTCATGTTGCGTCCTGAACGCACCTTTGAGGCACGCTTACGTACGTATAGGTCTCTCCAGTATCAAGCTGTCTAATAATATTTATATTAGCCAACTCAGACTCCTCGGGAACGCCAATAATCTTTCCATTCTTCAAATGAATTTATGCATTTTTGTCGAATCAAAAGTCCATACCAATCTCTGCTGTTACTGCTTGAAGATATTTAAAGCCATTTTTGTATCTCTTTGTACTTGTTGTTTAGGCCCATACAGAGGTCCATAACAGAGTTAGAGACCCTTCCTATGGTAACTACCTTCGAAACTTTAAACTTCTAGAAAAATACGAACCGCTTCTCAATGATTTCCTATGAAAAGATCGCCACTCTCTCGTAGCCGGAAAACAGTAAAGGTGCATTAATAATCTGCAGATGTTCAGAATGAGTTTATGGTTATTTGTGCAACTGAAGTAATAAAATTTATTTTTCAAGAATGCCAGGAAGCAAAGTATCATTTTATTTTCCAGGAGTAGAAGATGCACTAAATAAGGTATCATTATAGAATCTAACTTAAAACCACGGGTTTTGACATCTTAATTTCCAAAACACCCTGAGAATTGTTTGAAGGCTGCTAAAAAACCCCCGTCGCCTGATAAAGCGTGAGTTTTTAAAAAAGGGTTCTGAAATGTTTAATAAAAAAGTCAAGTTTCAAACAATGCTTAGGGCATTTTGTAAATTGAGATGGCAAAACCTCTATCTTTAATTCCGCGATAATTCAAAACTGTGTAAGAGCTATTCGATTATTTAAGGTTAAATGACCTTGGTGTAAACGAATCGGAATAATTACTGCCATAACTGTTCCATCAGGAGCTAAAACTTCCTTTTGCCAAATTATCTGATCATTTGAAAAGTGATCTTCACACAATAAATGTCTAGGTTTAATAATAACATTAATTTTGTCGCGCTTAATTTCTTGTTGCTAAAGTTGAACCTTATTTTTTAAAACGGCGAAAAATACTTTTTTATTCCATTTGAGCGGGTTGATGGATTTAACATTCAATTTTAAAATAAATAAATGACTTGATGTACAGTAAACAAAACAGCTTCAATACTGATAATCTTTTTACCATCCTAAAAATTACTACAATGTACTTAATATTAAAAATTATAATTATTATAATTTCTTGTAAACATCGGGTGGGCAACATTTCTGCAAGAGGAAACCAAGAGAAGTTGCAATCGGAAGAGAATGGCAGACAGGGTACACGAGAAAGAGTTTGAAGATAAGAATGTAGTATTTGATGTAAAATTCAAAAGAGAAGTGCACTACGCTATGAGCGTATCATTCACAAGCTAAGTACCAAAAACACATACTATCTAGGTGTAGATAGGCAGATGCTAAAAACTTTTGCCAACAGCTACTCGAAAAGTAAGTGCACGGAAACTTTCATAGAAATGTAAAAGATCAGTCCTTGTCGAAGGAACGAACACCAGGTGCAGAGGGTTTTATTTCCGCATACCAGCACAGTTTCCTTCCCGCCTTAGTATACCGTGACTGCATTTTACGTCAAAAAATCCAAATTTTCTAATACTTCTAGCCCCAAGAACTGTGGGTATTACATTTCGTTCAATCCTAACAAAGTTAGACGATGTACAATTATATGCTTTGAATTTGCTATTTTCACCTTTATGCTTAAGTCTACATATTTTATTTTAAAAAGCAAACGCGCAAACGTTAAAAACTATTCAAAAGAAAGGGAGAGTGGCAACTAAATTTTCATAAATAGGATTAATTTTCAAGAATTTTTTTTTAAAGTATCTTAATACAACTTTTTAAATATCGTAGTATATATTTTTGCATATTTTAAGAATAAAAATCAGGGATTTACAACTTAATTAAGTCGGTTTGAACTTAAGTCACATGAATTGTTTCGCATATCCTCAACGTTCGAAGGTGCTGATAGGCGTACAATTTCGGTCTTTTTGCTTTCGTCCTAGAATAAAAAACCAAAAAGATTTAGTTTCTTGATAAATTTTAACTGCGGATGAACTTCAGTTTTTAATGATACTAAACTTTAACTTATTTTATTATATAATTAAAGATGACAAATTGAATCAATTATCTTAATACAGTGAAACACTTCTATAGCGCCGATTTTGGGGCTGACGGTTGGTGGAAACTTACTCATTAAAGCCCGTTCCGCTTTTGTTTGTTCACGCCTCAGTGCTCGCCTGAGTGACAACCGCAGATCCTGCGCACCCGCGCAGCTCCTGTTACATTTACATCTGGCGCGGCGTTAATTCTTGAAAGGGCTATAGAAGGGAGGGCTATTGAAGGGTTTCACGGTATTTGGTGAATTTTTCCACGAACGTTGAAAGGCGAAGTTGTAGGCAACAAACCAAGTGATTTATATTTAAGCCATATTAAATCATTTGAAAATCCAGATTTTTTATTCCTGATTCATGAAAGTTCATATGCATTCGCGTCTTGCAGTCTTCGTTATGTGTTGATGTTTAATAATAACATATTTTTTTTTTAGGTTGATTGTTGCCGATCCTCAAGAGAGTCATTGAAAAAACTGTTATCTTATGGGTTACAAATTCTAATTATTACGTTCTTTTTCCTGGAGGTTAGCTTTGCTCAACAATGAATTATTGTATAAATAAATTTTCTTTGCAAAGGGAAAAACCAACAGAAAGTAATGTTTAAAATTACTGCTACGCGTAACGAAGCATTAGCAGAGAATTTGTCGTAATTAATTACCCAATAATTAATTTGCTTTCAGAATGTTGTTTTTATTATAAAATTTTCATTCACTGTTATTCCAAAGATGCTTAATAAAAACCAGTCTAAATAAATCGTTTTCTTTCACATAATTAAATCACTTTTAATCACTGATATATATTTGAAAAGACAATTTTTTCACTTTACCATTACATAATATATCTGTCTATCTATCTATCTATCTATCTATCTATCTATCTATCTATCTATCTATATATCTATCTATCTATCTATCTATCTATCTATCTATCTATCTATCTATCTATC
>NC_046659.1:41270656-41297656 GCF_010883055.1 Belonocnema kinseyi
GAGGGAGCTCTTCTTAATATTTTGACACCAAAATCATGTCGATACACCTTACCGACTGCGAGTAAAGCCACCCACGCTTTAACTTGACAGACTGTAAATGTACAAAATAAATAAATAATTTATAATGTGAATATATGTATGGTATAATACTCTATAAATCTATAATATATATTAATAAATTTCCAGCGCAGACCAGATCACTAGTGCGCATGCGTAGTGGAGTCAGCCGTAACCGAACTGTGCGGTTCGCGCAACCAAACTCTTCCAACCAAACAGATTCTGTCATGATAACCAAACCGTTTCGGTTGCCACAAACCAACGTTTGGTTCAGACAACCGAAATACTACCAACCGAACCCAGCTCAGTCAGTATAACAAAACCATTTCTTTGCGTGTTTTCAGACAAGTCATTGGCTTGTGATTCTCTAGGTCAGCTAAATTTCTCATCTTGAGAAGGAGTACTGTGCGCCCTACCGCCAATCACTCCGGAATTGGCTTTTCCTACTTTAAACATGAGGTTAGAATACGGGCCAGATGCTGATGGATTTAAGGAAATTTCTTCCACCAGAAGGTCTTCATACCATTTGGTCACGGAGCGGAATAGGTCTTTCTACATTTATATAATTTTTTCCCTTCCTCGGTATTGACGGGTGGGCCTTCTTCGTCAGGTGTTATGAAGGCATCACACAGCTCTCGTTTCCTCCTACCAACCACTTTCTCCGCTCTAAACTTCTCTTAAGGTTAGATACTATCCGTATTCTCTCAAGAATATGCTGCCTGATGGTCAGCTTGTCATCCAGTTCAGCCAGATCTTGAGGCCTAAAAAGCTGTATATTGATGTTTCTTCGAGTGCTGAAGCATCGCTCTTCCTCTAGTGGATGACTGCTAATGGTTGGTCTCAGTGTCGCCTCTCCTTTTCTGTTTCCAGCTTGTTCTATCTGTGGTTGAGTAGACTCTCTGTTTATATAACCCGCTGTCCTGCCATACTAGTATCACACATAGCCCATTTCCCATCTTCCCTGAAAATAGAATTATTTTTAAATAAAGTAAAATAATGCAACTAGATTTTCACAAATAAGGGGTAGTATGATAGAAAATATGTACTGGATATAAAAAGAAGAAGAAAAAATTATATATAAACGCATTTATGGAAAAAAATCACTTTTGCTCACGTTATGAAAAATATTATGTTTCGCCCAATGCATTTGGTATTAATATTTGGCCCTTGACGTGCAGAGATATTTTCAGCTGACACGACAACATGATACGATGTTGACGTCGATGGATGTTACTTCGATGGGAAACAACACAAAAAGCGTTCTTAAAGTTTTAAAGTAAAATGAATTGAAAAATCCTTTTTTTTCGGTCTGCTTTAAATCTTAAGCTTTTATCTGTAATTTTTATCTGTAACCCAAAAAAGTATTCATTGTTTTTCAAAAATTCCCAGTGCGAAGTATTTAACTGGATGTGGACATTCTCGAAAGCATCCAACTACGCCTAGCAAAAATCTAGTGTCCCGAACCCGTTTTATTTCTCTTTAGATATAGAGAACGCCCTTGGGGAAAATCAAACTTTCTTCTTGTGATAAAAAACTAGCATTTTACTAAGGGCTACTCTTAGGCACAAATTCGTTTTTAAAGTCGCAAGAATGACAAAACACATGTTTAATATATTAGATAACCTGTCGAAAAAGGCGAGACAGACGATGGAGTTACTATTATTTTAATTATTTTACAATTTATTAAAAAAATGTATTACGTATTGGCCATATGACTGTTTACGCTAATTTTTCACAAATTCTGATTTTTAAAGCTGACATAACATTAGTTATGTAATATTCGCACCTAGTTATTTCCGCGCGAACTGTTGGCATTCTATTTCGAATTGTGCTAAACACTTAATTGTTCGCACTTACATCTTTCATCAATGCTATATCGCTTTCAATTACCATATAGAATTAACAGCCTTAATGCAGAATCTAAGCTTGAACTAACCCGAATAGAATGTTGAATATGCCCTTCCTAGTAATTGTGTTCAAAAGAATCATCACTTTCTGGCTGATGATATTTTGTTTGCTTAAAAATAAAACATTCTTGTTACCAAACCCAGATATTCTGTTAAACTTAACGGGATGTTCTGGTAAAACTCAGCCAGATATACTGGTGAACATAGATTTTTTACTATCGAATTTTGATTCTGCCAAATTCGTTAGGGTGAATTTGTGCCTTGCATCGATTCTTTAAAGCATATTTTCTCCCAGGCGCGGTTATCTTCAGACTGTAATTTATCGGGCGCATATGATAATATCAGAGAACAGCATAGATTGTGAAAAGAAAGATGAAAGCCGGTAAGAAGAGCTTGTGTAAAGGGCTGGTCTAAAGGGCTGTGAACCATACAATCGTTAATAATCAAGATAAACAATATTAACATTTTTTTCTTGTGCGCAATATAAGAAGCCTGGTAAGATGAGTTGACACAATATTTACAAGATGTGTCATTTCATCCTGTTCTCCCCCTTTCTGAACAATTATGAATATTTTTTGCAAAAAATAGACCCAGTGACAAATAAAATGTGCAATTCTTCAATAAAAGCGATATTTAGTGACTAATAGAATCTACAAATGATGTAATCTTAGGTTATGTCTCCCTTTTATACTCAAAATTCATTATTTCATAATAAAAAAAATTAATAGCCAATAAATTTAATTAATTATATATTTTTAGGTTGCGTCGCTTATTTTTGTTTTAAAAATGAATATTTCACTATGGGCAAAGGCTAAGGTAAGAATACAATTAAAAATTAATGTATCTTTAGGTTATGTATTTTGTGAGTCTTCCATTTTTTCTACTAAACGGTACTTTTTTGTTAGAAAAAGATTGAATGACCAAGATAATTTACAACCTATGCAATTGTAGGATTTTTCTTTCTTCATCGCTTCAAATAAATAAATTTTGCTTATGAAAAGGCTAAGTTAGTAAATACAGTTCTAACAATGTATTTTATAGCTATGTCTTTATTTTTTGGTGGAAAGAAAATAAATATCTTATGACGAAAAAGGACTAAGTTTGTAATAAAATTGACAAATAGTGTATGTTTAGGTTATGTCTTCTACGTCGTCCGTCTTCTCTCAATTAAAGCTGTTGAAACGAGGTGCACAACAAAAGAGAAATTTGTGGAACACTCAAAACTTACCAATGACCGATGATAATTCGATTTTGAAGTTTCAAAAATGCACTCTGAAAATTGTCTAGGCCCCGAAAGGTGTTTCACGATGATGCTACGTGTGCTCACAATCTAATTTTTCTAAAAAGATCCTGTAGCTTCTAAGATATGGGAGTAAAGTGATGAAACAAGGACGTAAATGAAGCAGGAAGCCAACAAACAGCTGTTGGCGCTGATAGCTCAGCCATACTTGATCGTACTACCAAATCTTGGTTTTCTTTTCATAATTGTGTATTGACATATCTCACTTTATCTTAGAATAGGAAAAGTTTGGCAAATGATAAAAGGATGCCGCTGTGATCTCGCTGATAATAATCGATAATAAGATATTTATTTCTTTCTCACCAAAAAAGAAATGAATAGCCTTAAAATATATTTTTTTATATATATTATCATTTAAATTTATTGGTTATGCTATCTTTTTCTATTAAGAAATAATAACTTTTGAACAGAAAAGGGAGGCAAAATCAAAGATTGCATCTTTTGTAGATTTTATCAGTCATTAAATACCGTTTTTATTAAAGAACTAAATATTTTATTTGTCACTTAGTCTTTTCTTGCAAAAAATATTCATCATAGCCCATAAAAAAGGAGACAAACATAAAATGACTCTTCATGTAAATATTATATTTGTCACCTCATTTTACTAGTCTTCTCATATTACAATCAAGAAAAAACATTATTATTGTTTATTTTAATTATTAACAATTGTATAGTTGTACATATTTTGATTTATGTGTCTTGAATGCGTTTAGTTTCCCTACTAGTCCATGTGTTGATGCAAGTCATTTCAACCAGTTCTTCTTACCGGCTTTTATCACTTTTTTGACAATGAATTTTTCCTCTTATATCATAATACGTGTCCGATAAATTGAAGTCTGCAGATAACCGCGCCTGAGACAGAATATGCTATGGAGAATCGATTCGAGAGAACAACTTCACCTTATTGACTGCAAATCAATAATGAATATTTCATCAAGTATTCTGACATTTCTAAACAAACATAATCATCAATATAAACAAACAGCGCTAAGTTATAGACTTTGTCCAAAATTTAATTAAAAATTTAAGGCATTGGATGCTCTGTCGGTACCGGCAAAACACTTATCTGCCAGTACCTGTTCCTTTCCGAACACACTAGGCTTTGAAAAGGGGTATATGTTTGAGCAAAATTATTTATGTGACCTGACACAAGGATCCGTTTGCGCCACAACGAGACTTTGGAAAGTAGTACGGGGTTGACCCCTTATATCAAAATATCTCTTAAATCACGTTACCTTACTCTAAAATATCTGATACCCCCTTTGGTATGCTAAAATATATTCTTTTAACCGTAGCGGCAGAGAAATTTATTGCTGTTACCGGCAACAACTTTTTTTGTAGTTACCATCAGGTAACTCTTTTGCCAGTACCTGCAGATAACATTTTTGCCGGTATTTACTTATAAAAGAAAAATCGCATGAAATCACAACTTATACCATGTTGAAGCTTCATTCATTGCACTTAAAGTAGTCATGCGAGTGGAAAAACTGGTCAAAGCTTTCTCGATTACTTTTTTTGTTGATTTGTAATTAAATGCAAAATGTGTTCAGCATTTCAATTAATGAATGAGGTATTATGTATGCATGTATTTAATCTCTTCCTTTTACGGGTTTGAGGGCCTCCGTTCCCTGCACATACATTTACAATTTCATCCGTAGTGTAACTTAACTATTACTTATATTCTACTATTTCGCCTTACGTAGTATAAACAATAGCAACATTAATTCTGAAAATGAGCGATCGTCTAGGACTTATGTTTCCTCTCACCATAAAAATGCATTTTCTACGATATTAATTTTTTTTTGCTTTTTGCTGTCCTTTTTCAGAACTATCTGTTTCGCTTTGCTATACTCCATTGTTTTCCCTTACTTCTTCCAATTTCTTCATCCACATTACTCCTTGCCCATTACCATCCAAAATCCATCTTAAACACTCATCCACACTCAACTGTCCCTCTTCCTCTTCTGTACATCTCTCTGAATCATGTGCCCTTTACTCCATTTCATATCCACACTCTCCACAGAGATTCTCCTCTTCGTCAATTCAATATCTGCATGCTCTTACTCCTTCTCCCATTCTAAACCTTATCACCCTACTCCATTTGTCTTCCTCTTTTATTTTTTGCAGACATTCTGGTTCCGTCAACCCTTTGACCATCGTATACCATCTATTGGACCTTGAATCTATAATCTTTGTCCATATCTTTTCCCCTTGTTTTACTAATATCCCCAACTCTATGCCATGACACTCCATAACCCCTTCTCGTATATTACAAACCGGTCTGATTTTTCTCTTTTCTTCCTCCCATTTTGAATTTTCCAAATTGCCTCTCGCCTCATTGTTCCGAATTTCGCCCAAACATGTATCCTGGGCAACTCCAGCTTACCCCCATTACTCAGCTCAGCACTCGCTCATGCATGCACTTTACTCGCACATTCAATTCTTTTTTACACATGCAGCTTGTTTCCCCCTTCTTCTTCAAACCAAAAACCTAGGTAACAGAACTCATCCACAATTTCCACTTTTTGTCCGTTCATCTTCCAAGCGTTATTTATTTTGCTCTTTTTATTCCTGAATCACATCATCTTTGTCTTATCTACGTTCACCGTCAAATATTTTACTCCCACGTACTCTTCAAAGATTCTTGTAATTAGGTACATCCCCTTGTCATCATCTGCTAACAGAACTACATCGTTCGCGTATGCCATAGAGTTTTATTCTTTATTTCATATCTTCACCTTAATCCTGGTTTCAGTAAAAATTTATTTTATCCTTTCCACTAACTTTTCCTCTACACCCCTATATTTTATTGCCTGCCATAGCACTTTTCTGTTCACTGCGTCAAACGCTGTTTTGAAATCTGCGAATAATGCGACTAGTTTCCCTTTGTTTCCCCCAAAATTTCTGTTAACTAAGTAGTTAAGTACGTAGACGTTGTCTATAGTTCCCATTCCTTTTCTAACTCCCGCCTGATTGTGTGGGATACCTTTTTTTTGTTCTACCTGAACCTCCAACATTTTTCTTAAGATTATTGCGCACATCTTATAGCCGACTAGCATAAGAGTAATCCCTCTGTATTTGTCTACTTTTATCCTACCCCTTTCTTAGCAAGCGGTACCACTAGTCCTGTTATCCACTCTTCCGTCCACCCTCCCCTTTCCAGGCCTTGTTGCAGAGCTTCCACATCTAATCCCTAAACCCTTCTCCTCCATACCTCATTGCTTCGTTCTTCATCCGATCTTCTCCTGTCGCCTTGTTTATTTTTAGCCTATTTATTGCCTCATCTAATTATTCTCTTTTTATCTCGTTCCTTCCCTCCATTTCTTCTTGGACTAGCTTTTTCTTTTTCCCTTTGATCTTATTTTGCTCTCCCCTTAATAGGCCCTTGAAACAATCCGTCCATTCCTTCATTTCTATTTTTTCATAAACACCCTTATTTTCCCCTCTGTCCCTATTTCCCATACTTTTTCATACCTAACCTTGTCCTTTCGAATTCATCCTTAAATCGCGATGTATTCTATTACTGTTACTCCATTTTCTATGAAAGTGGTCACCCCTTCCCCATCTCCTTTCATATTGCCATTACATATGAACCATCCTGTTTCTCCTATCATGTATAGTCACTTCCTCCCCTTTCAGTCCGTCTCTCTATGTTTAGAGTTCTTTATGTATGCCTCCTTTTCTTCATGCCATATCCATCCCCTTGTTCGCCAGTCCATGTATTTAAGTCCCCATCTATTAAACCGCCACTGGTATTTTGACTTTCCCAATTATAATTATTCTTACTATTGTTCTATCCTTTTCTTCCATTTCCTCATCTTTTCTCCCTTTTACTGCTTACTCTTTTTTCACCGCTGAAACCATGCCGCCCATCCCTCTCCCATTAACATGTCCTTTTCTTACTTCTTGCATTGTTTACACATGACCTTTCGGTAACAGCTTTTTTATCCCCTTCAGTTCTTCTCATCCGCCCAGATTTCACTTATTATGATCACATCCCACTTTTCTAACATTACCCAAAATACTCTATTCTTGTCCTTCAATCCGGACACATTCCAGGAAGTTATTTTCACGCTTCTCTCCTTCCTGCCCTCTTCTTTCCTCTTCATTTTATTTTTTCTTTGCCGTTTTTCACTTCGCCTGTTTCACTTGCCACATTTAATCCCTTAAGTAATAAGTTATTTTATCTCATTGCCCTTTCTTCCTTTTCTAATCTTCTTTGAATCCTATTCAGTCTGTTCTTCAATCTTTCATTTTCACTTTGCACTTTATTTTCATTCTCGTTAACTCTTTCTTCATTCTCTATTTTCCCCCATATGCTCATTCCTAATTTTTAAATTGCTTACCCGACCCTGCAACTGTTTCATCTCTCTAGCCTTTTGTTCGTCAACCCTTCTCCGTCAATTCTCCATGCTCTCTAGCTCAGCCCAAATCTTGTCTTTTTTCTCCTTCCAGCATTTATCCTATTTTTTCCATTTTCCTTTTACCTTTTTTATTTTCGCTCTTACATCGCTTCCCTGCTTATTCATATCCCTATTCATATGAATCAATCCCTTTTTTGTTTCCTCGCTTGTTGCCACTACGGCTTGCTGTTCTGTGCGATCATCCAGAAACTGTTACCATTCAGCGCCAGTTTACGGACTTCGCGTCATCGACATCCTACATTACACAAAGCTCCGTGACGTTTCCCGCCTTCATCCCCTACCTCTTATCCCCCTTACCCAGCAACTATTTTTCCTACTTCTATCCTCAAAAACTTTGCACGCTCTAAATTTTCACTTAAAACGACTCACTCTTACCCTTTACACCTTTGCCTTCACTTACTCTTTTTCCTTTACACTCGATCTCCGCACTCTCTGCTCTTTCTGCATCCACACACCCATATTCCCTTCGCCAAAGCAAAAAAAACCACCATTTGAAACAAAAGACTTCTTTCACGATCGGTACCGGAAACGGAAGCCGAATTAGGGATTAAATTTGTATGCCTCTAAATATAAGTAAAATGTTTTTTATATAGTAATAAAATGTAAATTTAAATGTTAATTTAGCTCGAGTCGAGTAAAAGTCATGTTTAATGCTGATTATTTGACAGCAAAACCATATGTTTCGGATTAGAGTCGAACATAATGATGATCGCGCAAGTGGTTAGGTGAACAAGAGTAAAAAAAAAGAGATTTAAAAATTAAACATAATCAACTGTAATTTGGCGCATGATTGCCCTTCTGTAAAGACTTTTAAGAGACTTTTAAGACTTTTAAGAAAAATCAGCACGTACACCCAGAATTTATATGGTGCTACGGAAATTTGGAGAACCATATCTAAAGAAAGTAAACTTAATCTGCAATAGACCGGGAACAAGAGTATTATTATAAATTTCTCGCTGTTCCCGAATCCAGCAAAAGGTTTCTGGCAACTTCAGTCAACGTGACGCCGTTCTCGTCTTATTTTCTTTTGGTATGCTTTGCTCAAATTAAGGATCTTTTACACCTCACGTGAATCGGCCGTCGACCGACCAACATTTTGGAATATCCATTCACACATTCGAAAAATTTTGTAAAATCTAGTGATATTTTAGTTATCTTCTGAAACTCACTGTAAGGTTACTAAAATATTACTAGATTCCACTGAATTTTTAAGTTGTGAATGGATATTTCGACATGTTGGTCGATTGATGACCGATTGACGAAAGATGTTACAGAGCCTTTAAACTCAAGTACCCTGAAAGAAAGAACAAATGTGCATTAATTCAAATTTCACAATGTATTTTATATCTTCAAAACAGTTTTCCTGGCAATATTTAATTTCCTTTCAAGCCATAAATAACCATTTTAAGAGCCCACGAAAGGCCTAGCCATTTTATCCCATGTTTTTTGACACGTCTATCCGTTGTTGCTTTTAGTAAAGCAAGGATGCTTTAAAAGCTGCAAAATCTTAGGAAGTGACGAAAATTATGCTGTTTGTAGTGGACAAACGTAAAAAAAATGTCTAGGCAACAGATTTTAACTCCACAGCCACGGAGTCAGAAGCAGACGTGAGAGACGTGTCGTGTGATTGATACTAATGAATCAGTAAAGGTAGCCACAATCTTTGAAAATTAATATTTTGAAAACTGGGCCATCATTAAAAAGGGATAGCTACGGTACGTAAAGTCATTGAAAATCAAAGAATCCTTTTCCTCGTTCAGAAAAATGCTGAACTTTATGAATGAGCTGACCTTCGGGGAGACATTTTAGTTATATGTAGTATCTCGATGTGTCCTCACACCAACACTACCATTCATTCGTCTTCCAGTATTGTTTGCTCTCAATCAATAGGTTTCAAAATGCATCTACTTAATTGCTTACCAAGTTTTCATACTGTTAAGTTCATAGATGTCGTAATAGTAAGTCAAAGAACGACAGAGTGACGCGAAAAAACCACGGTTACTAGTAGTACTTTAGTAGTCATGCTAGTAGTATTACAACTTCTTATCATCATATCCATGAATAATTCAATTCCAAGAAAATTTAATACATTTTGCAAAATATCATGAAACAAAGTTTAAGAAAAAAATGTTTTATACAAAATAACGTATATAAACACAGATCAGATCAAATGTAATCTTTGGGAGAATAATGGAAC
Source organism: Belonocnema kinseyi (assembly GCF_010883055.1). Lineage (NCBI taxonomy): Eukaryota > Metazoa > Arthropoda > Insecta > Hymenoptera > Cynipidae > Belonocnema > Belonocnema kinseyi. The sequence goes on from NC_046659.1 coordinate 41,280,542, forward strand.
TTGTCTTCGAATGAGTGCCGGAACTGTGAGACATGTCTTTTTTATCGATTATCGATTTTTACTGCTAAGCATTAGAAAGCAGACTGAGTTCCTACACTTGATTACACTTGATACACCTAATTCACAATGCCGGTCGGAGAAAACTGAACCTTGGTCCAGTAGCGCCCTCTATTGAAGATGAGTTAAAGCTAAAAATATCGTCCGCCTCGTTCCTTGGACAACAATCACAAGCTGCCTGCTGTTGAAGTTGAATTTTCAGGGTAGCGACTCGATCATATCATATCATCACTCATGCCAGACCGTCCCTGCCCGGGTTGGTGTTGATAATGCGAGCCAGAGGACATCGCTCATTGACTGCAGGAGATTGAAGTCGACAACCACAACCATATCTCTGACCTGAAGGTTCTTTCGAGATCGAGTCCATTTAGCTCTCTGCTGAAGTGTATTTAGGTATTCGAGACTCTATCGGTTTCAAAATTGGTTAAGGTGGAGCTTTGGATAATTTTCAATAAGTATGTTGATCGGGACTTTGCTCTTGCATTTCGAGGTCGTCAGGATCTCCCGTCCACGCAGTAAGTGGGTGACTGTTGAGAACCATTTAAATGCTGACTAAGAGCGTGCTGAAATCTTCATAGGTGAGCCTGCGGGTTCCCAAAACGCGCTTAAGATGTTTCTTTACCACCTTGACCCCCCCCTCGCTCCTGGGGGGGGGGGGGGTGCCATAACACCCCATGAGTTGCGAGCGATCCAGAAATCCCTGTACAATCTAGCTGCGAATATTTAAAAGCCTCCCGTAACTCGAAATAAGCCCGATGGGAATGACGAAGTGTGACTGTAGGGCAGGAAGAACACTTCTCAGGATAGGAACCGCTATTCAGGCGCAAACTAGTTTTAACTAGTTTGCAAGTATTAGGGCAATGCGAGCGCATGCGGATAAGTGCTACCTCTCACTGACGTGGAACGGTGGCTCACCTAGCCGGGACGTTCCGATGAGTAGAGGTGGCGGCTCCCCGAGCCGACGCTACCTCTTGATGAAGGCGATGATTTGGGGTGGCGCCTCCCCGAGCGGATGCTACCCCTAGATGGAGGTGATAATAACAGATTTTTGTTTCGTTTTCTCATCGAAAATAAAGTAGTGGATTTTTTTCTGCGCGAATTTGAGTTTATAGCACAATCTCCGATACGAATAATAGATTTACCATTTTTTGCTCCTCGAAAATAAAGTACCAATTTTTTTAATCTTTGAAAATAAAGAACTGCATTTTTTGCTACTAAAATTTAAAGTTCTAGATTACAAAGGCCGACAAAATTTGACAAAAGTCAAAAGCCAGAAAGCAAACCAAACATTTCCGAAGGATTTTGATGCGCTGATTCCGAATCCGAATTCAAAAATGCTCGTGTACGTCAGGTTTTCAAGATATCCTAAACTAAAAATGTAAAAAACGCATTTTTTAAAATAATTTTTGAGGCTATGTAACTGTACAAGAAAAATGTCTACCACAAAGCTAATATGGAATTTAAAAGTACTAATCTTTCCCTTTCAAACCTACGTTTTAACCGATTAACGCTGAGGTATTCAGATTTATACAACGCATTCTCTATTGCTGACGATACGATATATATTTTTCAAATTATTATTTCAGGGGTTTTCGAAGGTGCCCTTTCTATTGCCGGTGTCAATTTCTTGTTTTAACCACTAGAAGATTCAATATCGCGGCCACAATTTAGGGCTGTAAAAAAGATCAAAGGGTCCCGCACAAAACACTAACAAAAAAGCGTACAGTCGTTTGGAACCGAACTTTGCACATTGATAAAACAATAAAAAATATGGAATTCGTGTCTTCTCATTTCTACGGAAGCCGTTTCCTAGCGGTGTAAACCACCACTAAAAAAAAACAAGCATGCCAACCCACCTGACTTTAGGAACAAAAAGTTTAGTCGCATATTTTTCATGAAATAATGAAGTTCCATTCCACAAGTAGGTTAACCCACCTACCTGGTAATCCACCTAAACCCAGAAATCACCCCTATCAAATCATAAGCAGACTAACCCACCTAACCCTAGGAGCAGCGAATTTAGTCGTTTACATTTCGTGAAATACTTGAATTCCACAGTACAAGTGGACTTACCTTGGAATAACATTTTTCAATTTAGGGTATTAACCGATTAACAGTGAGATGGTATGCCATTGTCCCTTGAAAATGTTATTTGAGGGGTTTTCGGGGATACCTTTTCGATTGGCTCAGTTTTTTATTATAACTCCTAGAAGAGCGAATATGGAAAACAGTTAGGGCTTTAAAAAAAAAACAAATTTTACTATTATGATTCATTTAATATTGTAAATTTCTTTAGGAATTTCCAGCTTATTAAGACAGGACTCAATATTTTCCAGCCACTTAAGGCTGGATTTGGGATTGTCCAGCTAAGCAAGGAAGTACTTAATATTTTCCAGTCAATTAAGGCAAGACTTTAGAATGCCCAGCCAATCAAGCAAAGACTTGCGATTGCCAATTCAGTTAAGGCAAAACTTGGGATTGTCCAGCTACGCAAGGAAGTACTTAATATTTTCCAGCCAATCAAGGCAAGACTTTAAATTTCCCAGCCAATCAAGGAAAGACTTTAGATTGCCCAGGGAATCAAGGAAAGACTTTGAATTGCCCATTCAATAAAGGCAAGAGTTTGTATCGCCCAGTCAGTCAAGGCAAGACTTTGAAACGCCCATTCAGTCAAGGCAAGACTTTGAATCATCCAGCCAGTCAAGGCAAGACCAACGCCCAATCCAACGAAGGTGAAACCAAATGCTGGTTTTATTATGGAAACGTTCGTGCTTCATGTCAAACGATCGTTGAAGAGACGTTCGTTTATGACTAGTAGGGTCACTATCATTTCTTTGCAAAGACGAGCAATATTCGGCCATCATTCTTACATTGCATTGACCTTAATAATGTTGCTCTTTTTGGTGGAAGTTTTAATGAAAGCGTTCGCCCATTTCTTTACTGAATGATCCAACATTTTCTGGGAAATAATCCAAATGAGATTTGAGAAAATGTAATTTCATACTCATCAAACAATCTAATCTTTTAAAATTCTTCAATATACTGGATACAATGGTTCTAAGCTTTGGATCTCGATTGTTGCCTAGAAATTTCTGTACAACATCTTCGAAACTGAAATATGCATCCTTTTCAATAGATGTCATGGTTTCGATAAAGTCATCATCTTTGACAGGTTGTCTTATATCAGGCCCAACAAAAATACCTTCCTTAACTTTGGCATCACGTAAATGCGGAAATGTAGATCTGATATAATTTAAACATTCTCCTTCGGTGTTTAGGGCTTTCACAAATTGCTTCATTAACCCCGGTTTGATATGGAGTAGTGGCAATAATACTTTATTTCTGTCAACAAGACTTTCATAAACAACATTATACTGACCAACTGTCCACTCTAATCTGTCTGGCCATTTCTCTGTTATCCAATGTTTATCCCTTGCACGACTGTCCCAAAGGCAAAGAAAACAAGGGTATCAAATGTTTCCTGATTGTAAACCTATTATAAGATTTACCATTTAGAAGTCACCATAAATAAGCCAATTATGGACATTGTATTTTATTTTTATCAGGAGTAATTGGAAAGTATCATAAAATTCTTGCAGAATAGTTGAGTGACCTACAGGACTTGCAGCGTACTTATTTCCATTATGTAATAGTACTGCTTACAGACTTTCTGTAGACAAATCTATGAAAAACGCCAATCCGCTGGAGTATATAATTTTATTTTATATAAATTAATGAGTCCTTCGATATCATTCCGATAGACAATCCCATTGTCCATTGAAAAGTACTTGATAAACTTTTCTTCTATATTTCTGTAAACAGTTATTCTAGTGCCAGTTAGCAATAGTTTCCTCTCTTTGAGTCTTAAAGCGCAAAGCTCAGCCTTATTTTTTGGAAGATCAAGGTAACGTATAAAATCGTCTAGTCCGTCTTGGTAAAAAAATTTAGGACTTTCATCCTCTGATTCTCCTCAAGAAGATTCTTCAGTTGTATTAGGATCGTCAGTATCCATTGATTCGTTAGTTGATCGGTCACTTTTGTTTTAAGAGTGATTTCTAATACGAATCTTGGTTGGTGGAACACCTTTTATCAGGGTAAACGATCTTCTCCAAACGCTTTTTAGAAAAACCTCCTGTTTTGCATAAGCAAAAGTAACAATCGGTATCATGATCATTGGGCTCACTCCAAACAGGTGGTTGAATAACAGTATGCGTCTTATTACTTTCATCTTCCCAAATTGACAAATTTAATCTACAAGCATGACAAATTGAGGTTGGTTCCCACGGTTTATCCAAATTTTTCATTGAAGGAGTTATTGAACTCATTTTTTTTCTTATAATGAACAGTAACGTGGAAATTCTAAAACTTACTATATACAAAAATCACGATCGACACGAAATGTAACCGCTAGACAGATTTTAAGTACAAAAACAATTGTATTACTTACGCATCGAACCGTTAGCCCGGCACTCAAACGTGATCTTTAACACGGAAAGATTTGTAGCAAAAAACGAATTTCATCATTTACGCATAACACGTCATAAAAGCGTCGCCAGCTCAGTGAGCCAGATAGGGATCGAAGACTGTCTGCGACGTAGAACGGCGCGCACATACAGCGAATGTGAGCATTAAAATGCACACAGAGTGCGCAGGAGCATTCAACGAAGTCCGTCTTCTTTTGCTTTACTAATGTGCGAAGTTTGGTTCCAAACGACTGCACGCTTTTATGTTTGTGTTTTGTGCGGGATCCATTGTAAACATTCATGGTAAACATTTTTCTTGTTCGGTTACGTAACCTCAAATACAGCTAAAAACGTGTTTTTTGCACTTTTACTAAGTTAGAATATCTTGAAAACCTGACGTACATGAGCAATTTTGAGCTCGGATTCCGATTCAGTGCATCAAAATCTTTCGGAAATGTTAGTTCTAATCTCTATCTTTAAAATTTGTCGGCCTGTGTTATTCTACGATTTGAATAATAGATTCCCGATTTTCATTCCTCGAAATTAATATTATAAAAGCCATAAAGACCGAGGAGATAGATTTCTAATAAAACACCTGTTAGATTAAGACACAATTTATTAGGACGGACCTTGTGTAAGACAAATAATAAACATTAACAGTCTTTAAAGGACCATCTTCCATCCTTCCGATGACATGTGCTATTGATATTTATGACCTCAAATGCAGACGTGGCCTTTATATGAACGGGAATTGTCTGTACAGACGCCGAAATCTCTTGTTTTCGAGTTCCGTTTACGTAACGCAGGATGCTTCTCACAGCAACCTAATGTTGCTTAGTATAACGAGGGTTATGCAGACTCAGTACGTTAACAAAAAAGCTATATCCGGCTGAATTTGCACAGCTAAGAACATTAGTGAGCTAATTAGTTTTTAAACAAAATTTTGCTTCACACTTTCTCCGCTGCAAAATTCAAACTCAGCTATTTTTCTTCTCTACCTCAGGGGAATTGCAACTGGCTTTGCGTGTTTCATCCCGAAATGCTCTAAAATTTCCTCAGCCTAGTTTCCCTGAGAAAATCGAATTCTATCTTTGTCTTTGACAAATTAAATTTTTAAACAATGAAGCATTTCTGCCAGGTCCCTGACATCAAGGTCAATATCATGTCGTCGATGTTAATTGTCACCATCATGTCATCAGGACCACGTTTGGCAATGTATGTGCATGGATCTGCATTGAGAGTTTGTATTCTCAATTTTCGAAGCTCTGCGTCCAATCTTCCATGCCACTATCGCCCAGCTTTTCGTAATCAATACAAACCTTTCTTCATGAGATACACCTGGCTGTTTCCATCAGAGTACGATTTCTTCACTCTGGAACTCCATTATATTACTGGGTGCGAGATAGGGTCAACCTCATTTTTATTTTAGACTGATTCAGGAAATAGTCACCCTGGTTGTTGTGGCAAACTGTTCCATTGTCGGACTGAAATCATTTTCCAGACCTGTTAAATTGATTTTCCATTGGTACTTTGTATTTATTTAAAATTTCAAATACATCGCTTTTCTTCTTCATAAAAATTACTTCGCACCATCTGGTGGGATCATTCATAAATATTAGAAAATATTTTGTGAGCTGGCCTTGCTGACAGATCTTACACGCATGCAATTCTTTGCTTCTTTTCAAATCTCCTACTAGTAGGTTTTTTTCTTGACGACTTTCCTCAGGTTCCTTTCATTTAAATGTCCCGTGCCCTGATGTCAAATTTCTGAATCAGATTTCTCCTCATCCACTGTCATTAACGTTGTCTGCTCCGGGCTTTCTTGGACGTAATAAAGTGCTTCGATTCTATTTGCTCATCACTTTATTTTACCTTCTGCATATAAAACGAAACCACCTTTCTTTTGAATAACATGTAAAATCTGCTGTAATTTGCGAGATTCAGTGAACGCTGTTGTAGCATTTAGAATTTTTTAAATTTATGTCCATCTTTAAACTTGTGCAATGAGCATCCACTGCCTAAACACCACTATCTTTCACTGTGAGTTTCGTCAACTTTAAGCGCTTGTTCTTCTGCTTGTTCTTCAGTGATTGCGAAATGATAGATTCCGAGCATCTAATTCTTTAATGACTTTTTTTCCAACAATTCTGTTGCAGGAAGTTTGTCTCGCGACTGTATGCCTATGCAAAAATTTGCAAAGGCTTCAGGCGAATCTGTACAAAAAGAAGATTGCTAGGAGATCCTTATAAACAGAAATCTCCATTTTCTCCAAATTGTTTACTTCATCGCAAAATCTGTCTATATGATCGCATGCATCGGCGCCTTCCTGCATCCAATGCACATAGTCAGAAGAGTAGCTAAATATTTTGCAATCTTTATTGATGATCAGACCAGATGGTGCGGAGTTAGTTTCATAAGGAAGGAAAGCGATGTATTTCAAGTTTTCAAGAAATATAAACGAATAATGATAAATCAACTTAACAAGTCAATAAAATGTTTGCAGTCAAATAATAGAACGGAAGCGATTGCGGGGGTCAACTACATTCGCAACAGAAGTCCTTCAAGAATTGCGAATGAAAACGCATACCAGCTAAGGCAGGCATACTTCGAACGTGACAGAGAGAAAGACCGAGAAAACTTTTGCATGTAGTAGAAAATTGACACGAAGCGGAAGAAGATCTGGCAGAGAAAATCACTGAAGTAGTCAAAATTCCTTTATGTTAGGCGATGTCTGGAAGCCATGTTGCGGAAGGTTAATCTGGTATCGAAGATAAATTCCAATCGTTTATTGCAAATGTCACCTGGGAACAGTTTACATCGATGACATGATGTTGCCTTCAATTCCAAGATCATGGGAGAAGTTTGTCATTGTCTGAGAATTGAATTCGTCCAAGATAAGGATAGGATTCGAATTTCTCAGGGAGACTAGGCTCAGGAAATTTTAAAGCGTTTTGAGATGGAAAACGGAAATCCAGTTGCAACGCCCCTGGATCAGAGTACAAAGACAGAAAAGTCTGAATTTTTCAGCGAACTAAGGAACATATGATTGCTGCCAAAAGGACCCGGCGTTACGTAAAAGGAACTCGAAATCACTGAATTACTTTAAACGAAACGGAAACTGGACTGGACGGTTTCGTAGATATAGATTGCGGAGCCTGTACAAACAATCGACGTTCGTGTACAGGCCACGTCACAGGAAGCAGCGCATAGCTGCTCTCTCGAGCGCCGAGGCTGAATGCACTGCTCTATCTGAAGTTGTAAAAGAAGCTATTCACCTGTGAACATTCCTGGAAAAGATGGAGTTCGAATCAATGGTCAAACTGGTTGCTGAATAACTCTCTTCCATTGTGGGACTGCATTAATTTTGTAGACCTGGTTAATTTATTTTCCATTAGTGCTTTGTATTTCTCCAAAACTTCAAATAGATCCCTTTTCTTCTTTATAAAACTGACTTCGCACCATCTGATGTCATCGCCAAAAAATATTACAAAATATTTTTCCCCTCCTAGTGACTGTGCGTATCGGCCCCTGTTGGAGTGACGATCTGCTAAAAAGCCAGAAAGCAGCGTACAGATGTTCTCTTGAGCGCGGAGGCTGAATACATAGTTCTATCTGAAGCGGTGAAAGAAGCTATTTACCTGTAAAGATACCTGGGAAAAAAAGAGTCCAAATGGATGAACCGACTCCAATTTGGGATGACAATCAAGAAGCCCAGAATATCGCACAACATACAGTATTTCATTTTCGGACTAAACATAGAGACAAACTTCATCATTTTCTGCGTGGTGTTAAGAGCACGTCGCAAAGATGGGAGTTTGTGCTTTATAAACTGTTAATTTTGTGAACGCATGTATGAAAGGAAGTGATAAAATCACATATATGTGTTGATCAACCGTATGTACATTCTGTAAAGATAGATAACCATGTTAACCATTACAGTTAAAGTTTGTTGCATGTTAGGATCACAGCATGCTCTCTGGAATCATATCACCGTGTATTTTTAACTTTTACTTCCTAGAAATAAATTGTGTCTTAATTAACCAATTGTCTCTTCAAAAATTTTCCATATACTTCCATTATTCTTCTTTAATATAGTACTGAATTTTCTTGTTACACGAATTTGTAGTTGTAGATTATTCTATTACATGAATAATAGATTCCTGATATTTTTTCTAATCGAAGAAAAAGTACTGTATTTTTGTCTACTAAAATTTGAAGTTTTTTACTCATTGAGGTTTTACATGATTCCTTTCCTTAAATAATAGTTTCCCAATTTCTTCGTTCTTTGAAAATAACTGCACGAATTTTTTTTACTCGAATAAGAGGTTAGAAATTATTGAGAGTTCTAAATTATTCTGCTGCCTGTATGATGGTTTCCCGATTTTTTTACTATGGATAATAAGGCACTAGATTTTTTTCTAACTCGAATTTGCCATTCGAATGCCAAGTCATAGATTATTTTGCTGATCAAATAACAGACTTTCCATTCTTTCGCACCTTAAAAATAAAGTACCGAATGTTTCTACTACAAGAGATCGAATGTTTATATTAAACTGCTAAAATAACGAGAGATTCGTGATTTTTTGCTACTCGAATATAAAGTTCTGGATTTTTGTGCTAGTCTGATTCGAATTTCTAGTTTATTCTGCCATACAAATAGTAGATTCGTTATTCTTTCGTTAATAAAATTTAAAGTGCTCCACTTCTTTCCTACTGGAATAATAAATTCCCACCATTTCTCCTATCAAAATAGAGTACCGGATGTTTTGCTTCCCGAATTTGAAATTTAAGATTATTCTGCTGCACGAATATAAGAGTCCAGATTTTTTCTTTTTGAAATTTAAATACTGAATCTTCTTTTTTCTCGAATTCAAATTTATAGAATAAGCAGCTTGCCCGCACAACAAATTCCTGATTATTTTTATCCTCAAAAATATATTACTAAATTTGTTTTCTACACCATTTCGAAGTTCTAGGTTATTCTGATACACGAATTTTAGATTCGCTGTTTTCGGTAATCAAAATTAAGCTGCTGAATTATTAAGATACTTGAATTCGAAATCATTTATTTATCTTTTTTATAAAAAATTCATAATTTGTTCGCTGCTCGGAAATAAGGTACTGGATTTTTGTGCAATGCGAATTCGAAGTTCTAGGTTACTCTGCTACAAGAATAATATATTTTCTATTTTTCGGCTATTCGAAATTAAAGTTCTAGATTTGTTTTCTACCCAAACTCGATGTTCTAAATTATTCTGCTAGAAAAAAACACGCATACCCAACTTGTTTGCTCTTCGAAATGAGGATACTGGATTTTCTTGCTACATGAATTCAAATTAAGGAAATAAGTGGCTAAACAAACAAAAGATTCCTGTTTTTCTTTCTCCTCTCAATTAAAGTGCTAAATTTTTTCTATTCCATTCCAAGTTCGATTTTATTACGGGGTAATACTTTTCAGGGGAATTGGTATCTGGACTTCCGAGACTGAGGGTAATGAACAATGACAGGCATAAGATCCTTGGAGAAGCATATCCAGGGCGTTGAGGTAGCACCACATAGCATCGAATGGCGAGAGCAATATTAGCACATGGCTGGACTGATTAAAGATCGAAAGAACGAGCAAAGACTAAGAACCGGACATTCCATCGCCCTTGACCGATCGAGGAGTCCCGCCTCATCGCGGATGTGGCCCAGAAAACCTTTAATGCAGGGCCTTACCGAACTCCATTTTATGGTAACAATTCTATTACACCGGGGCTTCGGGTAAATACCTAAAATTCACGTAATGTCGTTGTGCAAGTCTGATGGATTCTCGAAAACAAAAAGGATTTATACAAAATTTTGCTTGTTTCAAATCTAGTCAAAAATTATGTTTCGGTTTCATCATAGGTAAATTTGTCTATTTGAGCCTGCATTTGTAAAGTTTTTACTTTTAAATTAGTTTACGTTGTCAAAAAATTTATAAAGTTTGTCGTCCAATTAAACTATTAATTTTTGGAAAACTTATATTGTTGTTCTTTCTAATTTACCTAGCTTTGTCCTGCAATTTCCTGTTCTATCGCATTTTTTGTTTTTAAAACCTGCTTCATGGTTATCTTCTTTCTGCAACAAATATAAAAAGAAAAATGAAAAACTCGTCGGTGTAGTCGATTTTCATGTAAATTTTTTATGTTTTATTAGGTTTCGATAATTGTAAAAACAAATTAAATTGTGTGATTTAATTTATTAAAAAATAGTCAAATTAGGTTTTATTTCCTTTTATAGCGTTTTGAGTTCTGCTTTCAACTATTTGTACTTGCTTTCTAAGCCTTAGATTTCTCTTGTCATTTTTTTTCGCCTATTTATTTTGTATCGAAGGGGAATATTGCTTCTGTCTTGTCTTAGAAGTTAAAATTCTGTTATCTTTAAAGTTATTTATTTGAGTCGTTTTACAGTACCAGTTACCAGTAGTACCAGTACCAGTACCAGATATCGAATTTTTCGGTTGGATCTCTTAAGGTTTTGCTAGCAAATTCTGTGCCATTTTCTGGGTGGAGAATCCGCTATATTCAACAACGGAAAATAATGCCTTTATGAAATTCGTACTCTATTGTAGATTTGTTAGCTTTTTTCCTTGATAATATTTCAACCCATTATGAAAAAAATTTCGAACATGGTAACGAGCCAATGATATTTGCTGATAGCGTGTCCAGTATTCTTCTTATTTACCTTTTCCCATTAATCCTATTTCACTTTGATTACTTGGCTCTACTCTTTGAAAGATCTGGCCAGAAGTAGTGTTCCGAAATTTTCGTGAAAGCTTTCTGTGAGACTAATTCTTGAGGGTTCGAGCCTTGCAATAGGGTAGATTTGAGTGGGTCAGTTGTGTGAAAATAAAGTTGCAAATCTCTGATTTGCCATTTTTCATATTATTTGGGTTGTTCTGTAACTTGTCTGATTTTGGTAGAGTACCAGTCATCTATTTTGTCGTTAACGTAATATAATTTTGTAGTAGGAATGGGCGATTCTCTTGAAAAGATCGATTCAAGCATTCATGATCGAATTTATTACGATCGTTTCAGCAAAAAAAATCGAATCAGAAGAATTGATCTTAGAAGAATCAATCTTTTAAGATCCATGTAAAAATGTCCGAAATAGTTTCCATTTACCTATAAATAATTAAATGGATTCAATTTTAAATAAAGTCATTAAATATCGACAATGAGACACTGTTTATTCCTTTTACAACATAAGAATATTACATAATAGAGTAGACTCTACGACACTTCTCGTTTCGGGGATATAGGGGAAGTGAACAGGAAATGTCAGATAACTCTCTCTTCTGCGTCAAGCCGTGTTCGGCGTAGCATGCGTAGCCGGCCGCGTATGTGTGTGCGTGAGATGAGACAAAGAGTGAGGGCAAGCGAACGAAGGAGAAATCGGGAAACGAGATGTATCGTAGCAAGGAATATCGTAGAGTCTACTGTATTAACATATAACTTGTATCGTGCAGACAACTTTTTTTGGCCTGTGTAAGTTATCTATTGTTTGATAAACTGTGACTCGATTCGAGAAAAGAAACTTACTGGAAAAAAGTGAAATTTTACAGAGCAAGTGATTAAAGTAATTTTGAGCTTGACGCAAAGGAAAGGAGAAGAAGTCTCAGCGGAGAATTCTGACCTCCACTACTTACAGTTCGACCGTGTTTCCCTATCCATTCTTCTTCTATTCAAGCACCGGTAATTGAGTTCAAGTTCTCCCATCTATTTTACTGCGCTGCAGAATTTTAGATTAAAAACTTATAAATTGAAATTGATAATTGAACTTTCAAATTTCTCGCAAAATTCGAGGCAAATTTGAATGCACCTAGAGCTCACGCACGTCGGATTTCGCAATTCGAGCTCGGTTACTTATTTTTGTCACTAGGAATGCTTGAATAAAACATTATCAAAGAAATCTTTATTAGATCCCAGTATTTAAATGGCATTTTCACATTCTGAAATGTAATAAAGTGTGTTTAGTTAAAGATCAAATGGTTGAAAGCTCTGTAGGCTTTCAGGTACACATTTACATTGCGACACTCGCGCTACGCGCTCGATTTTTGACTGACATTTTTAAGTGTATATTTATTTTTTGAATTGCCTTACAATAAAAAGCTATAAACACTTATTTCGACATTTTTATCTACCTCGCTTTTTTATGTTCAAAATTTGACGCATCTCACGTCTTTTGGGGTAACACGGAAAATTTATTTTTTTATATATCAATTTCAAAAAATAAATTTAAAAAGAGGAGATCTTCCAGAAAGTAATTTAAATAAATGATCTAGGAATTTTAAACGCTAAATTTCCTTTAAAGCTTTTGCCCCATATTTTGCGCCGTTTGGCGCACAGTTGCAATTTTTAACTTTTTTAATAATATTTTTGATGAACAGAACCAAAATGACATGTCCTATCAAAAACAGTTTAAATAAATTTTTTAGGAATGTTTAAAAGCTACAAGTCCTTTTTGAATTTGTTGTGCATCTTATGTCATTTGGCTCAAAATTTGAAGTTTTGATTTATTTATAGTAATTTTGAAAAATAAGTCAAAAATATATAATCCTATTAAATATTCTTTAAAACCTTTTACTTGTCTGTCGTCAAAACAAAAATTGTACATATTTTAAAGGGTTTTATTTCAAATTTTATTCTGTTTTCACATATCTGTCTTCGTTTAGCATAAAACGAAATATTCTATTTTTGAATAACATTTTCGATACATAAAACGTTCAGATCCGTCGAAAAACTACGGTGTTAAAGTACCTCGTACGAAGCACATTGAAAATGGCTCTCCATGAAATTACCTCAAACTTTGCCATTTGGTACACCTTTTCATGCTGAACAAAATATGTTAATACCAAAACTTAATCCTATTCTCCATTTTGACGCTATAGAGCATCAAATGTTTATAGTAAACCGTTTAAGTACACACACCAAGCATAATGAAGATATACAGAATGCATGTGACTACTTATATGTACATGAGTTTCAAAAGTGAGTGAGTGAGTGAGCATAATAGATAGAACTGTTCATCTCCAAATGTTGAATAAAGAAGATGACCTATTTTATGTAAAGCTGTTAAGAACGCGTTAAGATTGACATTTCTATCTTGTTTGGTATGAGCTGTATATATTGATAGAATTATGTAACGACTCGACTCGCTAAGGTTAGTAAGCCAGAGACCGTGCACCGAATTACATCTCTGTAGTGTGTAACTTACAACGCGTTACTTGTAATTAAAACTAAACTATTTTCTAAAACTAAAGTTAGTCTCATTGACGGGGCGCTTTACAAAAAACTGTTCAGTATTAAACACTGCAATATCATGCACTAATAAATACTATTATTCAATGTTCAAATTGAGTTGCATCAGTGAACTTATACCTCATCACATTTCCCATAGTTACTTTTATAGTAAAACTTTATTTCCAGAATTAATTGAGACTAATGTAATTAAGCTACAAAGCGAGATGTACAGTAGTGTTCATGTGTACCTTGCCTATGAGGTTGGCTCCTTGTATATTATTAAACGTCAAATTAAAATCACAGCCTACTTTGTCAAATAAGGCATACAAGAACACTACTGTATGATACATGAATACGCCATTGCGTTTTATAAAGAGATGAGTGGTATACAGATTTGCAAAAAAATATATTATCTTCCTGAAATTAACAGTTTAAAAAAATGTAGTTATTTTACCGATGACATGTAGTATTCATTCTATAACTTAATATTTTATGTGTAATTGATCATTTCCTTTGTAAGTAAATACTTATCTCTGTTTGTATTTTGAATAAATAACGAACGATGGCGTTTCGAAGACAGATCGCCTGCTATATATGCAACATAGGATATAATCCTCAGCGAATGCCAGGAATAAATGGCACGAAAGATTAAAATAAACGGCAACTTGCAATTACACGAAGAGACGTTTTCAATCACCCACGGCTTGAATTGAATAATGAATCCATATTATGTATTAATTGTAACAGATCAATATCAGATGAAATACGTGAGGTAGAAGGTGATCTAAGTACAATGCGTTTAGATGTGTTATCGCAAACGGAAAGTGCATCTTGCTTAGTATGCAATGCTAGACAAAATATAGAATGCTTGTTTATAGAGTGTAGGGTAGACATTTTTCTTTTTCGTAGCATATATGTTCCGGATATTGTTAAAAGTTGTGCACATCGCTGGGAAGAAAAGAAATGCTTTCCGATATTATTTTCGGAAGGTCTCAGATCAGTTAATCGACCATATGTAATAAAAGGACACGAGTTACTGATATTTTGGAACAAATAAGGCATGGGGCGAATAATCAAAATCAATTTAAAGATAAGAATTCTTTCACTGACGAGGAATTCAAATGTATTTCGCCAATTAGCAAAGAACAATTCTCACTTTTTTCACGTACTGTGATCCTGTACCTCAAGTGGGAGGTCACAGATACATATTTAGAAAAGACTTATTGACTTTTTTATGTAAATAAAGGCAAAGTTTATCGGATGACTTTTTAAAAGTCATATTTAAGTACCTAAGTAGAGCCGGCGTCAGCTTGGTTATATCAAAAGTGAAACAATCTTTGCACCATAGGTTTGTTCCTCAGAATGTCGGATCCAAGCAACACCAAGCAAAATGTGCATCGAAAGACACATTACGGAATTTGCAAAGGAAGTCTATAATCCAGAGCCGCCGACACCAACAGTCATTGTTGCAGTGTATTGTACCTATACATGCACTTAGAAAAGTAGCAATTTTCGTATTTTAAGACAGTCGCTCTCGCAGAACAAACATACTTTTCGGATTTTCACAACAATGATGCAGTGATTTTGGAAAGATAGTACGACAGGAAGGTTAATGCTATGGAGGAGGGGGGGGGGGGGGGGGGGGGGGGGGGGAGTGCTTGCAAAATGGAGACATTTTCTTGATTGACAGAGGATATAGGAATGCCGTGCCATGGGGAAAGCGCATTGGAATCACTTGCTGGATGCTGGCATTGTTCCAGGATGGACAACAGCAATTATCTACTGAAGATTCTAATATGTCTCGGATGGTCACGAAGAATCGATGGATCGTTCAGACTAGGAATGGATATTTTCGCTCCATATTTAAATTATTTTGAAGAAACAATTAATATGCCTCACCTACATCAACTTCACGAATTTTATTCCATGAATGCCGCAATGATTAATAGATTCCACCAACCAATATTTATGAAAGGCGCAACAGTTGAACACGCAAGAGAAACTATTCGGAAAAGCAAAACTCCAAACGTATTACAAGCGCTTATAGAGGTTAAAAATCTACGCATCGTTCGCGCTTAGTGTGTTAGACTTTAACAAAATGTTGCTCCTGATTTTCATATTCTTGGTATACAATATTTACGAGATCTTACCATTGATATTTAACAGGTAACTCTTGCTCCTTCATACATCCAAGATAAACTAGACGCCTTCGGTAGCTGTACACATGTCGTCTGCATCCTATGATACTTAGGGTACGCTCAAAATCAACCAAACGTTAAGTATCCAGACAGCAGGTATATATATATGGGGCATTATTCCTCAACTGCCCCAACTCAAAAAGTCATGTTTTTCGATTGTCTCTAAATTCTGGGAATATGTTCGTCTACCCAAAACAGTAGGTAATCCACAAACTTATAGACCAGGATTACCAACTCTCCCCAAGTGAGGGGGGGGGGGTTCAATTTTCAACCCCAATGCCTGCAGGGGTAGTTTCAAACGCCTGTAACTTCCTTTCTAATTACGCGATTTAAAATTTTTATCAGGGTTTTGGAAAGTGCTTTTTACACGCTTTCATCCTGTTTTATTAGTTATAACAAAAAAAATTGTTTAAACAATTTTTTCAATAAATCAATTGTTTATTTAACTTTTTTCGCAATTTAGGCATCTACGATTTTTTTCAATAGCCTCAAAAGAAAGCTTCACTATTTTACTATGAAAAATGTCTAATAAGAAAATGGACAAATTGAAATTCATTGAGTTACAGAGCCGGTTGTAGAGGGAGTCCTCGCGCTCGCACTCGGGCGTTATGCGGCAGCATACCGCGGAACAGTTTTCAAGTATGCCATTTTTTTGTATTACTCATATTGATCCAAAATTGCATGAAGTCATCGGAAAAAACTATTCACTTAATCGAAAAGATTGATTAATTGAGCGGTTGGGTGCAAGAACGGCTTACTTGTATTTTCAGAAGTCACTTGCTCTTCATTTGTTCTCCACGTGCAGTAATCCAACTCCTGCTTGTCATTTTAGTGAATATGAAAATTGCCTGGCATTCAAGTCCTGAACAAACATTTGACTGCAATTTTAGATGAGAACTGCGTCAACGAATTAAGATATCAAATTTGGTAACAAACGGACAGAAGTAATCTAATGACCGAGGTAGCAGAAACCGACATCTTTCTTGAACGACTCTGCGAGAAACTATTGAATTTAAAGTCTCATGAATGTTATGCAAAGCAGCAGGCATCATTCCTGAAGAATCTCAAAGCCACATTATTAGTTGAACATTTCTTGATTATGTTCGATTTTGCAGAAAACTATGCTTACGT
>NC_046659.1:41297756-41306706 GCF_010883055.1 Belonocnema kinseyi
ATAGTAAAAAAGTCAAGCTTTCTTTTGAGACTATTTAAAAAAAATCGTAGATGCCTAAATTGCGAAAAAAGTTAAATAAACAATTGATTTATTGTAAAAATTATTTAAACAATTTTTTTTTGTTATAAATAATAAAATGAGATGAAAGCGTGTAAAAAGCACTTTCCAAAACCCTCATAAAAATTTTTAATCGCGTAATTAGAAAGGAAGTTACAGGCGTTTGAAACTACCCCTGCAGGCATTGGGGTTGAAAATTCAAGCCCCCCTCACTTGGGGAGGGTTGGTAATCCTGGTCTATAAGTTTGTGGATTAACAACTGTTGGGTAGGTGAACATATTCCCAGAATTTAGAGACAATCGAAAAACATGACTTTTTGAGTTGGGGCAGTTGAGGAATAATGCCCCATATATATATGTAATTCATTAAATATGACTATAATAACTCACTCACTCACCTACTCACTTCCTCACTTATTCACCCTCGCCCTCACCCTTGCCCTCATTCACTTCATTACTTTTAATATTTACATAACACACTTACTCATCTTCTCTCTATTCCTCTCTGTTACTCAGGCACTCAATAACACAGTCAATCAATCACTCGGTCACTCAATTTATACGTCACTCTAGCTTGTACCACCCCCTCTCACTTTTCAAACTCCTGTACATATAAGTAGTGACATGCATTAAGTTTACCTTCCCTATGCTTGGTGTGTGTACTTAAACGGTTAACTATCAACATTTGATGCTCTGTAGCGTCAAAAACGGCGCACAGGTTCAATTTTTGGCAGCAACAAATTTTGTACAGCATGGAAGGATTGGCCAAACGGCAAAGTTTGAGCCAATTTCACAGAGAGCCATTTTTAATTTGTTTAGTTCGAGGTCCTTAGTCACAAAATTCACAATAACAGAATAGATGACAATGATTGCAATATATCACTGGAGAAGCGATGCACGGGAAAGACATGTCGATTTTTCCCGGGGAAGAAATGCCCATTTCCGAGATATTCTCAAAAGTTCAGTACTTCACTGGGGAAGTGATTCCCGGGGAAGGCATGTCCAATTTTGAAAACCGTATTTCGACTTCATAATTTCAGTTGGAAAATGATGCCGAGGGAAGAAA
Source organism: Belonocnema kinseyi (assembly GCF_010883055.1). NCBI lineage: Eukaryota > Metazoa > Arthropoda > Insecta > Hymenoptera > Cynipidae > Belonocnema > Belonocnema kinseyi. The sequence continues at coordinate 41,298,879 of NC_046659.1, forward strand.
TCTCCATTTTGACCACAGTCTTGCGATTTCAATATTTCACTGGGGAAGTGATGCCCGCGGAAGTAATGCGCATTTTTGCCACAGTCTCCAGATTTCAATATTTCACTGGCAAAGTGATTCCCGGGGAACACCTGACCATTTTTTCACATTCTCTGGATTTCAATATTTCAATGGGGAAGTGATGCCCGGGGAAGACATGCCCATTTTTGCGACATTTTCTAGTGTTCATTATTTCACTGGGGAAGTGATGTCCGGGGAAGAAATGCCCGTTTTCGCGAAATTCTCTAAAGTTCAGTATTTCATTGGGGAAGTGATGTCTGGGGAAGAGATGCCCATTTTTGCACAGTCTTTCGAATTTTTGCAGTTTTCGATTTTAATATGTCTTTGGGGAAGTCATGCCTGGGGAAGAAATGCCCATTTTTGCGTTCCTATTTAGATATTAATATTAAACTGGGAGTTGATGCCCGGGGAGGACACGCCTTTTTTTGCAAAAGTTTCTAGGTTTTTATAATTAACTAGGAAATTGATGACTGACGAAGTGATGCCTGGGGAGGAAATGTCCATTTTGGCCGCAGTTTGACGATTTAAATATTTAACTGGGAAAGTGATGCCCGGTAAAGACATGCTCCTTTATGCGACATTCTCTATAGTTAAGTATTTCACTGGGGAAGTGAAGCCCGGGGAAGAAAGGCTTATTTTTGCAAAAGTCTCTACATTTCCATGTTTCACTAGGGAATTGATGTCTGGGGAAGACATGCCCTTTTTGCCACTGTTTTCGATTTCAATAATTCACTGGGGAAGTGATGCCCCGGGAAGACTGGCCCATTTTTCCAAAGTCTCTAGCGTCCCATGTTTCACTAGGGTATTGATGCCCGGGGAAATGGTGCCTGGAGAGGACATGCCCCTTTTGCCAGAGTATTTCAATTTCAATATTTCACTAGGAAAGTGAGGCCCGGGAAAAACATGCTGATTTTTGTGAAATTGTCTAAATTTTAATATGAAACTTGGGAAATAATGCACGGGGAAGACCTGCCCATTTTTGCAACAGTATCAAGATTTCCATAGTTAGCTGGGGCTTTGTTGCCTGGGGAAGTGATGCTCGGGAAGACATGTACATTTTTGCAACAGTTTCTAGATTTTCATACTTAACCAGGCAATTGATGCGTGGGGAAAACATGCCGTTTTTGCGACATTCTCTTGAGTTCAGTATTTCACTGAGGAAGTGAGCCTAGGGCAGACATTCTTATTTTTGCAACAGTATCTAGAATTCAATATTTCAATGGAGGAGTGATTCCGGGGGAAGACATGCCAGAGGAGGACATGCGCATTTTTGTCACTGTCTCTAGATAATAATATTTCACTGGAAAAGTGATTCCTGGGGAATACCTGACCATTTTTTCCCATTCTCTGGATTCCTATATTTCAATGGGGAAGTGATTCCCGGGGAAGACATGACCTTCTTTCCAATAGTCTTTTGATTTCTATATTTCAATGAGGAAGTGATGCTCGTAGAAGAAATGACCATTTCTTCCATATCCTCTAGATTTCAGTATTTTATAAGGGAAGTGATGCCCGGGGGAATGATGCCTGGATAGTGCATGCCCTTTTTGCCACAGTTGTCGATTTCAATATTTTAATGGGGAAGTGATGCCCGGGGAAGACATGCGCACTTTGGCCACAGTCTTTCGATTTCAATATTTCACTGGGGAAGTGATGCCCGGGGAAGGCATACCTATTTTTGCGAAATTGTCTAAATTTTAATATTAAACTGAAGAGATGATGCCCGGGGAAGACATGCCCATTTTTGCAACAGTTCCTAGTTATTCCTATTTAACTAGGCAATTAATGCCTGGCGAAGTGATTCCTCAGGAAAACATGCCGATTTTGCGACATTCTCTAGAGTTCTGTATTTCACTGGGGAAGTGATGCCCGCGGAAGAAATGCCCATTTTTACCGTAGTCTGTCGATTTAAATATTTCACTGGGGAAATGATGCCCGAGGAAAACGTGCCTATGTTTGGAACAGTCTCCAAATGTCCACATTTAAATGGGGAATTGATGCCTGGGGAAGTGATGCCTGGGGAAAACATGCCCATTTTGTCACAGTCTTTCGATTTCAATATTTCTCTGGCAAAGTGATTCCCGGGGAATACCTGCCCTTTTTCCACATTCTCAAAATTTCAATGTATCAATGGGAAAATGATGCCCAGGAAAGCATGCCCATGTTTCCCACAGTCTGTCGATTTCAATATTTCACTGGGAAAGTGATTCCCGGGGAATACCTGCCTTTTTCAACATTCTCTAAATTTCAATATTTGAATGGTACAATGATGCCCAGAAAAGACATGCCCATTTTTCTCCCAGTCTATCGATTTCAATATTTCACTGGGGAAGTGATGCCCAGGTATTACATGCCTATTTTTGCCACTACCTCTAGACATCAGTATTTAACAAGGGAAGTGATGCCCGTGTAAGGCATGCCCATTTTCGGAACATTCTCTAGATTTCAGTATTTCACTGGTGAAGTAAAGCCCGGTTAGGGCATGCCCTTTTTTATTGCAGTGTGTCGATTCCAATGTTTCACTTTGGAAGTGATGCCCGGGGCAGACAATTCCCTTTTTCCCACAGTCTCTCGAATTCAATATTTCAATGGGGAAGTGATGCCCGCGGAATACATACCCATCTTCCCACAGTCTCTATATTTTAATATTAAACTGGGCAAGCGATGCCCGGGGAAGACATGCCCATTTTCGTGGCAACCTCTAGATTTCAGCATTTCACAGGGGAAATGATACCCGTGGAAGACTTCCCCATTTTTGCGACATACCCTGGAGTTCAGTATTTCACTTGAGAAGTGATGCGCAGGGAAAAATGCCCATTTTTGAGAAATTCTCTATATTTTAATATTAAACTGGTCAAGTAATGCTTAGGGAACACAAGCTCATTTTTGCGACATTCTCAACAGTTTACTATTTCACAGGGAAAGTGATGCCCGTGGGAGACATTTCCATTTTTGAGATATTCTCTAGAGTTCAGTATTTTACTGGGGAAGTCTTGCCGTGGGAAGAAATGCCCCTCTTTGCAGCAGTCTCTAGATTTCCATATTTCACTAGGGAATTGATACCGGCGGAAGACATGCGCATTTTGACCACAGTCTTCCGATTTAAGTATTTCACTGGGGAAATGGTGCCCAAGGATGACATGCCCATTTTTGCGAAATTGTTTAGATTTTAATACTAGACTTGGGAGTTGATACCCGTGGAGGACATGCCTATTTTTGCAACAGTTTATAGATTTTCATATGCCGATTTTTGCCGCAACTGTCGAATTAAATATTTTAGTGGGGAAGTGATGCCCGGCGAATACATGTCCATTTTTGGCAACCGTCTTACGACTTCAATATTTCACTTCGAAAATGATGCACAGGGAACAAATGTCCATTTTGATTACAGTCTTTTGATTTTAATATTCCACTGGGGAAGTGATGCCCGTGGAATACCTGTCCTTTTGTACACATTATCTAGATTTTAATATTAAACTGGGCAGGTGATGCCCGGCGAAGACATGTCTATTTTTGCGAAATTGTCTAAAATTTTATATTAATCTGGGGAACTAATACCCAGGGAAAGCATGCCAATTTTTGCAATAGTGTCCAGATTTTCATATTTAACTGGGGCATTGATGCCCCGGGAAGGAATGCCTATTTTTGCAACAGTTTTAGATTTCAATATTTCACTGGGAATGTGATGCCCGGGGAATACTTGTACATTTTTCCATATTCTCTAGGTTCTTATATTAAACTGGGCAAGTTTTGCCCGGGGAAGACATTACTATTTTTGAAACAGTCTCTAGATTTGCATGTTTTACTAGGGAATTGATGCCTGGTGAAGTGATGCCAATTTTTGCGGCATTATTCAGATTTAAATATTAACCTGGGCAAGTGATACCCGGGGAAGATATGACCATTTTTGCCACTGCCTCTAGATTTCAGCATTTCACAGGAGAAATGATACCCGAGGAAGTCATCCCCATTTTTGCGACATACTCTAGAGTTCAGTGTTTCACTGGGGAAGTGATGCCCGGGGAGGAATGCTTTTTTTCGACATTCTCTAGAGTTTAGTATTTCACTGGGGAAGTGAAGCCCGGGGAAGACATGCTTGTTCTTGCCACATTACCTAGATTGTAACATTAAACTGGGCAAGTGATGCCCGGGGAAGACATACCCATTTTCGCGACATTCTCAAAATTTCAGTATTTCACAGACGAGGCGATGACCAGAAAGACATGCCCATTTTTGCGATATTCTCTAGAGATTAGTATTTCACTGGGGAATTGAGCCCGGAGGAGACACGCCTATTTTTGCAACAGTCTCTAGATCTCTTTGTTTCACTAAGGGATTAATGCCTGGGGAGACATGCCCATTTTTTCAGTCATTTAATTTTGATATTCTACTGGGGATATAATGCCCGGGGACGTCATGCCCATTTTTCCGCAGTCTTTCGATTTCAATATTTCAATGGGGAAGTGATACCCGGGAAAGAAATGTCTATTTTTGCGACATTCTGTAGAGTTCACTATTTCACTGGGGAAATTATGCGCGGAGAAGAAATGTTAATTTTTGCCGTAGTGTGTCGATTTAAATATTTCACTGGGGAAGTGATGGCCGGGGCACACATGCCTATCGTACCCACAGCCTTTCGATTTCAATATTTCACTGGTGAATGATGCCCGAATGAGACATGCCCATTTTTACGACATTTTGTAGATTTTATTGTTTCATTGGGGAAGAGATTTCCGGGGAAGACATGTTCATTTTTGAGACATGATACAGATTTTAATGTTAAACTGGACAAGTGATGCACGGGGAAGACATGCCCATTTTTGCGACATTCTTTAGATTTCCATGTTTCACTGGGGAGTTGATGACCGGAGAAGACATGTTCATTCTTGCGGTAGTTTGTCAATTTGAATATTTCACTGGAAAAGTTATGCCCGGGGAAGACAAACCTATTCTTGCGGATTTTTGCAACAGTTGATCGATTTTAATATTTCACTGTGGAAGTGATGCCCTGGGAAAATGTTCCAAATTTTGCGACATTCTGCAGAGTTCAGTATTTCACTGGGGAAGAGTTACCCGGGGAAGACATGCCCATTTTTGAGACAGTCTCTAGATTTAAGTGTTTCACAGGAGAAGTTATTTCCGGGGAAGACATGCCCATTATTCCCGCAATCTTTCGATTCAATATTTCACGATGGAAGTGATGCACGAGGAAGACATGCCCATTTTTCCCAGATTCTTCAGTTTTTAGTATTTTCAAGGGAAATGATGCTTGGAGAAGACATGCCCATTTTTGCGACATTAACTAGATTTTAATGTTAAACTGGGGACTTTCGATTTAAATATTTCAATGGGGATGTGAAGCCCGGGGATAAAATGTCCATTTTTGCGACATTATGTATCGTTCAGTATTTCACTGGGTGTCTAAAACTTGTAGAATGTTTTTTAATTATTTATTTAAGGAGACACAGTTTGCCGGATGCAGTAAAACGTCAATGAAAACTCATAATTTCAAAAACAACTATTAATTTATTGATTGAAGATAAGTTCAGCAGATTAAGATCTTTTTGTTTCTCCTCACATTGCACTTAATTGCACTTTATCAGTAAGCACTAGTTTTTAATTAATTTGAGATCATCAAATTACACAATAAGAATTAGCGAACGGTCCATTGCGGTTCACAATTTCTCGCACACTGACTTCGATTAAGAGACGAGCCGGAGAGCTCACATACGCACTGGTTCAAGCAAATATGAACAGACACATTTATACATAATAAACATATAATAAGGTTGTTCAAAATTGTTAGTTGAAATATATTCACAAGTAGAAAAATTCTTATTTTACAGGTGATCCTTAAGTATAACTTAATACTAAATTTTATATGTCGCCCTTTTCTTTTGATCTTACAGGTAAGCGGCAGATTTGAGTAATCGGGCGATCATATTCCGAACTGGCAGTTTTTACTCGAACTTAACGCACTAAATTGTCTTTTCCCTTGTAACATTTACTAGTTCGACCTAGTAACCACCGGGATAGCAGTAACGAATCATGCTTGATAAGAACAATTTCAGCAATCATAAAATTTAGTGTTTTATTGAAACACTTGCAGCGTTTTTGCAAAGACCGGATGTAATCAATGCCCCATCTTCTCCAGTAAATTTCCAAAAATTTCTGCAGTAGTTCCCAGCGTGTCAATCGATTCTCCACAATGCATTGCACGGATGGTTCAGGGATACTAGTCCAGGGTGCCCCAATTAAAAAATGTTCAGTTGTTAAATAAGCAAAGTCTTCAGGATTGTTGGACAGTGGAGCAATAGGACGGGAATTTAGGCACGTTTCAATGCGTGTTAGGTAAGTAATAAAAATTTCGTAAGTAAGAGTTTGTGTACCAACAATTCGCTTTAGGTGGTGTTTAAAACTTTTGACCCGCGCCTCCCATAAACCCCAAAAATGAGGAGCAGAGGGAGGCATGAAATGCCACGGAGTACCTTCTGCAACGAATTCGTTATGAAAATTTGTACCAAGTCTAAATTTCAAAGTAAAATTTCGTAATTCTTTATCAGCCCCGTGGAACGTCGTGCCATTGTCACTATATAAGTGAGCAGGTCTTCCTCGCCTAGAAGAAAATCGCTGGAAGGCGGCAAGAAAGACGGCAGACGAATAGTCGGGCACGAGCTCCAAATGTACAGCACGTGCACAGCAACAAACAAACAGTGCCACGTAAGTCTTATGACTTTTGTTACCACGTCCAGGAGCGAAACGTAAATTAAAGGGGCCTGCATAATCTACCCCAGTATGTATGACAGGGCGATTAGGGGTTACTCTGAAGTCAGGTAAATTTCCCATTAGTTGCTGAGCAAGAGTCGCTCTTTCTCGCATGCATTCCAAGCAACCCTTAATTAGACCTTTAACCAAAGAGCGCGCCCCTAAGATCCAAGAACGCTGTCTCAGCGTATGCAAAGTCAATTGTAGACCAACATGTAAAGATCTAATGTGAGCATGCACAGCTATAAGTTCACTTATGTGATGCCGCGGTAAAATGATAGGATGCTTCTCATCATAACTGATAGGCGCATACCGTAGTCTCCCTCCTAATCGTAAGAGACCGGTAGAATCCAAAAATGGATTCAAGTTTTTCAGGGGCAAATTTTTTGCAAGTACCTCATTTTGGCTTAATGCCCTCAGTTCAAGCGAAAAGGAACTGAGTTGAACTAATTTTATACAAAAGTTTACGGCTTATTGAATGTCAAGCGTATTAAGGACAGGAGTCAAAAACTGAGGTTCAGACTTTGGGAATTTAGAGTGCTTATAAACAAAGATATCAATGAATCTCTTGCAATAATCAGTCGCACGCAGCAATTTCGGCCACGAGGAAAATTTAAACAATAAATTGAGTGGACCTTTTATCTCACTCATTGCGTGATGAAATTTTTGTACTCTTGGTTCCAAATCAGTTGGCGTAGGAGAAGCGTTGTGATAATCAGGCCATTTTGTGGAGTGCAATTTTAACCACAGTGGGCATTGCCACTATAATGGGTGCTTGAAAATTTTTTCAGGCGAGAGTCCCCGAGTAGCGCAGTCGGCTGTATTGTCCTTGGTATATACGAGGGTGGATTGATAAGTTTCCGGCCTGACCAAGAAAAACAACGTTTTTAAGAATTTTTTGTTTTTTTTTCTCAACATAATCTCCTCCAAGGCTGATACATTTCTCATAGCGGTGTTCTAGTCTAGTAATGCCATCTCTATAGAATGATTCGTCAAGCTCCTC
>NC_046659.1:41306806-41308552 GCF_010883055.1 Belonocnema kinseyi
TTAAGAAAAACACAGAGGCGTCTTGTTCAGTGTGCTCTGAAACCTAAACTAACATGGCGATCGGGCTGAAACTATAGCTACAAGTTATCTAAGGATGGTACTTAGATTGTTTATTGACGTGGTATCCATAAGAAATTGCAGTGTCTTAGCCAGTAAGACTGCTCCACATAATTCTAAACGTGGAATTGACACGTATTTAAGAGGGGCCACTTTAGACTTAGCCATTAAGAAGCAGACTTGAGCATTATTTAGATCTGCATTAAGAATTCTAAGATAAACGGAAGCAGAATATCCCTTAGAAGAAGCATCAGAACATCCATGAATCTCAAAATTTAAATTTGATTGCGGTAGACATGTCCACCTAGGAACTTTCAGAGATTCTAGTTTGTCCAATGAATTGTAATAATCAAACCAGTGAATCCTAAGATCTTCAGGCAACCCCTCACACCAATCGAGCTTATGTAGCCAAGGCTCTTGCATAAGTAATTTAGCCACCGCAATTACTGGCGTTAACCAACCCATTGGATCATATGGGGCATTATTCCTCAACTGCCCCAACTCAAAAAGTCATGTTTTTGGATTGTCTCTAAATTCTGGGAAAATGTTAGCCTACCCAACAGTAGTTAATCCACAAACTTATAGACCAGGATTACCAACCCTCCCCAAGTGAGGGGGGGATACATTTTCAACCCCAATGCCTGCAGGGGTAGTTTCAAACGCCTGTAACTTCCTTTCTAATTACGCGATTTAAAATTTTTATGAGGGTTTTGGAAAATGCTTTTTACACGCTTTCATTCTATTTTATTATTTATAACAAAAAAAATTGTTTAAACCAATTTTTTCAATAAATCAATTGTTTATTTAACTTTTTTCGCAATTTAGGCATCTACGATTTTTTTTTAAATAGTCTCAAAAGAAAGTATGACTTTTTTACTATGAAAAATGTCTAATAAGAAAATGGACAAATTGAAATTCATTGAGTTACAGAGCCGTTTGTAGAGGGAGTCCTCGCGCTCGCACGCGGGCGTTATGCGACAGCATACCGCGGAACAGTTTTCAAGTATGCCATTTTTTTGTATTACTCACATTGATCCAAAATTGCATGAAGTCATCGGAAAAAACTATTCAGCAATGTTAACCAGTAATTTTGAAGAAGCTAAAAATGTTTAAAGTTATTATGAAAAAATATTAAGTAAAAAGCACTTTCTTAAAAATGAACAGTATTTTTCTGAAGATAAATGATTTCTCACTATTATAATTTATTATCCGACAATAATTAGTTATTGCTCTTGCAATTTTTTAAAACAAATACATGATTCAACCAACTTCTCACGTATAAAGTGTTTGAGTAAATAAAGTGCTAACGGATTAGTAATTAACGCCTGTTGTCAGCCTAAATCCTATCAAGTTATAGTTTCCAGAGTCTACCACGTGGAGGTGACAATGCGATTTTAAGACTCCTTTTATCTGCAAGATGATTCGGGGTGCTTAATTTTAGTGAGTCCCTTCGCCTCTCACTTTATGGGGTGCTTGATTTTTGTGAGACCCTTGCCTCTCACTACACAACCTCTTTATGCTGTTCGCCTCTTCTTCGTACCAGCTTTCCACTTTCTTGGAGTACTATTCTGCTTTCGATTGCGTTTCGGCTTCGGGAAAACCTAACTTTTCTCCTCATAGGAAAATCGTTTCAGATCCAGCTGTCCCTTTGCGTTCGGAGCGAATGAATGATATTTGAGTGTACCTGGT
>NC_046659.1:41308652-41309899 GCF_010883055.1 Belonocnema kinseyi
GCTTTGCATAAAATTCATGAGACTTTAATTTCAATAGTTTTTCGCAGAGTCGTTCAAGAAAGATGTCGGTTTCTGCTACCTCGGTCATTAGATTACTTCTGTCCGTTTGTTGCCAAACTTGATATCTTCATCCGTTAACGCAGTTCTCATCTAAAATTGCAGTCAAATGTTTTTTCAGGACTTGAATGCCAGGACAATTTTCACATTCACTAAAATGACAAGCAGGAGTTGGATTACTGCACATTATTACTTTTAAACAGTCATGGTAGTCAGTCAATTCTATACTGGAGTCGACAGTTAGATGCTTAATATCAATAGCATCTAACATCAGATGCACATTTTCGTGATATATACACACGCAAACCGTATGTGTGCCACTCCCTCCAGCCAAAACACAATGGCGTGATCTGAGTTGTGCAAACTTCAAAAATCCGATTACAGTATTTTCGTTTTCCACTTTGAAACGATTGAACAGCTCGGATAGATTACCTACGATAAGTCGTTTCTGGACATGTTCACGAGTTCCATCTGCTTTCTTAATTGATGTAAAATCCTTTTTCCCAGGCATCAATCGGCTGTTTTCATCATCTTCGTAGAAATTAGTCACTGCAACTTCAATATCTGGTGCCAGTCTTCTTCCCAGTTTTCGATTGGGTAAACTCAATATTCCATTTTGCTCAACTAATTTCTGAGCTTTTCGGACTTGCCGTTCAGTTGCACCGAATTCATCCTTTAACTTCCTACGACTCCAAGTCTTAGGGGCAAGTGAAAGTAATAACATTTTTTCATCAGAATCAGTAGTTTCCTTGAATTTATCTCTGATTTGATGAAGAACTTCAAGGCCCGCTGCGTGATTAGGATCTTTACAGTCTTTACAATTTTCATAATCTTTACATTCTTCTTTAACCAATAGAAAATCAGGATCGCCTTCAATTGATTCTTTGCCTGCAATATCATTATCAGCTTCGTCATCACATAAATCTTCTTCCACTCTGATAGCATTTTCTTCCATACTGTTCTCATTTGAAGGCTTCTGTAAAAAAACTCTACTAAATTCTTTTCTACAAACATAACATATCCTTGCATTTCTCGTTAATTGAGGAAATTGGGATCTTTGAATTACCGTTACACGTCTCAAGCTGCGCCCAGTACATAAGTCATTTCTGCGAAAAGGATTTGCACAACGATTGCCCCAATCTGTTTTTGTTGCCATTATTACTTGGAAATAATTTTAATATTAGTTCCAA
>NC_046659.1:41309999-41317587 GCF_010883055.1 Belonocnema kinseyi
CCGCATAACGCCCGAGTGCGAGCGCGAGGACTCCCTCTACAACCGGCTCTGTAACTCAATGAATTTCAATTTGTCCATTTTCTTATTAAACATTTTTCATAGCAAAAAAGTCAAGCTTTCTTTTGAGACTATTTAAAAAAAATCGTAGATGCCTAAATTGCGAAAAAAGTTAAATAAACAAGTGATTTATAGAAAAAATTGTTTAAACAATTTTTTTGTTATAAATAATAAAATAGGATGAAAGCGTGTAAAAAGCACTTTCCAAAACCCTCATAAAAATTTTAAATCGCGTAATTAGAAAGGAAGTTACAGGCGTTTGAAACTACCCGTGCAGGCATTGGGGTTGAAAATTCAACCCCCCCTCACTTGGGAAGGGTTGGTAATCCTGGTCTATAAGTTTGTGGATTAACTACTATTGGGTAGGCAAACATATTCCCAGAATTTAGAGACAATCGAAAAACATGACTTTTTGAGTTGGGGCAGTTGAGGAATAATGCCCCATATATCTTAGCTATTAAAGAGAGAACGATTCTCTTAGTTGGAATGTCGACCGGAGATGAAGTAAACTTAAAAAGAAACGAATCAGATTCAGGATCCCAAAATAAGTCTAAAACCTTAAGCTGAGCATCTTCAACTAATGGAAACTCTATAGCCTTTTCATGTTTGCCAAAAGGATAATCTTCCAATAATTCTGTATCATTAGATTCCCATTTTCGCAAGTGAAAACCGCCGGTCTCCAACAATTGAGATCTCTATTTGGAAGTTCTTCTAATTCCCAAAACTTAGTTAAGTCTTTATGCAAGACTTCAGAAATTATACTCTGATGTACCGTAAGTGGGATGCTTGTCTCTATTTTATTTCCCATAACGGGACCCGACAAGATCCAGCCAAAGACGGTAGATTTTACTGGGAGAGTGCCCAACATACCCTGTTGCAGGCCAGGTAGTTCATCTTCATCACCCTTTCTGAGATAAAAAAACATTCTGAACCTTGATCTAATAAAACTCTAAATTTATGAGCCTTCCCATTATCTGCTTGTACAGTAATTATGGCTGTCGCTAGTAATGTTGAACTGCCTATATTTGGATGATCATTTAAGAAATGGAATGAAAGATCATTGTCAGATTTATTATTAAGTGGGACATGATTTGCTTTCGTTACCTGAGCTACAGCACCAGTGTCATTATCTGGTGGAGCTGAAAAACCTGAAACTGCGAATTGAGAATGCAAAGACGTAGTATCAGTTGATGGCGTTGTGGTAGATTTTAAGTTATTTACGTGTAGCAAGACCACATTTAACCAGTGGATGATTTTCCTTACATAGGAGGCATTTGGAATTGAAAGATGCATTATGACTCCGAAGTCCTAATTGTTTAGCATTTTTATTCCTGTCTTGTGAGCTCGGTTTATGATTAGACTTCGAAGCTTGTATAGCTTCTTCAACGCGAATACGTTTCTCTAAAAATGAATAGAGTTCCTCGTAAGTAGGATAATCAGAATCGAAATCAATTTGCATCTCGCATTCCTTTAAAGATTGCATATGCAATTTCTTAATCGTTAAAAATACCAACAAATGACTCCAAGAATCAATTGGACGGTGTAAATTTTTGAGAGCTGCCAGAGAGTCATTTTTAGTGTCTCGTAATTTTTTTAGATCCTCTAGAACATTATTAGAAACATTCGGGAGACTAATAAAATCATGTAAATGAGCTGTAATAAGAGTTCTCTTATTATCATACCTAGCCTTTAGCGACTCCCAAGTAGAAATAAATATAGCCTCAGTAATTATGATGTGTTTTACCAGTTTTTCAGCTTCGCCTTTTAAAGTGCATTTTAAATAGTGTAATCTTGTTACATTTGACAAGGAATCATTTTGAATAATTAATGCATCGAACATGTCTCGAAAATTTTCCAAATACTTATAATCCCCAGAAAATACAGGCAATATAATTTGCGGAAGTTTGACCGGTAAAGTATCATGTCGAACAAGCTGCGATTGATTCATACTATCAGGCGTATTAGGCGCTGGAGTGACCAAATCTCATTGATTTATTAAAAAATCATGAGCATTTAAATAGACATCTTCAATTTGCAAAAATTTATGTTTAGTGAAATAATCGTTACTTTCACGTTCCACCATGGTCGTTGTTGCTTTAATTTGTAAATGTAAATTTTTACATTTTTGCCATCTTTGATCCAGGATTTAAATTCTCGATTTAACTATGGCTAACGTTATGTTAGACTTGCCTAGTTTTTTAAAATTTGTTTCAGTTCGCAATATCGCTTGACAGACTTCTGTCAACTCCAAGAGTAAAGGCTCCATTTTTTGCAATTTTTTACAGAAGTATAATGCAAGAAAAATGACTAATAATAATTTCACGAGCTCAGTATAATTCACAAATGGTGAAATCTTTATTTTAGAAATAAATCGAATGTGCGAGAAAAATTCATAACTTTAAATTCAAATACTAATGTCCATAAATTTTCGTAGAAATTGTGGCCAAATCATAAAAATAGTCCACCTATAGAATAACTTTCAAATTTCCAATAATTCAAAGTTATCTTACCCATGTAGAAAGCTACAATATAAACAGGATTGTCATAACACATAACACCTTACGTAACTAAGAGAATGAAAGCTTCAAGCTGTTGACAATCTTCAGCTGGTGAAGTGGTAATTTCTTCACTTGGATGGAAGAAACAGTCCGGCCGATCGATCCTGCGAAGAACTTATGAGAGGAAGTGAGCAATCAAAAACATGCTGAGGGACAGCATTATCTTCATTATAGCGAAGTTTATTTTTCACTTTTTTATGTTGTTTATAAAGTTTTTTCACGGCTATGCGGCTCAAAGGACCATGTATAAGACTTGAAGAATGTTTTTTAATTATTTATTTAAAGAGACAAGAGTTCGCCGGATGCAGTAAAAAGTCAATGAAAACTCATCATTTCAAAAACAAAACTACTAATTTATTGATTGAAGTTAAGTTCAGCAAACTAAGACCCTTTTGTTCCTTCTCACATTGCACTTAATTGCTCCTAATCAGTAAGCACTAGTTTTTAAGTAATTTGAGATCATCAAATTACACAATACGAATTAGCGAATGATCCCTCGGGGTTCACAATTTTTCGCACACTGAATTTGATTAAGGGACGAGCCGGAGAGCTTACACACACTGGTTCAAGCAACTACAAACAGACACATCCATATTGTTTATCGGTTTTGAATTTCATTGTCAATTGGCATATCTTCTACACACTGGGGAAGTGAAGCCCGGAAAATAAATGTCCATTTTTGCCGCAGCCTTTAGATTTAAATATTTCACTGGGGAAGTGATGCCCGGGGAACACATGCCCATTTTTGCAACAGACTCTAGATTTAAATATTTCACTGGAGAAGTGATGCCCGGAGAAGAAATGCAAGTTTTTTTCCATAGTCTGTCGATTTCAATATTTCACTGGGGAAGTGATACCCGGGGAATACGTGCCCAATTTTCCTACAGTCTTTTGATTTCAAGATTTCCCTGGGGAAAAGATGCCTTGGGAGACATGCCCAGTTTTGCCCCAGTGTGCCGATTTCAATATTTCACTGGAGGAATGATGCCCGGGGAAGACATGCTTCGGGTGTGTTCTAATATATGGTATCTAGGGTAAGTTGGCCAAAGTAATATCTTGGTGAAAAATGAATTATATGATCTCAGGTGACCCAGCGAATTTGAAAATATTCTGGTCTTAAATTATCATCATAGGTCCGTAGTGAAAATTTTTCAAAATTTGGATCATGCTTTTGTTTAAACACTTATCATAACAATTCACAGATTTTTATCATAACCAGCTACAGTATTTCTTCTCATTAATTACAACCGAACATAGAATCTAAATAATAATAAAACTGGAGAACCACTGTTATAAAAAATACATACCGCCTTCAGTGTTGGCGGGGGTTACCTCAAATGTTACGCTGTAACGGTTCGAGTATTCGAGTTAAATATTCATCTTTTTAGATGAAAATTAATTCTTTTTTGGATGAAAATAAAATTATTTGGTTGAAATTTAAATTCTGTCAAAAATTCAAACTTTTGGTTTAAAAGTAATCAATTTTTTTTTGCGTGGAAAATTAATTTTTTAACTCTGCATTAAACAGATTCTATTTCTAGTTTAAAACTGAAATGTTGTAGTTAAAAATTGAACGATTTGGTTCAAAATTGGTATTTTTTCGTGGAAAATTCCACTATTTTGTGAAAAAATCGTTTTTTTTTTGTAAGAAATTAATTTGATTGTTTGAAATTTAATCGTTTTTGTAAAAAAAATAAATATTCTAGTTAAATATTCACTATTTTAGATCAAAATTAATCTTTTTAGGATAGAATAAAATTATTTGGTTGCAATTTAAGTTCTTCTATCCAAATTTCACCTTTTTGGTTTAAAATTTATCAAATTTGTAGTGTTTATTTTGGAGTGGAAAGTTAAATTTTATAACTCTTTAATAAACAGTTCCATTTTTATTTAAAAAATTATATTTTTTAGTTAAAAATTAAATTATTTGGATGAAAATTAGTATTTTTAGTGGAAAATTTCACTATTTTGTGAAAAAATCGTAGTTTTTGTTAAAATATTAAAGTATTCCAGTTAAATATTCCTCCTTTATATGAAAATTCTTCAAATTTTTTTTTTTTTGAGGACTTAATTTTTTAAATCACAAATTAACAGTTCCATTTTTATTTGAAAAATGATCTTTTTTAGTAAAAATTAAATTATTTGGTGGAAAATTGATATTTTTTAGTTGAAAACTCCACAATTTTCTTCAAAAATCATATATTTTGGTAGAAAACTAATCTCGTTATTCAAAAAACCTTTTTTTAGGGAATTAAAGAATTCCCGTAAATATTAAACATTCTAGATGAAATTTTTTTTTATTGAAAATAAAACTATCCGGTTGAAAGTTAATTTTTCTTGTTAAAATTTCACCATTTTGGTTTAAACCGGTTTAGAATATAAAAAGATGAACAATATATTTTCCTATAAGAATACATTTCTAATTAGGCTCTAAGTGTGGTTGTGTCGTGTGATCGCGTGCGTGTTGGTGTGTAGTGTGATCGTGTATGTGTGTGTCGTTGCCATTCTCAAGTGGTGTTTGTGGTGTGCTTCGAACGTACAAGAAAGTGAGTGTTGTCGGTGAGAGTGTGGTTATTAGGTGGTTAGCTATGCGTCGGGTAACGGGGACGGACCGGAGCGCGTAACGTGCCGGGCGTTCTGGGGCCATACTCTGGAAACAAGAAATGAAATGGGGGCGTCGGGGTAACTGTGCATACAGGTATAGCTCCTGTGGGCAAGGAGTCGAGGAACCAGGACCCAGGGGATTGTCTTCCTTGAGTTGGTTCCGGGGAACGAGAGCAGGAGCGGAGCCACGGGTAGGCCGGTCAGGAGCACCTGACGTACCCTACACTCGAAGGGCGGCCACGGGGGTACCCATCGACAGCCGACCGGGACGGCTACAAGGAGCGGGATAAGGAGGAGCGGAACTGCGGGTAGGCCGGTCAGGGGCACCTGACCCCGACATAACCTACACTCGAAGGGCAGCCACAAGGGCACCCGTTGTCACCAACCAAGTCGGCTACAAGGAGCAGGATCAGGAGGAGCAAAGCCGTGGGGAAGGTTGTCTGGTCGTCTACTGAGAGTGTAGGATGGCCAGGGAAGCTGCCCCGAATGAGAGATCCCCGAGGTTACTCGGTTCACCGCACCCAAAGAACTGCGGTTTCTGCGTCGCGCAGCTGGGTATATAGCCGGTGTCTGCGCGGCGCGTCGGGGCACTGGACGGTGGTGAGTGGAAGGGAGTAACATCGGCCGACCTGTGTGCGCGGGGGCCAGGGTGCTATGTAACGGTTCGTTACAACGCTAATGTTACATACACTTACTATAGAAAAAGCATTTCAAACGGAAAAGGGGAGGGGGTCAGAATTTTCGGAAAAAAACATTACTTATTTTTTAACGGGCCCCAGTAATTTAAAAAAATATAAAGAATGACCATTTATTTATTTATCTTTTAATTTCTTTTTCGTCTCGTGCGCGAGGTTTCAAAATTTTAACTTTTCATGTTTTTGATGTTATTTTTTTCGATTAAAACTAAAAACAGAACCATGAAAAAAATATTCATGAGAAATATATCATTTTTATATTCTCATCAGAGAAGGTATTAGATTTGTATAAAATTTGGCCCATCTCGTTTTTGTCAAAAGGTCCACGCATTTTGCGGTCAAACTATTGAAGATAGGAAAAAATTATAAGAAAAACGTTCTGCACCCAAAAATATCTACAATTTTTTTGTGAATCACCTGTTTATAGGACAAGTAGTTTTTGCTTTATATATAAAAAAAACATTGACAATACAAGAATTAAATTTTTCGACACACGATACAAGTTAAGCTAAAATAAATTGATAACGTTTTTTCAGCGTAAATAGAGCAACAACATTTTTATTAATGGTTTTTTTTTAACATTCTCATCAGAGAAGGTATTAGATATGTGTAAAATTTTACAAATCGCCCCCCGCTCAGTTTTGGTCAAAGGTCCACGTTTTGAGACCCCTTGCATCCGAGAAATAGGTTTTCACGAATGTGTCTATTTGTCGGTATGTATTTATACATGTGTGTCTGTTAGCACGATAACCACGATAACAATTTTTTGAAAAATTATGAGCGTTATAGCATGTACAAAATCCCAAATAAATACACGAAAATTAACCTTTGAAGCCAATTCACGGGCGATATGAAAAAATGGCAAGAGAAGGAAAAGTTGGCTTTCTAAATTCCCTAGAAGATTATCATAACAACATTTTGAATTTTCTTGATAAATGATAATTTCAAATTTTGACAGCATACAAGTTTAGACATTTTTTCGAATTACCTCGGGTTACTTTCAATACAGGTTCAAGAATGATTCAGATTGGTTTGGAAGGAATTGCTATCCGATAATTTCCCCAGGGTGGTTTAGTTCACTTTATAATCACTTATATGTTTTCTCTTATATTAGTTCTTAAAAGATCTTTGTTTCCACAGCAGAGTATATGCCGGTTCATAAACAATCACATTTGAATAATAATCACTTCATATATTATATTTTAAGGTACACGCGAAAGGTAGAATGTGAAACACAAAATTTTGATTTATAGATACAGTATATGTTATATAATAATCTGCCGTCCAAACTAAAAAGATACATAAGTGACATTTTTATGAAAAATGAGTTTTTGGTATCGTTGGATTCGTAAGAAAAAGTTACATCTAATTGTGTTAATAATGATATGTACCACCGTATGGGGGGGGGTCAATCAGTGTGTGCGTGGGGGGGGGGGCGAGCTTCGCTCGGCCCTGTAATTTGTTGTTGCAAGGGAAGCGGAGACTCGATTCTGGGAT
Source organism: Belonocnema kinseyi (assembly GCF_010883055.1). NCBI lineage: Eukaryota > Metazoa > Arthropoda > Insecta > Hymenoptera > Cynipidae > Belonocnema > Belonocnema kinseyi. Next base: position 41,317,411 of record NC_046659.1, read on the forward strand.
CAGAGTTCGCAGGAGCGTTTTCTTTATTTAAGATACGGGCCTAGCCTGGTCGTAGAGCGTCGTGCCTCCCCTTGACTAGTGGGTGGCTGTAGTGACGTTCGCTTGGCTCTTTGTGGACGCACGAAACGTTGCCAGGTCGAGAGGTCGTCCGTATATCAGGTTGGTTGAGGATAGTAA
>NC_046659.1:41317687-41323771 GCF_010883055.1 Belonocnema kinseyi
ACTCGGAAAGATTATACGACAGTTAATATCACGATTACGCGACCCAGAGCACGGGAGATTTAACCACGTGCGCAGGGTATACTACACAGAACCACGAATGATTATTAGAATCCACAATTACACGAACACTAGCACTGATAATATAAAGATCAATTCCCGGATTGATCGTGACTGCGCGTAATCTGACCGACTCCCAATGTCTCGGATTAAGGAGTAGGTTGGTGAGACGCGACTGCCGCCGGCAGACGTAGAATAACTGAAAGCCTGGATTCAAAGAAAATCTGCGTACTTTATTCAGCAGGAGAGCAGAGAGAACGCTGCGGCTCCTGGCTAACACTCGAAGGCGACTGACTGGTGAAGTCGCTGGCTGCTCGCAGGCAGCCCAGCACGGAGCTCTCGGTGGAAGAGGGGGCGGCTGCTGGCCCGCTGATTGGCCCGATCCCGGCAAGGGGATCGCAACGGAGCGGTGGGGACACCGCCTCCCGTGCCCGCTATTCCAACCTCGTGCGCCGCGCTATTTTAGTTCTAAATTATTATATTTTTAATTGATAATTAAAAATAGTTAATACTATTAAAATAGCTGAAACTTAAATACATGATTTAAGATGGCCTAATCTTCATTTACCCGCAAACGAGATGAAGCTAAGTCTATTATAACGACTGTTCAGGGTTTATTGTTAATAATTCATTATTTAGTTAAATATTGATAAAGACCTCAAGAATTTAGTTAGCCCTGAATAGACGCGATAAACCCTATCAATTTTATATCTAGATTATCAGCCTGTAAGAATAAAAAAATACAACCAAAATAAAGATAAAAGAATAAAAAAAAGTCATTGATACACGTGTGCATAACACACCACCCACAAATATATGAATTATATAAACTTTATACCTAAAATGTTATAAGTTTAATCATTAAAGGAGTAATATGTTAAACCAATCATTCACCGACGATATCCAATTCCTCTCTTTTGTTTTGGACCTCTGTAAGCCGCCCTGGGTTGAAAGAAAAATTATATTTGAAGAAAGGTTAATTTTAATTTTTTTTCTTTGTGATACTGCGAAGGCTTCTCTCTTTCACCGTCGGTCTCTTTATTTTCTTCGGAACACGTCGCCGCCGGTTGATCTCCCTCGTTAGCCAGAGTCTTGGTCCAGCGGAAAGAGAAGAGAAAGAAAAGAAAGGATAGACGTGTGCGCGCATGAGTTAGAAAGAGAGAACGACTCTGGCTAGTCGGCTGTCACGCGTCGGCTACGTGAATTACTATACTTTAAAGGCCCGTGCGAAAAGAGAAAGCGGCGATGACAGGCATGAGTCATCGAAGGGTGTCAGCAAGCTCGTCAATGTAAACCACTTGGAGTGGCAATTTGTCACGAGACCATTCCATTTCTCAAATTTTCGGATCGAGAATTTGGGAGAAGGCACGTTTGAAAAATTGCTACCTGCAAGTGGTTCTCTATCGGCCGGAAGGCCGTAACAAACTCCATCCTCTCCCGGATAGAGCTTGCTTACACCTGAGATAAAGAAAATATTTTCTTGACCCCCCGGGGTGGCTTGTTCTATTATAATCCTTACGACTACCTTAACGTAAAGCGGTGCCTCGCGGCAACCACTTGTCCTATCGTTCCTAAGTCGGGTGCGTCCCGGCAGCCCTTACAAAAAATATTCCTAGCTAACGTATATGTGAAGTAGCCTCTCGTAAACCTCTCCTACAACTTCCTGTGATGAGACTATCTTCGCCCCCTCCGAGGCACGTAACATCGCGCGTCGCGGTATGCAACTGGGACACGCTGTCGTAGGTGGTAAGGCCGACTAGCATTACTAAATTTTTCCTCGGATTCCTGGTGGAGATGCGCTTCCGCAGCGGCATCGTTGTGCGGTTGAGGGCTCCTGCTCGGGCCCACACGCCTCTTCTCTCCGTTGACGGCTGCGACGGAGTATTCTCGCTCTTCTACATCGGTACTATCAACAGAGCGCTCGTTCAGTCTTTCGCCGACGCTTTCGGCTATTTCTGGTGATTCTCCGCCGACGGTTTCGGCTAATTCCTGAGTTTCTCCGCCGACGCATTCAGCTATTTCATTTCGCTCTTTGCCGACGGTTTCGGCCGATTCTTGACGCTCTCCGCCGACGCTTTCGGCTATTTTGTGATCTTCCAGAACATCCTGCTCAAGTTCTGTGGGCTGTCCGTCCACAACGCGAGTTGGTGCAGGTATCAATACGCTCCCGTGCACTTTCTTTGCTGCCTTGTCCTTTCAAATCCAGTACACCTCTCCGGCAACATGGTCAAGGACCTGGAAGGGCCCCAGCCGGGCTGGGGCTAGTTTAGAATTAAAACCAGGGATTTTATTCGAAAGTTGGTGTAGCTCCCGTAGCGGCGTTCGCCCTTCGCCGTAACCCGAAAAGTAATTCTGGTAGATGCTTGTCCCAGGTTCTTTGATTTCCCTGGTGCAGGCGAAGTCGTAAACGTTTTTTTACTTCTTGATTTCTACGTTCAGTGGGGTTAGCGCGTGAATGGTTGACCGGGGTAGTCCACAAACCGCAACCCCACCGCTTGCTGGCCTCCGCCCAGGCGTGGCCGGCGAATTGTGGGCCATTGTCGCTCAAAATTCTCCGGGGGTACCCAAACCGACTGAAAACGTCCTCTTCTATCTTCGCTATGATACGCGGCGCGTCGGCAGCTCGGAGGGGAAAGGCCTCTACCCAGCGGGTAAATAGATCCGTAACCACGAGTATGTAGTTATGGCCTTGTATCGTTCGTGGGTACGGTCCCATTATATCTACGGCAACTGTATCCCAGGCCTTTCGTGTTGATCGTGGCCGTTGATTGTCCGGCTGCTGGCCCCGAACCGGCTTGCAACAGATACAAAGGTGACAACCGGACACGTATCTCCTAATCTCTCGGTTCATTCCGGGCCAGAAAAAGTGCTCACGTATTGAGCGGGTAGTCTCTTCGGTGCCAGGATGGCCGTCGAGAGCGGCGTCGTGATACTCCCAGATCACGCGCGCTCGCAGTGTGGCGGGCACTTGTAACCGCCATTTTTCGTCGGTTGGACCCTTCCGCCAAAATCCCTGGTTAGTAAGGCGATTTCGGTCAATAAAAGTTGCTTCCTTGTGTGTAAGGTGTGGGTAAGTTTGAACGTTGCGCCAACGAATAGCATCCGTTGTGATGGTGTGGTCTTCTTGCTCGGGTAGCTCGTTTCGTTTTCCGGGCACATGCTCGACTGTTCGTGGAAACCGGCTGAGAAAGAGATCCCAGCGGGTTAACTTATTCCTTGTGTCCTTTTGTCGCTCTAACCAAGTTGACGTTTTACTATCGGTCCTGAGAGTGAAGGGGCGGACTTCCAAAAATGGACGGTATCGTTTTATGGCCCAAACGATGGCCAGGCACTCCTGCTCGTTACAGTGATAGCGCGCTTCTGTCGCGGAGAACTTGGCGCTTGCGAAGGAAATTATTCGCCTCTTTCCGTCGGGCTCCTCTTGAATAAGGTGCCTGGTTTGTGCTGAGTTGCCCTCGGTGCTAATGACATGCCCGAGGTATGGAAGCGTGGTTTGCCCGAAGCTGCAACAGTGAGCCCATAAATTGATAAACGTTCGAAAACGAGAGCTAAGTGAAGCAAATGCTCATCCCAGTCTCGAGAATACACGACGATGTCGTCGAGGTATGCAATGGCATGAATGCCCCATTGTTCGGCAAGAACTTGCCTCATGAGGTTCTGAAAGGTTCCGGGTGCGTTCTTGAGACCGAACGGCATCACCCGGATCTGAAACTGGCCCCCTCCTGGCGTCGAGAAGGCTGTATACTGGCGGGAACCTGGCTACATAGGAACCTGCCAGTAACCACTTTTGAGGTCCAGTGTCGAGAATATTTTTGCCGTACCCAGATCCTTCAGCGTTTCGTGGATTCTGGGTAGGCACTGTGAAGCGTCGACTGTCATATCATTCAAGCGACGATAGTCCACGCAAAAGCGGTAATCGCCGTCCTTTTTCCCGGCGATTACTATTGCGGAACTGAACGGGGAGGAAGTCGGCTCTATAATACCATCGCGAAGCATTTCTCGGACTTGCATGTCGATATATTTACGTTTCTCGTCTGAATAGCGACGAGGTGCTTCGCGAAATGGATGGCCATTTCGCAGCTGGATTTCATGCTGCACATTGGCCAATGTTTGTTTTAAACGGATGTTGCCGTAGAAGAGCGAGGCGTGCTGCTGCACGAGTTTTTTGAAGTCCATCTGTAAACGGAGCGGGAAATCACTTTGCACGACCACATCTTCAGTGGGGGAGGCTAACTCGTGTGGGTGGGGAAGGGGGCTAAGGTATACGCGTTGACGACCAGTGGTACCGACAAAGATGCAGTCGGCCACATGGTCGTGTATAACCTTGTGCTGGCGTAACCAGGGGCAGCCGAGAATCATCTCGGCTCGTAATTCGTGGCTGATATGGAAGCTCCCTGAATAAACAACTTCTTGGATAACGGGGCTTAATTTGACTGCGCCATCTAATGTTATTGTTGCTCCTACGGCAGCTAAGAGCGCGTGGGGGGGGAGGGCTGTGGGTTCGATTGTTATATTCGAACGTCGTCAGAACTGATGAATTAACAAAGTTTTCTGACGCTGGGGTGTCAATCTCAGCTATAACCTGCCTATTGCCTAGTATTGTTCGGATACGAGGAAGGTTGCTGAGGTCGCCGAAAACCGCACTTATGATGGGGTTGTATTCGGGGCGGCCGGAGAATCGAGCTCGGCTGCCCGGTCTCGCCAGTTTCCCGGGACCGCAGTGGATTGTCGTTCTTTAATTATAGGGCAGTAGCAGTGACACCACCTGCTGTTCCGTGGACTGTGGGAGGAGGCGAAGCGAGAGGAGATATTTTTTTTGTAGGAATATCCCGACGGCTTCCTTTTCTTCCTGTTTCGTGGAGTACAGTATAATGTGTAATTTATTAAGTGCTGGAACTCCGGCGAAGTGTTGATTTATTAAATTTTTGAATTTGTCCCATGCCAGAGACAAATTTTTGTACGCTTCGTACCACTTTGCTGCACCGTCGGTGAGTGATTTGGACACCATGCGTGACCAAAGGTGGGCGTCAATTGACGCCTCGGTAAAGTATAATTCACACTGCTGTGTGAATTCCTGTGGATCCTCGTGATCCATGCCCGCAAATGAGGGCAGGGGTACATCGGGCGTGCGTATCGCCCGTACCAATGCCCGCCAGTCAGTGATAGGCGCGCTTGGTGGTTGTGCCTGAACTTGTAGGCCTTCGTCTCTAGTGGAGCGGACTGTGTTTTCAGTGCGTGTTTGTCGGTGCATCGGCGATCCAGTCTGTGTTTGCATAGGCGAAAGGATTGGCCTTGGATTCCTTGTAGGGGCAATTGAGTCTGGTCGGCTGCTCGGCCCGGGAATAGGTTCCTTTGCCATCACAGGTTCTTGGAAGAGAACGCGGGGTGTAAAGCGGTTGGTCGGTGGGACTGACCGACTTCTCGTTTTCTGAGCATTTGAAGTGGTGGAGCGTCTTCGACCCGCTCCTGTTTGTGTAGGAAGGGGTGAATTGGCATTTGGATTTTCCGCAGGTTCATCTGTGGTATTGTAGTTGTTGAGCGCCACCGAGTTTTGAGATGCACACTCGGAAACTGAAGTACTCCTGGTAGCCATTATTCTTGATGAGGGCCTACCAGGGCCACGGCGGGTCGAATTCGGAGAGCGAAACATGGATCTGGTTAAGCGTTCGTTTCCAACTCCGTTGGAAATCCAGAATGCGGATAGAATTAATTCCGAGCCCCACGTTTGGGCCGCCAATTTGATATGTACCACCGTATGGGGGGGGGTTAATCAGTGTGGTTGGGGGGGGCGAGCTTCGCTCGGCCCTGTTATTTGTTTTTGCGAGGGAAGCGGCGACTCGATTCTGGGATCAGAGTTCGCAGGAGCGCTTTCTTTATTTAAGATACGGGCCTAGCCTGCTCGTAGAGCGTCGTGCCTCCCCTTGTCTAGTGGGTGGCTGTAGTGACGTTCGCTTGGCTCTTTGTGGACGCACGAAACGTTGCCAGGTCGAGAGGTCGTCCGTATATCAGGTTGGTTGAGGATAGTAA
>NC_046659.1:41323871-41350212 GCF_010883055.1 Belonocnema kinseyi
CGCGATTTCTGAGATTGTGGATCAGAGGTTCCGGCTTGTCCGGGGATCGCCGCCTGTAGCAGCCACACGAAAGGTCGGAGTATCGGTATCGGTGCGGGTGCTGGGCCAGGTACGGGTTCGGGCGGCCGAACGGCGAGATTAGCGGCCTCCTCCTCGGCCTGTTGGCGTTGACGGACGCGCGCGTTGCGACCGCGACGACGGCGTTTTACTCCTCCTCTCGGCATAGGTTTCACCAATAACTAAACGCAAAGATAAACGGTACGACGGCGAGCGTGAAACAAAGGACGAAATATGATACCGGGCGCAAGGGACGGTCTAACTGCATGCGCAATGTACGTGGTAAACAACAAAAATCTAACAGAAAAATCGAGCGAAACGCCGATGAGCACGCGTACGCGACCCAGAGCACGGGAGATTTAACCACGTGCTCAAGGTATGCTACACTCGGAACGATTAGACGACAATTAATGTCACGATTACGCGACCCAGAGCACGGGAGATTTAACCACGTGCGCAAGGTATGCTACACTCGGAACGATTAGACGACTATTAATGTCACGATTACGCGACCCAGAGCACAGGAGATTTAACTACGTGCGCAAGGAATGCTACACCCGGAAGATTATATGTAATTTAGTTATCGCGATTACGCGACCTAGAGCACGGGAGGTTTAACCACGTGCACAAGGTATGCTACACTTGGAAAGATTATACGACAGTTAATATCACAATTACGCGACCCAGAGCACGGAAGGTTTAACCACTTCCGCAGGGTATACTACACAGAACCACGAATGATGATTAGAATCCACAATTACACGAACACAACAAAACGAACACGAGCACTGATAATATAAAGATCAATTCCCGGATTGATCGTGACTGCGCGTAATGTGACCGACTCCCGATGTCTCGGATTAAGGAGTAGGTTGGTGAGACGCGACTGCCGCCGGCAGACGTAGAAAAACTGAAAGCCTGGATTCAAAGACAATCTGCGTACTTTATTCAGCAGGAGAGCGGAGAGAACGCTGCGGCTCCTGGCTAACACTCGTAGGCGACTGACTGGTGAAGTCGCTGGTTGCTCACTGGCAGCCCAGCACGGAGCTCTCGGTGGAAGAGGGGGCGGCTGCTGGCCCGCTGATTGGCCCGATCCCGGCAAGGGGATGGCAACGGAGCGGTGGGGACACCGCCTCCCGTGCCAATCTTTTATTGATTTTCTCGAAATAATCTAACGAGGCTAATTCAACTTATTGAAATTAGACTAATTAATATTGTACAAAATTTTGATTTTTCTCAATCGACACTCTTGTAACAAAGGTAAGATATATGGACCTTTTCCTCTGTTATTGCGACTCCCCATGGCTAGCAGACAAACTTTTTCCCTCTATGACTTCTTCAACAGAATGAAAAAACAAAATGTGAAAATTTTGATAAATATCGCCTACAATTGGGTTCTAAGTAACCTTGTTGCAAATCTTGGGTGTGGTTTTGTGGTATAAATTATCGAACAGATACAAAAATGTACAAAAGGAATTTCATGTGTCTTAGAGCAATCTAACGAATTCTGCTAAAGAATCTGCAAAAGACCCATAAACAATGCATAAAAATCGATTATTATAATGTGCTTTTTGCCTGGAATCTCAAACCGTGTAAGTTCGTTAAGTATACCAAGTTTTTATTTAAATTGTATACTCCTCATTGACTTCACCCATTCTCACGACATTCCAAATCCGTTAACTATCTATTAGTTGGCGAAATCCCTCACTTTGGCACACTCCCAAAAAAAACACAATTCCTCAAAAAACCAGTTTGGTATTATGTGATGGTAAAATGTCATTTTGTTTCAATTGATGAAATTGGATTTTTTGTTTATTGATATTTTGAATAAAAAGTTCGGGTAGATTTGTATTTTAGTCGAAAAAGTGCAGGTAGACCGGTATAAATGTTCGTTAAAAGTTGTTGGTATACTTCGCGTGCTCGAAAGTTCTGCCTCCTGCAATCAAACAAAAAACTACCCTGAGAAAAGATGTTTTATCTATATTCCATATAGCATGATTGGATAAGTAAGGATTTAATAATCAAGGATAAAAACAAAATCAGTAGCAATCAAAAGATTTCGAAAGATCTGAAAAAGGGATTAAATAGTTGTAAAAAGCTAGCTTTTAATTTTTTTAAAGATTTAGCATTAAATTCTCAAGGAATATGTCAATTCTTGAATTTTTATAGAGCTGCAATTAGCGAGAAAAATGTTCATTTCTTGAATTTTTTTTATTCTCTGTGAAAATTTTTCTTTGTGGCACCAGGACTCTGGTTTCATGTAAAAGGGTCTGTGAAAGAAAAAAAAATGTTGATATGTCAAGTCATTTGTTATAAACAAATATTGGCAACAAATAGCCAGAATGATGTATTATGTTTTTGTGAAGTATATTTATGCCTCGAAATCGCTCGTTTAGTGCAATGAGATAAAATGTGAACATCAAAATGTGACTCTTTTGCATTAGGAGAAAGTGGAGATAGGTGGATCACGGGGATAAGTGGATCACTAGGGAAATTTTTGAAACCACTAGGGGTTTTTGCGTAACGTTGATATTGTTTGACATTCCTACCTATAACCTAACTTTACCCGAGGAGTATACTTGACGTAAGTACATTCATGTTACTATTAATTTGTGCAAAACTTTTAATGTTATGTTTTACTCTTTTATTATCAGAGTCATTACAATTAACTAATCTTCTGTGGGGATAGATGGATCATTTTTTGTGGGGATACGTGGATCAGTAGTTAACTTTGGATATTTTTAAAGTAAACTTTTATACGTCGGGTACGAGGGTAAGACTAATCTTAACGACGCTTGCGCAGAAGTCTTAAGTGGCTCATGTGCGCACGTTGCGGGAAGTTCGCGAAAGAAAGAGATGGGCCTGAACGACCGAAAAGTCACTCAGCGGAAAAACGTTTGTTTTTGTTATTATTATTGTTATTGATATTATTATGGTTATAAATATTGTAATCGTTATTATTAATATTATGATTATTATATTCTTATTATAATTGTTATTATCATATTATTATTATTTTTTTATTGTTTTTACTAATATTATTATAATTATTGTTAATTTTATCATTATAATAATTATTATTATATATTTCTTGAAAAATTTATCTCGGGTCCTTTTACCCGGTGATTTATCACAAGCCACGGACTAAGTCAAGTGCCTGGTAAAGTGTTTTTACTGTTTTTTACATACTTATATATGTATCCCTAAGTGAAGAATGCTTTTTTAAATAAAAAAATTAATTTATTTTTTTAAATAGCTTCTAATTTGCTTTATTGTGCGAATACAGGTAAATTGTCCAAAAGACTGTATACTCTTCAGAGTGATCCAACTATCCTCACAGGTTGATCCAAGTATCCCCACGGGTGGGGATACTTGGGTCAAATGACACTAAAAAGTTAACGATTTAAAACAATGATGAATGAATATATTTCACTGAAAATAGTTTTGGAAATTATAAACGAATAGTATAACTTTCATATTAATGTAAAAAAATCATTGCTTTATATTTTTGTAGAAAATATGACAAGAAAGATAAAATCAGATATACGTATCCGCACTCTCCCCTAAATCCTAAGACCTGATGCCACTGAGAAATTTTTTTACAGATAATTAAAAAAGAAGATTTAGTCAACATTTTTTCGCTATATGCAGCTCTATACAAATTTAAACAAACAATAATTCGAAATTTAGATCCCACAGATTTCTTGAGAATTTAATGCTACAAAAACACTGAAAATCGATCAAGAATTGTGATCTACAGGTTATTTTTAACATCGCTTTTTTTATTTCGCCCCACTGTGCGACGTCAGTTACAGAAAGTGGCGCAAGGAAACACAGTTTAAGTGACGTGAATCAAACAGCCCCAAGCTTTCCCGCCTGCAGTGGATACTTCCGCTAGGACGTCATTTCACAAAAATATTTCAGTATTAAGGTGTTCGCACAAGAAAATGCGTGTGCAGCATACTGGAAACGGCTCAAGCACGAGCTGACCGTGCACACTCAAAGAGCGCCAACCAATCGCGTGCGATCTGTCGCGCTACTGCAATACGAGCTGGTACCGTTCATATATCGAATCGGCACTCGAGGAGCAAAAGTTTGCGGCGTTGTCAATATTGGTGTGTTTACGCAGAGATTGTAGTGTTTATGATTGTGAAAAACCCGGTATTGGAAATTTATTGGTTATTTATGTGTCTGTTCTGGTTAACATAATCTAAATAAATAGATATATCGTTAAATAATATAATAAACCAAATTAGTAAGTTCGACAATTTTTGCTTCTCGGTCGTCGGTCCGATACGTGAACGGAAGTTAGCCATGGCCGGACCGCAGCAGCGCAACAGATCGCACGCGATTGGGTGGTGCTCTGTGTGCGTACACGGACGACTCGTGCGTGAGCCGTTTCCAGCATACTGCATACGTATTTTCATGTGCGAACATCTTTAAAAACTAAGATACCCCTGAGATTGTCCGTAAAAATATAAAAAATGGAATGCATCTGAAATCGGGAAAAACAAAAATTATTCCGAAAATGGCAAACACGGTAAAAAATGAGAGAGAAAATAGGAAGAATAGGTTAACTCTAGAAATCATAATAGAACAAGATAACAAACAAATAAACGAAAATAATTTTAAAAACGAAAATAGAGAAAATCATTTGGTCGTAAACAAAAATGGAAGAAAAAAAGAAAGTATGCATTAGGTAATGCATTAGGTAATTGGAAAAGAGAAAATGAGAATAGTAGCATTTTTTTAAAACGAGGAGTTAGAAATCAGTAAAACAGATCAAGAAACTGGGCAAAAGATGAAAGAAGTCGCCAGGTTAGAAAGGGACAAGAGACGCTTAGAATTAAGTAACCTAAAGAGAAGAACCTCTTAGATAAGAAAGAGATAGAATAGATAGAGGAAGAGCAGAGAAAGCCAAAGTAGGCCGCGATTAATTACAAAAAGAGATAAAAAGGCAGGAAAAAGAAAATGAAAAAATCAAACTTTTTAAATTTATTCATTTTTAGAAAGTAACGTTGAGTTTTAGAATGGTGCGGAAGAATCAATTAATTTTCAAGAAAATAAAACTGATAAAATGAAAATGACAGCACTTTCAGACGAAGTAAAAAATTCTAACGATAAAATAGATAGCATTTTGAAAACAACGCAGATTTTACCGATTTAAAATAATAAGAAGATACGAAATAACACTGTTCATTTTGAATATACAGAATTAGATTTTAATTAGCAAAGAGACGCGTTAACAGTTGCAAGGAGAAGAATAACAAGCAATAGATATAGCGGTCAAATAGTTCGAGAGCTAGCTCCATAAAACAGCCTCGATTCGGTGCCCAAGATCAAAGCTCGAAATTTGTAAGAAAAACGTGAATACATCATCAAATGGCTACCTGGCCAGTCTGCAATTTTTGCGTTTTAAAATGGCAGCCGGTTTTCCACGATGTAAAATTTGCACAAAAAAATCAATGAGTTGGCCGCATCAAATTTGTTTAAAAACATTCTTCAGGTTTCAACTAAGAGCTGCATGTAATGGCAGAACTTTAGCATAATGGAAAATCCTCAGCAGAAGTAATTTGCGGGAAATAATCAACTTAATTATGAATACATGATTGTTCGCTGAACTTGTATGTTGAAGCTATCTTTGTATATTCCATTACAATTATTTTCAAATTCTACCCCAATTTAAAAAAAATCATCATGATATGATTAAAACTCGCTGTAAATGTCCAATTTTTTCTTGCGCGTGCAATTTTAAGTCAGTCGCCCGGTTTTGCCAGCCATAGAAAGAATGGCGTAACACCGCCTCCCGCCTGGCCTCACACTAGCTGCCAAAATCGAGCGACTGATTTAAAATTGGAAGCGCAAGAAAAATTTGGCTCAATTTCTACCATTACACACAGCTCTTGGGGGTTCCGGGACTTTTCATTCGCTTCTGCCAAGGGTTTCCCGAAGGACTAAACTCCTGCCATTGTTTCACCGCTCTTAGTTAAAACCTGAAGAATGTTTTTAAACAAATTTGACGCAGCGACCTTATTGATTTTTTCTGCAAATTTTACATCGTAAAAAACCGTCTTCCATTTTCAGACGCAAAAGTTGCAGACTGGCAGAGTAGCCATTTAATGATGTATTACTGTTTTTCTTACAGCTTTCGAGCTTTGATCTTGGGCACCGAATCGAGTCTGTTTTATGTACCTAGCTCTCGGATTGAAGGACACGGATACTCGTTACTGAGACAGATGCAAAGGCAGTCAATTCTGAGAAAACCAAATATACCTTAATTCGAAACAGACAGGCAAAGCAAAATGGATGAAAGTAGAGAATCAGATAGAGAAGAAAGGGAAAGAGAGCAGATCATAGAAAATAATTTTCACGAAATTCCAGCAACTATGCTTCTCTTTGGATTAATACAGACCCCTTTTTAAATAGTGTCAAACTAGCCAATTAAATAAAAAATTAGCACTGAAAATAGTGCGTGATATTTCTTGAATATTTTCATTCGGTTTAAAAGCGGGTGCAAAATGGATGAAGTAGACATTTTGGTAAATTTAAACGCGGTTTTTTGAAGAGGAAGCATGAAGTGGGTACCAGGTTGATAAAAATAAGTGGACAAAATTTGAACCAATTTATCGATGAATATGAAGATACGTATTTAAGTGAAAAGTTCTTGAGGGTTATAAAAACAAAATAAAATTCTGTAATTACAAATTTTAGGATGTGAGTGGGAAAAATAATTGCCAAAATCTAAAATTAGAGGTCGATAATCAAGCATTTTAGATAACGATGATAATAAAAATAACAAAATTAAAAATGTTCAAGGAACCGATGAAAGTCAAAATAACATTCAAAATGAGAATGAGGATAGAGAACAAAAACAAAATTGTAATCAAAATCAACAAAGGCAGTTCATAACTAGATATCAAAATAAAAAAAATATACTATTTCTACCTAGATTTCCAAATGGGAATCCTAGATTATTTAAATCAAGTTTTAAATACAATAATAATTTTCAATATAATTCTGGATTCCAAAAAAATCCGCGATTTAATAATAATTATAATAACAATATTTTCAGAAATCAGAACCTAAGTGGCCAATTGTTAAATACCATTAGTCAGCTGTTAGAAAACACACAGATACAAAAAAATAAGTCTACGTAAATACCAGCGCTTTTATACAACGCGAAAGCAAATAATATTAAGGCAGAAGACAAAAAAAAAGGAACAAATGAAAATACGAAATATTTTAATTATGAAAATAGAAGAGATAATAAAAAAGTTAAAATGAAGTCAAGTGCACAGGATTTCACGGATCCAAATTTCGCAAACTGAAATTAAAATTATAAGTAACATCAATCTATTTCATGCCACAATTGGAAACTCAAACGGTGGTTATTACAGGCAGATAATAATCCATGAAACGAAAGACCTTCAGAATTACTCGACATAGATGAATTGGACGAAACAAGATTTCTCCTTATGCTAGATTTTAAATATAATAAATGCAGTGTTAGTTGAGACCAGTGCAACTCACTTGTATATAGGTGAAAATGTTTTAAAACAATCAGAGACTTACACTATGAATTTAAGAAATCAAAAAACAATACATCCATGGTTGCACATGGACAATAATTAAAAATTACAGAACAAACTTTAATTCCAATCAAAGTAACTCATACGGAAAAAAAACACTTTATTCATGCTGGTTCCTGATTTAAGATCGATAGGAATAATAGAAACCGATGTGAATTACCAAATATTAAGTATGCAATAAAAGCGAATGTAATTAAAATGCAGGAACTGGAAATGAATGATACAGTGAAAATAAGAATAGAAAGAACGAGGAAAGTAAATAAAAATTCGGAACAAAGATTATCTTGCGAAACCACATGTGAGAGCAAGATTGTGTGAGCAAGATTGACATGTGAGTGCAATTCTTAACATATTTTGATGTTTTTTTTTTAGAAATGACCGTAAGGCTTCCAGTTATAACAAGTAACTGCGGATACTTTAATTTGACTTAACGTACATTTTTTATTTAACAACAAAGTTCCAAATTTTTGTTGCTAAACTTTTCCGTGATACCATTTTTTCCAAGAGTTTCAAATTCAGTAAAAAAGGTCATTGATCAATTAAATAAGTTACTAAAAATAATTTCCAGTAGGTTAGACTAACTAAAAAAATTTTTAATAATGTTATAAACAAATTAATTCACAAAAGTCATTTTTTCGTGATTCGCAATGATTAGCTAATTTTAACCCATAGCTTTGATATGAAGTATCACACATAATGATGTGTGCTTACAATAAGTTATGAATAGATAATAATTGCCAATTATTTAAACAATTTTTATAAACAAATGCACATTTGGACCATTTTTTCATGAATATGATTGATTTTTTTTGCGGAATCAGCTTGAAATATCTTACCAAAGACACCTTGCTGTAATATTTTGCATAGTGATCGACAAGTGTTTATTATTTTAACAATGTTCATAAACAAATGCACATTTTGACCATTTTTTCATGTATAGGCTTGATTTTTTGTGTGGAATCAATTCGAAATGTCCTGCAAAAGACTCACTGCTATTATATTTTTAATAGTGACATAAACTGATAATTATTTAAACAATTTTTATAAACAATTGCACATTTTGACCATTTTTTCATGTATAGGCTTAATTTTTTTGCGGAATCAATTTGAAATGTCTTGCAAAAGAATCCTTGCTATCATATTGCTTATAGCCATTCGTGCTTGCGTGAGTGAAAATCGAGCTCACCCATTGAAGATTGTGATACTTTCAGCCATTTTTGACTCATGTGGTCCTAAAAAGGGCCGTTTTTAGGTAGGCATTTATGCTTCAGTAAGTAAGAATCGAGATCACTCCTTGGAGATTGTCATGCTTTCAGCTATTTCTGACAAAGGTTTCATCTTCCTGGATTCTACTTTTCTATAACTGCTTATCAAAGGGTCAGAATGGAGCAGAAGATGATGAAGAACATCTAGGTTCCTCATTTGTCTGTCAGACATTCTGCTGTTATTAGTTCTTACTTTTCTAAAGATCTTATTGTTTCTCTCTTGCGACTCTTCTGAATACCAACCAATTGGTAGCTCAAAAGATTGAATTATATCACTTCCGTGAATAAGCAGCTTATGTACTGATGGTGGCATTTTATACCAAGGATAAAGATTTATGCAAAGATCAGCGGTTTCCAAACAGTAAGCCTTCAATTTCGCACGATTAACTATCCTTCCGCACGTTATAACTTGTAATATATCGTAGAATCTGATGATCAGATCTTGATCCAAACCGGTTGTTTTAGTAACCGATTTAGCTTTTCCCAAAAAGGAATGGGCAAC
This sequence comes from Belonocnema kinseyi, assembly GCF_010883055.1. NCBI lineage: Eukaryota > Metazoa > Arthropoda > Insecta > Hymenoptera > Cynipidae > Belonocnema > Belonocnema kinseyi. Next base: position 41,333,285 of record NC_046659.1, read on the forward strand.
ATTTCCGGTATTTGATGTTCCATAACCCTGCTTCACCACATCAACTGTTAAACCCAGTTTGGATCTTGATCGTATCTGAATACGTTCCTTTCTTGATTTTTTCATATCCATTTCTTCCTTTTTTCTTACGGAATGCTTTTAAAAATCCATATTGTAGAAAACATGTAACAAATATTCCAGAACATGAATCCAGGCCTGCAACCTCGAGAGACCAAATGTATATGTGCCTCATTGCATGGAATTTTAGCTACATATGGTAAATTGTTAACATGTTTTCATCCAACTCCACAAATATTGCAACGAGAAGATGCTTTCTGTCCAGTTAGAATATTACATAATTTTCCATCAATCATCGTACACTTCAAGTCAAAGCTGATATCAAACCTTATTCCACTGACACCAATGGAATAGGTACGAACTTTTTCTAGCAGCTTTATGTGATAGTTGCACTCTTTATTTACAAGAAAATCAGTTAAAAAAATTCGTCCAAATAATATCATCATCTGCTTTTAATTGAAGAGGGACGAAGGAAATCAGAAAGAAAGATTTATCCGTGAAAAGGCTCTTATGATAGTTGATGTTTTCTTCACTCTTAGAATCACTGTCATAAGATTCATTGTTTACATCCACATCATCACTTTTCTTTGACCACTATTGCTGTGTCATCTGATACGCAGAAGCACCGTCCATACCCCACTTTCTAAAGAGCACTAGTTTTTTACCTAAAAGATTAGCGAGATCATCTTTTTCCATTTGCAACAAGATTCGCTTAACTGTATGACCCAGTAAACTTGTGAAATGGACACTTGCTCCTAAATTAGATGTCTCTATATGCTCACCGTTTCCTGGATAACAAGCATTTTTCGCTTCGGAGATCTTTAAATACGGTGGATATGAATTCGCTATTGGACTCATTTTTGATCAATGAAAGTGCTTTAGATAATTCTTCCTTGCTATAATTTGAAAAAAGTTCTTGTACGCGCCTTTTCTTCGTCTTTTCAGATCCACCTTCAAATGATAATCGTGGTCTTCCTCTCTTTAGAACATTAGTTAAACCTTTTGTTTGGATAGGTGGACAAGGAAAAGGTACCTTGAACTCTGCTTCTAAGAATGCAGCATGAATTTGAACAAAAAATGCTTTTTTCCTACAGACACTTTTCCATTTTCTATTATACAAAGGCATAAAAGAGTCAACCAATTTTTTTCTTATAACCATTAACTGACTTTCATCAAAAGAAGACGTAGCATTCATATTATCCAAAACCAAATCTACTTTGTTACATTTTGATTGTGGATCCCTATTCCAAATGATGTCACAAAAGTGCTGATTTTTTATTCTGTATTCCATGTTAAAAAATACTTCCAAGGATTCCCTCAATATCGCCGCAGAAACACGCAGTCTATTTGTGAACGTCTTCCATGAAGCAAAATAAAATAAATGCAGAAAAACAAATCAACAACGACTTGAAGTTGCTCCTGCTATATTAAACTGTTTTTAGGTATAGTTGATACCAAAAACAATTTATTTGTAGCTGCAGCAACTTCAAGTCGTTCCTGATTTTGTTTGCTTTATTTGTTTTATTTTATTTCAAAAAAGACTTATGGGCCATGTTGATCCATCGTGCAACTTGGGGCTGCGTGATTGTGTTTCAAATTTGTTGCAGTGCGCGCTCCAACGCATCAAACGTTTGCAAATTTGGATACTCTTGTCACAAACGAAAACTCATCATGTCACAAACGTTTTCGATTTGGTTGAGGTCGGGGCTCATCCGTGAGTAATCACAGATTTTGTCGATGAAGCCCATATAATTTAAATGTTCAGGAATGATTTCCAGGGATGTTCTCAAGGTCCGCGAAATGCTGAGGATCACCGATCCTCGATTGTAGGCGATGATCGGGCGCACGAAGTCTTGGGCTGAACTTTCCCCTCAACGGCACTACATAAGGGGAAGGCGGTTGTTACCATTAAGGCAAAATCGGCACTCGTCGCTCAGCAAAACAGTATCCCACTGCCTCAACGTTTACTTAATGTTTTCGTTGACGTACCTTCAACGGGCTTAACAATGCCTTCGTTTTAGCATCGGTACATGATTTGGATGTCTTGCATTCAAGCCCCTTTCACGAAGACGGTTTCTCACCATTCGAGCACAGATGTTTTGGGCACGTCATCGTCGTCCTCGTTGTCGCTTTTGTTATTCTTGTCCTCGAATAGTGAAGTGCTGCGCAACGACGTTCGCGTGAACAAAAGGTTTACGACGATCATGTCGAATGATTGCCCAGTCATCCTGAGGAGTAGTCACTCGAGGGCGACCTTGCCCTGGCTGTCAATTTTATGCAGCGGTTTCGATGTACCGTGCATACAATCGGGATACTGTGAGTACCATTTCGCTGGCCACAACACCCACGCCAATTAAAATTTTTTCGGCCAAATATTTGGTGCAGAATTTGTTCAAATTTGTATAACCAAAATTAGAATTTGTGCATCACGGAAGTATCTGATTTCTCAGAAAAACACCGGCGGGGCCAGCGAAACGTTTTGCTGGCCCCGACATTATCCAAAATTAACTTTATATAGGTGCATTATTTTCTTCTTAATTTGTTCGGATTCGTGCAACCAACTTCAATCCCTAAAACTACCCTCTGTACGGAAAACACCATGGCGGGTACTGCGAAACGTTTCACTGGCCCCGACATTATCCAAAATAAACTTTATATGGATTTATTATTTTTATCTTAATTTGTTCAAATTTCTGCAACCAACTTCAACCCTAAAAACCACCCCCTGTTAGGCAAACACCATGGCGGGTCAGCGAAATGTACCGCTAGTCCCGACATTGTCCAAAATCTACTTTATATGGGTGCATTATTTTCGTTTTAATTTGTTCAAATTTATGCAAACAACTTCAACCCCTGAAAACTACCCCCTGTGCGGGAAACACCATGGGGGGACGAGCGTACCGTTTCGCTGGCCCTGAAATTATCCAAAATAAACTTTATACGGAAGTATTATTTTCATCTTATTATGTTCAAATTTGTGCAACCATCTTCAACCCTAAAAACCACAGCCTATTAGGCAAACGCCATAGCGGGCCAGCGAAACGTTTCGCTTGTCCAGACTTTGTCCAAAATAAACTTTATATGGGTGCATTATTTTCGTCTTAATTTGTTCAAATTTGTGCAACCAACTTCAACCCCTAAAAACTACCCCCTGTTAAGCGAACACCATGATGCTCCAGTGAAACGTAACACTGGTCCCGACATTGTCCAAAATCTACTTTAAATGGGCGCATTATTTTCATCTTAATTTGTTCAAATTTCTGAAACCAACTTCAACATAAATTGTCATTTATGTTATGAATTGATGAAATTGGTAGCAAATTGTATAAAAATATCGGGAAAATTGTTTCAAACATGGATTGAATTTTTATATTTGATAATAATTTTAGCCATTAGTAAACTTTTAAAGTAAATAAGCTTTTTTGTACTGTGTTTAGCTTTAGTCAGGTATTCGTTGTCCACATATTTCAAGGGGAATTCGACAATAGGAAACTACTGCTCCACTTCCATTTTGATAGCAGCCATTTCAACAGCCGAATGCAATCTGTTTCCAGCTATTGGGCGTTTTAGATCTGCCAGATTCTGCTTATTAAGTTAATAGCTAGCTCTGGGTATTTAAGTAAGAAGAGTCTATAATATTCTCTTCTCTCACGTTGCTCACATGTCGTTGTCAACAAATAAAGGCGCATAACATCTTTGTTCATATGGTATTTCCATTTTTGTCACTTTTTTGTTGCTGAACCTCTGCTTCTGCCTCTGCTTGTATAGGATCATCCACTTCTGTAGGATATGTTGATGATGGATCATAAACAGGTTGACGAAAAACATCAATTGCCCTTGACTGTCCTTAACCTTAGCGATAAAATCTGTTAGTACGACTTTCTATATAAGGATACTTTTCTGCAACTTTTGTTCTCAAATGGTCTCTTTTTTCCGTTTTCGTTTCAAACTTTGCACTTTTGTAATAGAGACGCACCCCTTCCTCTTTCATCGTGGTATCCCACTTGATGCTCTTCCACGGTATTTCTGTCGAGGCGGTTAGTTGCAAATAGCTAACGCTAGCCAAATCATCCTCAGCAGGTATAGTTGATGTTGCACTGCTTACGATTTGTCGCCTATCTGGTAAGCGAAACTCTGTTAATAGCCAACATAGCCGTCAAAAACATGAGAGGAAAGCTCAAGCTCTACCGCAACACTAACGCGAGAACACCTTCGGTAGGGAAGCAAGCCTCAAAGCCCCACTACGCCACCAACGCGAGAACACCTTCGGTATTGGATTAACTTACAACACCCTAATCTCATCAGTCATTTGACTTAGTCCGTAGCTATGATGTACAATCGGGTTCAACCGAGTAAAAGCTTTGAATAAAAGAAACAATATAATAATAATCTCTACCTTATTTCTTTTATTGAAAACTGTTACATGGTTGAACCCGGTTATACATTATAGCCACGGACTTAGTCAAGTGACTAATGAGATTAAGATGTTATAAGTAAATCCAGTACGATGTTTGAAACCTCTTGCGATGAAGTTGTAGGTATACAATTACGAGCGGCCGCTATCATTGGAGGTAACAACAGTCACCTCTGGGTATTTACTTCATGCCTTAGCTGGATACAATTGTGGATCTTGGTTGTATAGGTTGACTGTAAAGGTCGCAGGTTGATTGGGTCGGATGAAATGATCCGTTTGGATAGTAGCATTACAATATAAGATTTAATCTTGGCTTTCTAACACGGGCTATGGAATGTATCTATAGAAAGGCACTAATTCTTTTAAGATTTCTAGCCTTAGGGCAAATTTTTAATGTATAATGCCCGCTACATCATTCTGTCTGAGCGTATATTCTCTCCAAGCCAATACTGACAACCTTGTCCTGTATCGAAATGACGAATCCTTCCATACAATTATTCTTAGCCAAATATTAGATGCCTCACTATCCATTTCATGTTGATGTAACGTTTTGGGGTTATCTCCGTGGATAGCTTTTTGCCTCCATTGTATTTCTAATTCCTCTATAGTATCTGCCCTGATGTTTAAGGCCCCATCTGGAGACAAATTCAAGGGCGTGTAGTCAAGTTCCGCTTTGCAGATGGTGCTGTAAGCCGCAACATTCCCTATATGTCGTGGTAGAACTACCCTTTCAATTTCTGAATTTTTTGGCGCATTCGGTGCTACATCATTTCTACGCGGACGATTCTGTTTAACTTTTCAAGGTCGGTGTTGGACCACTTGACGAGCCCGAAGGAATATGTAAGGACAGGAATAGCATATGTGTTGATTGCCCTGATTTTGTTTGCCGAGTTGAGAAAACTCTTAATAATCAATCGAAGTCTCGTAGTGAAGGCAGTCGATAGGCTTGTCTTTACTATCGTATGTTAAATACCCTTTAGATTCAAGAATACCCAGATATTTATATGATTCGCCTGCAGCCATAGCCTCGATGTCTTTTTCGAACTCGTTCTTTAAATTTGCGGTTCCTAATTTCCCTCTGATAAAATGCACTGTTCTGCATTTATCTAGTCAGAACTCCATGTGGATATCATTAGAAAACTTCTTTGTGACATCCATAAATTGCTGTAGTTTCTGGGTTGAACTAACGTACAACTTCAGGTCATCCATGTAAAGGAGATGAGTCGCTTGATGACCGTCCTTATTATCATGAATTCTGAATACATGAGACATGCTGTTTAGTGTTATGTTAAAGAGGTTCAACGCTTAACAGAATCATAGTACACTCAAGGGCGTCTCCATGAAATATACCCGTCGTCATACATATTGATCTAGTTATACTTGATTGCCCATGATCAAAATACTTGATTCTTGTACCTCAGAGCCTCATCGCATGATTTAGAAAGTCAATAATACGTGGGCAGATTTCGTAAAGTTTTAAGACTTCAAGCAAATAGTCATGCGGCACGGAAGGAAACGCTTGCTTGTAGTCAATGTATGCCATGTGTAAGTTCTTTTGCTGCTTACGAGCTTGAGACAAGCCAGCAGCATCTACAGTGACAAGATCTTTACAGCCTCGTGAGTTTTTAAACTGAAATAAATGAGAATATACCTCATCAGTAATAATAGCTGTAGGACATTTATATATTGTTGGAAAACAGGCTATCAGTCGAAAATCAGATCGATTGTGAGCGTCTGGTTTTTTAGGTAACATATACGTAGTACCCTGGATCATAAAGCCGGGCATCAGATCTGGGTATTTGACGATCTTCTGAAAACACCTTGCCAACGCAAGATGCAGACTCATCAGGTTATTGTACCAAGGGTTGTGCACTATTTCCGGAATTGGAGCTTTCCAGTTACTTGCCCTTTTCAAGACCGCTGAAACATCCAAAGCTGTGCTATTTGTCTGTTGCATTTCAGGGCTATTGCTTGCCCTTGCTTTCTCCAGCTTGAACCACGCAGCGTCTAAATTGCAACTGTTCTTTTTTCCATGAACACCCGACCAGTAGTTAGTCATATCGTCTAACTAAAGGACTCCGGCGTCTTGCTAGATATTTTTTCTTGCACTCTGTTCACGATAGAATCTTTTTTTATCTGTCTGAAAGTTTCGATTTTGTTGCCTTCGTGAGCTACTTTTTTGTAGCCACGCAGTATGGAAGTGAGAAAATCAAGTTCCTGCCGTTGGGAGGCCATAATGTCATCCAGTATTGCCGGTGTTAATGTCTCAATGTTTCGAGTGGATGATTTTAGTAAAATGGTTGATCAGCTTTCTGGTTCTATTTCTTTTTTATATTGAGTTAATCGACTCAATTTTCGTCTTACTTTACTGACATCCATATCCAACCTGATTTTCCGTGGTGGATCTCGATCCCTTCGTGGGACAAAAACTTTATTTGCAGGCCTAGTTCTGCGGCCCAACGTTCTGACGGTTGCCACAGCTGTACAGTATACAATAGTGAGCACCTCTAACACAGTTTGTGTTACGTTTAAATACGTAGGTAAAACTTTGCTGTTAAAGTGTTCTGTTAGTGCACGCATATCATTTGTGATGTTCATTTTAGGCAGAGAATGTCTTGGTTTTGGTTCTACATCTCCGCTACATGATGTTCATCATCCTAGCACCTATGCCTTCAGTTACAATCAAGTCGCCGTTGTCCACATATACCAAGGCGAGTTCATCAATAGGAAGCTGTGGTTCCACTTCCATATCGAAAGCAACTATTTCAACAGCCAAAAGCAATCTGTCTACAGATATTGAGAGTTTCTGATCTGCCAGGTTCTGCTTATGTATTTTTGTGGCTAGAAAATAATTTACTCTGATTAAAAATGATTTAAACGACAAAGGTGCTCCTGAAACCTGATTCTCTAAAAAAGTCTCAAGGCTGGAAATTGTTGTAGAGACAACGAACGTCAATGATATCTACCAAATTGGCAAGAGCCCAGGTGCTAGACTCTTGATGTTTATGTAGGTCCGAAAATTTCGTAACAGAGGCATATACATTGCGATTCTCGTTTTTCTATAAATTCTAATTGTAATTACTCTTCACGCATTTTTCTACAATATCAATAGGTTTATTACACTCTCAAACATTGAAAGTTATGTTCTCCAACAATGCCTTTTAGCCAGGAGAAGTGGACCTCGATCAGATCCTGCTTGACCTCATATAGTAAAAAACTAAAGACACACCTGTCTGTTTTACGTTTTATTGGCCAAAAGAAAATAGTATTATAGATTAAGTGGTATATAAGATGGTTTTTGTTGAGTTTTTGGTAAGTTTCATGTTTTTTCTCATTCCGCCATCGTCCCATCACATACCGCCAGTTGTATATGAAGCCCCAGGTGCGATGTATTTGTTTATCCACGATAAGTTCATTCTTCGCATGATCGGGCAAACTTTGAAAGACAATGTTAGCCTAGCGAATTTAATGATAACCGAAGAACATCTCTTGTCTACGTTTGACCGACAATGTTTGGCAATGTTGAGCCAACCATGGAATACGAGTGTGGTACACCCTTGGCTTCCAATGCTACCCCAGATTGTTATCAAGGGCCATAGGCTCGTTCTTCCGCTATTTAACCACCCTAAATGCGTAGAGTTAAACCGGGACGACTAGGAGGTTGATCAACTATACCTTGTTAAACGCCGATAGCATTAAAGACCAAATCTGTCGAAAAAGATGATCGTATCTCCATTAATAAGACTTCTTTACTGATGTTGCATCCTCAATGTGGTACTTTTTGACGATATTTAAAGCATTCTGAGGTTTGCTTTAGCCATACACATTAATCTTCAGTTAATACATATAAAATATATTAGCGAGCTTATGCTCGCGATGACTAGTATCACCATAGAGATATCCAGAAGAATTTTGCAATGCGAGAGATAGAAGCAGCAGCGTGATGCGAAAAGCAGAGGTCTTATAGTATCGCCCTGAAAGACGCTTCTCTGAAAGGGGACGTTGTTCTTTTTCAGACGATCAATTCTAGGTGAGATAGTAAATCTAGTTTTCTAAAGGGACATCAATCTCTTTTATCATCTTGCTAGGTGTGCATTAACCTACAAGCTTTCTAACCGACAGATGATAAATCTCCGAGAGGTTGAATTTAAAGGTTTCTCGTATTCAATCCAGTCATTGACATATCGCGCTTATGGGCTGCTGAGTCTCTGCAATCGTTTCTGTTAATTTGCATCTCATAATACATGAGGAAGAATGCCCTGTAAGTACTGATAAATAGGTGAGGAAACCACTAAGAGGGACAAAGAACTTTTCCGCTGCAGGACCAGGTGGTATCAAGAACTTCTGAAGGAAGAAGCTTACTTGTACACCAACATCTGGCCCGCATAATCACTTCATATTTAAAGTCGGAAAAGCCCATTTCGCAGTGGCTGGTATTAGCACACACGATACTCTTGCCGAAGAAGGCAACTTATTTCACCCAGAGAATTACAGGGCAATGACTTGTTTGAACGCACTATTTAAGGTATATACAACTGTCCTATACTAGAAGATTGTTTGATGAATTAGGCCTGTGGGAGAATGATATACGAACAACGTCGCTCAAAACAGGTATAGCAGGCTGCCGAACGGATCTACTAATTGACAAGTGCGTCTGCACAGACGCAGCAGCCTATCAGCGCGTCCTGTCAATGGCCTGGATGGATAACCGAAAGGCTTTTGAATCTACCGCTTATAGACTATCATCTGTCTGTTGGAAAGCTTGAAGGTTTATATATACATATTGAGATGCTTCTCACTTCTACCTTCATTTATTGCACTACGTAATTCTTCTTGCTATCTTTGTATCGACGCTAATTATTATCACAAGCATAAGAACGCTAATGAATTTTATGTGGAGCACCCAAAGATCTATGCTTCTGATAATAGAAAACTTCATACTGCTTTAAATATGTTATATTTAATCTTATGTCTTAAGATAGGAAAAATGATTGGCCACATGCATTTTATTGAAGTTGATGAAATCATAGGCTACTTTATTGCGCTGTAAATACAACATTTGGCAATTCTAATGTCACAGGCACTATAAAATTTTTCAATGATAAAAGAAGGTTTTTGTCTGCAACAGGGCCAGAAGGGTCAACCTCACACATAATTTGGCTGACCGTAATTTGATTGCCCTTTAAAAAAACTTCCGCACATTCTATCCGTCTGTTAGCCCAAATTTTGTGCAGTCCATCCGACTTTCGCCCACAGTTGAGTCGACGATCAGGTGAATTCTGGTCGCTAATATCGACTGCTAACGTTAGCACAACAAACGATTCTTAGACCTGCCACTTCTTTTTTTTTGTGAGACGCCTAGCCGTAGGTGGTTCAGTTACTTGTTTATGATTTTTAGATATTTATCACTTCACAATTCCCAACCCCATGATCCCCGTTGATCTAATATTTAAATTCCCAATCCCATCCTGTTTACTGCAGGAAGTTGAAATTAAACCACGTTTTATCGGGAAAAACCCATAGCGACATAAAAAACCAAGATTTATTTATCAGATAACACAATAAAAGTTACCAAGATAAAATTATTTAACCTTACAATTCACTGATTTGACGATCGTGATAAATTGACCATGGCGACGCACCCGAGTGCAGGCAGACCGGGAATCGCGCGTGTTAAACTCATTATTTTAGAATTGAAACGATCCTAATTTCTGCGGTAGGAATTAATGCAGCAAACGATCGTAGGCCACGTCGGCGTTTGCTAAAACGGCGGTTTGCTAAGTTGGCTGTTTCGATAATTGTCAAGTCGGCTTATGAACAATGATGCCAATTTTAGCACTCTGTGATACTACGCTTGCGTTAGAGCTGAGCGCTGATTGGCCACCAATGGCGCGCGATTGAAAATTACATTAAAAAACAATTATTGTAATTTAACCAAATAATAATTAAAATATGCACAAGAATGTATAAATTGCGTAACTTTTAATTTCAGAGAAGAAAAATTTTATAACACATATTTTTATAAGTAAAAGTTTATTTTCATTCAATTTCAAAGACTGACTTATATTTCACAAAATATTTTTAATAGATATATTTTTTAAAACACCATATATTAATTCAGCAGCTTAAAATATAGATGTTAATTGCAGCATATTATACTGATAATATTTGAATTATTCTAAAAAAAATTTCACCTCACAATCAGAATATTTTTCTTTTCGATTGATACGTGGCAAAGCGTCGCTGTTTAATGTTTAAGTTTATAAATATTTAATTTTGCCAAATCAGAAATTGACAGAGAAGAATCGTTAGAAATAATGAATAGTTCAAGTTTTATTTGAAGTATAGAATACTTACCAGACTAAGCCTAAGTCTCGATTCACTGCTGCTCGCACACTGGTTTTCTCAAGCGACAAGGTTATCATCACACACTTGAACTGAGAAATCACGTGATTTCAAACATTCTTTTGAATAATAAGGAGACTGAAAATAGCTTTAAAATAAGCGAAGTCGATAAATTGAATAATTTTCAAACGCAGAAAATCTCATAAAAACGAAACGAATTTTACAGAATAATTTTTTTTAAATCAAATAAATAATGTTTGTTCAGATTTCGCTCATTTCTTTCGCTCTGACTGGTAACAGACAAATCTGATTAATCGGACATTCGTATTCCGAACTGGCAGTTTTTACGCGAACAGAATGTACTAAATCGTCCTTGCTCTTGTAGAATTTAATTATACGGCCTAAAAACCATCTAGAAGGTGGTTACGAATAATTTTTCACAAAAACGATATCACCGTTCACAAGATTTAGCTCTTTGTTAAACCATTTGTAACGTTTTTGTAAAAACTGTGCCATTTTGCGCTAGGTACCATCTCATGAATTGGGGAAACTCTATTGGCGACAAACACAGGCCAATTATAAAGATGTTTTCCTAGCCAAGCCAAAACTGTTACGGAATCTGTGTGACAGTAAACAGGCATTTTATCCAATGATATAGTTCCTATGACAAACTTAAGGGTCTTAGTTAGCAACGCAGCTCCACACAACTCCAAACGAGGAATTGATACATATTTAACAGGAGCTACTTTAGATTTAGCGACTAGTAGGCAAACATGAGCCTCCTTTAAATCTTCACTAAGAATTCTAATGTAAACGGAAGCTGAGTAAGCTTTTGACGAAGCTTCAGAAAAGCCATAAAGCTTGAATTCAGAGTATGGAAATTCAATAGCACGTTCGTGTTCTACCGAGAGACAATCTTCCAATAGTTCGGGTTCATTTGAGGCCCATTTTCGAAAATGGAAACCGCCAGCTTCTAATAACAGTGTGACTTGAGCTCGCACCTGTTTAACCTCAATCTCACTATCTGCACCAAACAAAACATCATCGACGTAAATAATAATTTCTAATATATATTGGGTTAAAGAAAATCTATTTCCTTCATCGTGAGCTAATTGCTTAACCACTTTGTTAACCAAATAAGGAGCACAGGCAGTACCGTAAGTAATGGTTAAAAGTCTATAAGCGATGAGCCTTTTATCAGGAGAAATTCAGACAATTCTTTGATACTCGCAATCCCGAGGGTCATCTAGAATTTGTCACTTTCATATTATTCTGATAAGAAACTGGACTATTGTAACAATAATTCTGATTTCTCCGATAAACGACCAAGTGCGTCATTCAAAACGATCTTAGCTCTCTCCTGGGATGCACCTATTTTTGGGAGGACCGTTTTTGAAAGGAGAGCGTATCCTGTAACGTCCGTCTTTTGTTCGTTGGTAAGTCACGGCGAAATGCTCATCATAAAAAATTTCGTCATCTTTCAAATTATTTTTAAAGGAAACTTCCTTCAACTCCCAGAACCTGGTTATGTCTTCTTGCAAGAGTTCTGCTGAAATAGCCTGATGTGCTATAACTGGAATGTTAATTTCTATTTTATTTGTGAATGAAACCGGTCCAGATATTATCCAACCAAAAACGGTACTTTGCGCAGTAAGAGAACCCAATATACCCTGTTGAAGATCAGGAAGTAAACATGAGCAATATGTATCGGCCCCTAAAATCAAATCAACTTGATGGCAGCTAAAGGGATTTGGATCTGCTAACACTAACTCTTTTAATTGATCTTCATTCCCTCCGTTAGGTATTGCAGGAGGGGCATATGCTGTAAAGTGTAATAATACTAAAAATTGGATGTGGACTTTAGGACAGTTCTTTTTGTAGCGTCTTCATATTTTCATTGCTCTCTCCGTAATAAAACAACATTCAGATTCTTCGTTCAGCAAAACTCTAAATCTGTGACTTCTACCATTTTCGACTTGGAAGGAAATAACAGCCGTACCGACTAAGGTTGAACGCGATAAATTTGAATGAGTATACAGAAAATGAATCGAAACTTTATCGTTTGCTTCCTCAAGCGCAACATGAATCATCCCCACCTTCAAAGTGGAATTGCCGGGATCATTTGATTGTGAGCGAGAGAACCTGAAACTGCCAATTGAGAAGTAACCGATGCAGAGTTAGTTGGTGGTAAGGTGGAATTTGAATTATAATCATCGGAATGCAACAGGGAATTATATCTCCTACGCACTTGTAACATTTGGATTTACTAACACAATTATGAGTTCGATGTTCAGGCGTAAGACAATTACAACAACAATGATTATTTGTAGCAACTTACCTACACCTGTCCACAGACGTAACTTCAAACATACCTTTAAATAATAAGGAAACTAAAAATAGCTTTAAAACATACAATGTTGATAAATTGAATAATTTTATATCGCAGAAAATCTCATAAAGACGAAACATTAGAACTTTAAACAGTCGCTTAAAGAAAAAACAGGAACAAAAACATAACTACAAGATAGTCATGACAATTTATGTATTTATAGATTATATAATTATATGAATTCCCAGAAAAAACATGCAAAATATTAAAAACTTATAAATAATTATTTTCAATAATTTTTCCAAGAAATTTCTTTTTGAATTAAATGTTTTGTGAAATATAAGTTGGTTTTTGGAATTAAATGAAAATAAATTGTTATTTAAATAATATATGTGTTATAATTTGTTTTTGCCCAAAATCAAAGTTGTGCAACTTGTATATATTCTTGTGCATATTTTAATAATTATTTACTTAATTTACCAGAATTGTTTATCGAAGTAATTTTGAATCGCGCGCAAAGTGCGGCTAACTAGCGCGCAGCCCTAACGCAAGCGCAGTAGCACATGGTTCCAATATTGGCATAATTGCTTATGGCGCACGGGCCTTGGTGGTGCGCGGGCCGAGTGATTCTTTTTATGTACGATGAATGACGAACGAACGAGTACACCGTATGACTGTCGAAGGAACACTACTAACGGAAAACGTCTGTTCGGTGAGGCTCCAACGTCAGTTCGAATCTCTGCGCATGCTGGCTCCTACTCTCGGCCCCCCTTTCTCTTCTACCTTCCGGCAAACAGAGCTACACATTGTCTTTCAAAGACTAGCATGAAAACTTAAATCCTAAACTATGTTGTGACGCAACACTACAGTTGGACCAATTTTGGTAATCGAAATTCGAGTGACAGAGTACACCTGACCCTGAATTGGCAGTCAATTTCTGACTGCCGACTGTAATTTGCACCTGAGAGAAAACGATTTCGCTGTGATTCCTAAGAGCCCTTAGGCGGCGGCACCGCGGCCTCGGTTTGATGAAGGTTACTCATTTAGGCCCTTAAGGAAAATCTGGAGGCTTTTAACTCCAGTTTTTTCTGAAAAATCCACTCGTCTCCACAATAGTGCGGCCAGGTACAATTCCTGAGCCCGCAGTTTATACGTAGAAAGCTGTGGGTTGATTTAAAGCGGCATACGAGTATTTAGGGTTTGGAGGATTCTGAAAAATATGTACAAAATCTCATATCAGTCCTCTTGAGGATAGAAAGTATACAAATGTAACCAATTGTAAGCTTATAAAACAAAAGAAAATCAAGAAAAGTTAAGGCGAGATGTCCACAGAAAATGTGCAGAAAATTTCACAGATTCCTTCCTTTTGCCTCGCTGCTATTATTACAGACTCTGCTAAGCGCAATTTTTAAAACTGAAAGAGTACCCAAGAATTGGGTTCTGGTCATAATTTACGCTTTACGGTTTACGCTTTTCGCAGCTGCTTTTAGTATTTTTTAAATTCCGTGAATCATTACCTACACTAGAAGGAATGGCTCAAAAAAGGTGTCAGTACACAAATTTTAATGATCTCAGATAACATCTATAACAATAAAACCTTAGTAATTTGTGCACCTGAAAACAACACATCACCTCGAGAATTTGCTAACAACATGTGGTTAGGATTATTTCTATTCATTCGAAACAAGGTGTTGTGTTTCCGGATTCTCTAGTAAATCTTCAGAAAAAATGGTCTTGGTTTTTTTTTCAGCCTGCTGGCTTTGTAACTTCTTGCATCTGCAGTCGATTCGGTCAAAAATACCTTTCCCTTTCGAGTTCCATCTACCCACTTACTGTCCTGTTCTCCTTCTCTCTCCAACGCTCCCTAGCCAGCTTACTTCTCCCCTCTTCTGACCATATAATTAGGCGTAATCCATGCTACTCCTAGTGTCCTAGTACACTGTCACAAACTTACACGTTACCCTAACTATCTTTACCACCCTTATTTGGTCACCATCTGCCTCCCTCTGTGCATGAACTTCTTTGTCTAATCCAGCCCTAACTCCCGTGATAATTTCCCCGATAGGCATTCCTTTCTTTTTTACTCTGACGACCTTCTGTAGCTTCCACTTTTTAATTTAAGCAGTTAATTCCATTCTTAATTCTAAATTCCATTCTAAATTCCATTTTTAATTTAAGCAGTACTAATGCGCAGCTAGTCCTCAGCTAGTAGAGTTCAGAAGGGCCGTACGTCTTTAGTTGGAGTCGGTACTCAGGTAGTAGTGTGATGTCTCTTTCTTGAGCAGACTCGGATGATTTTTCTCAGAATTCAGTATTAATTAAGGTTCTGGCGAGTTTAGTCATTCCGATTCTTGCTGATCTGTTACTGCGTTCAATCGACTTTAACTAAACGGCACGTGATTCCTTTGCTGCCGCACGCCAGTCCACTATTAATTAAGCAGCATTTTGGTACTTCGAGCCGGATTTTGGGTAAGCGGAGGAACATAATCCTAAAGCATAACAAACGTACTTACTATCTGTGTGATTGTTCTGAACATTGCAAACATTCCGAGACAGGCTCTCAGGCATGAAAAACGTTCCTAGTAACTGCATGATTATTCTTAACATTGCAAACGTACGGAGAAACTCTCAGACATGGCAACTATACTGCGAATGGATTGTTTTCGCAACATTTTGAGACTCGAGAGAGGCTCTCAGGCATGACAAATGTATTTACTGACTGTGTGATTGTTCTCAGCAATGCAAGCGTCCTGATACAGGCTCTCAAACATGGCAATCATACTGCTAATGGATTATTTGCAAAATATCGAACGCCTCAAGATAGGCTCTCAGGCATCAGAAACCTACGTCCTGGCCGATACGATTATTGATACGATTATTGATACGATTATTGGAGTCCAATAAGCTAACTTTGGATTGGGTTTAACGCATGCAAAGGGATAGACGTTGAAAAGTAGATATTAAAAACTTTTATAATGAACCATAATATACAGTTATTACGGCATAATGTACAATATCTTCTGTTCAATGTATAATATATTAAGGGGCTATTTTGTTTATATTGTGAGTTTTAAATGTTAAATTTTGACCATTATTATCTAAAAAATTTAGAAAAGCCAATTTTTCATCAGAGCTATATTGCTGACCAGTGGCGTGTTGAGAAAAGATTTTAAACCCGCTGTGTCCACATCTTGAACAATCATCGTGTGTGTCGTGGTTTTTTGTATATATATTTCATTCAAAATTTTTGAGAAAAATGGATTAAGTGTTTTTTGGAAATGCACATCAGAATTTTTTCAAGAAAATGAGGAGTTTTTGCGACACGCCTCACGTATGTTAGCTTTGAACAAAGTGTTATCTGCTTGACACGGAAATGTAATTACTATCAAGAAAAAGCGAATAATCGAGGATTCGGATATCAAAAGCATAGGACTACAATATAAAATCCTTTTGGATTTTATAAAAATGCATCATTTACAAGGTAATTTTTGCATGATTAAACAATTTTTTGATTACATAATACATGATTCATAATAAAATGATTCGGGCCCATAGTTAAATCGCTATGATATTAATTAGTAATATGTAGATAGTCTTATTATGTTACGAGGGTAGTTCAATAAGTCCTTAGAATGAAGTATAAAAACAATTTTTTTGGGGTAAATTTTTTTTTATTTTTCAACTTGGAGCTCTATACACTTGGTCAATCGCTTTTCAAGTTTTTTTAATCCTTCAGAAAAGTGCGTTTTCGGAAGTTCCTCAAAATAAGCACTTACAGAGGCA
>NC_046659.1:41350312-41355027 GCF_010883055.1 Belonocnema kinseyi
ACTGCACCATATATCTAGTCGGGAGTGGTGCTGACTGAAAACAGATGATTTGGAGCGATTCGCGCGCCATCTGTTGGTCATTCTAAGGACTTATTGAACTTCTCTCGTATAAACAGCATCATGGCACGTTTTATGATAATACTACTCTTAAAAGACCTACGACTGAAGACTCGGACCCTTCAATCAGTGAGAAATTTCGTTTGGATTCAGAATGTAAATGTGACCAGTTCTTTGTCCTAAAAATTATTTCGCTACTTTTACTAATCACAATAGGTCATCAATGTTTCCATCAACATGGTTGAGCAAAAACCAATCGAGATTGCTGATAGACGCGTGACCTCTTCATCTTCAATATTTGCCATTATTGTCACTTATCAACATGAATACTGTTGACTTGAATTGCTGTTCGGCGCTAAAGTTAACAGGTCGCTTTTTCTAGATGCAATTCGTCAAGGATAACGAAAACCTCCCGTAACCTTTTTGTTTCTTTTACGGATGGATTTCAGTCGTCATATCGGATCACTGCATACACAAAAAATTGAAACACTCTCTTGAAGTCACCTACGGTTTGTCAGAGCTCAAACTCAACAGATGCTGTAGTAGAATGGCCCGGAATAGCTTTCGAAAAGTGAAGCTTACTGGCCAGCGTTTTTCAATTTCACGATAAAGCTTGCCCTACTGAGCCACCTTAAGCAAACTAGAAGGAATTTGAGCAGCTATCCATTTCGGTTCTTCACGCAAACCGCAACCCAACTACGATGAGCAATTTAACTTTGTCTACTTATGTAACATGGAGACAGCCCTCTGGCGGAACTTATTATCGACTGGGCTTCAGAAATCCAAACAACTAATGGGGGACCTTCCTGCTGTGAGGTTTGTCTGCTCTCGCGGCAGAAATTGAAGTATGCGTGAACTGTTAGCCTCTACTTCTAATCAGGGGCGATACCGAAGATCTTAACGTATTAATGTTGGTAATGCTCGCGTAGCCAGAAAATTGGAACGAATTCCCGGAGCAACACCTTCGGATAAGGAACTGCACTATGTCACTCACAGGCGTTTTTGCTTAATCATTGAGGGACCGACTTAGGGGGCGCTGGTCTCATTTGTATTTTTATGCACTTTTGGAATGTGTGACCAGTGTTGATCACGGACAGGGACGAGTTGTTGTGTGCGTGATCGCGAGCGGCACTAAACTCAAGACATTCGCACGAGGAATTATTTTCGTTCAACGAACAAGTTGGGTGAGATGTTCATAACTTATTTTATGTTATTGTGCTTCTTTTGAGTGACCTTTAGGTTTCATTTTTGACAGAATGGTTTTCACCCATTGCTTATTTTTCTTACAATTTTCTTTCTGTTTTAAGTTTTGGGCCCTACCTTTTTCGTCTCTTTGTTGAGCAGACTCGGGCCCTTTTTCCTGCTAGTTCAGTGTTAACCAAGTTTCTAGCAAGTGTAATCAATCCGATTCTTGAACCAGTTTAAATGAAATGTGCAATAGAGACCATTTTTTATTTTTGTATTTTCAATTCAAAGTCAGTGTTTCTTTTGCTTTCGGTTTTTGTTAAGTGGGAAGTGACGAGTCGGATAACGTAGGACTTTTGATTGCATCGGAATCGATCGTTGCAGAACGATTGTGTTAGTAGCTTCCGATAGCTACATCTCTTCTAATTTTACAAAACAACCAAAACATTCTTTGGTATAAAGTAATTTGTTGCATCGCGTCGAAGACACTTATAATGAATTACTTTGATAAGGCATTTAGGAGCTGATCTGTTACTTCGTTTGATCAGATTTAACTGAACGGCACGTGATTCCTTTGCTGCCGCACGCCAGTCCACTATTAATTAACAGAAAAAAGCAACTACGGAAGCGAATAAGGTAGTAGAAACATTAAAAAGGCAGTAGGAGCAATTCCTATGCGAACTGAGGGAATATTGTGATATGAAGAGGGCGAAAGGAAGAGCGGATCGACAGGAAGACAGGAGGACATTAGGAAAACCTTTACGGAGATTGGAAAGTATGTTCAAGCAACATAACTTGGGATTGATGTGATTCGGTGCGGAAAAGAGATGAAAGAAATGGATGAAAGAAGATCTCACATAAAGGAAAAATCAAATTTAAGAATGGTTGTTAAAGGAAACGAGGAGAATGGAAATGACTTCGGATGAAGTCTACCTGAAAATATTAAAGGGTAAGGCAGAGTAGACGGTATGACTGCCAGTGGAGCGAGACAAAAGGAGAAATATTTGCTACCAGATTGAAGACAACCTGGAGAAAATCAATGACTCCAAAATGACAACCTACGAGGATAATTTACTGGCAGATGGAAAAATTTATTATTTTGTAAACAAATGAATCACGAAATTTACTATCAGGCTACTATGTAATAGATGAAAATAGTTTTCTTCAGTCAAATATTGTGAACATTTTTCCAAGAGCAAATATCAAATATATATTTTGTCATTTTAATATTTATCGACAACTTTCTTTTTAATAGTCGACTTTATTACTAGAAAATGTTTATAAAGTACCTTTATGCTTTTAAATAAAATATAAAATTAAATTTATAACTTTTCCTACGGTCCAAAATCATGGTTATACAGGGCAAGTCACTCAAAGCTATACATTTATCATCAATGTTCAGAACAAAATTATTATTAAATATGACCTTAAATATGACCTAAATATGACCACATTAGTGACTCCTTTGATAAAAAAGTTCATAAAGGCTATGTATGCATGTATAATTTATTAAGTAATTATTAAATGCGATTTTATATATTTTTCAACAATAAAATTAATTTATTAGTAATTATTTAATTATATATAAGATTGTAGTAGCCGTGGTAATTTTTTATATTAGAAGAGGAAATCTTACGTAAGACACTCTGCCTCAGGTTTACCCAGATTTATAGAAGGCTGGATAGTGTTGGATTCTTACCGACCTATCGGCGCCTTTTCCCACTTACTCGTGGCGCCGGAATTCGCTTTCGCATTACTTCGGAGACATGGAAATAAGGCCAATAAGCCGTACTCCAGCGTTAATCAATGGTGCCAGCTTATGTTTCTTCGCGCATCAGTCCCAGCCATAATGTACGTATCGCTCTCGGTAGCACGACAATGTCGCACTACAGGCTTGTCGACCTTCTGCCTCATGGCTGCGCTTAGCTAGTTATTGCTTTCAACTGGGAGGCTTTTCCTCTGAATAACACACTTCTCGTCTACCTCGGCAGATGGTCAATCCGAGTTTCCTCTCCTCGAGAAACGCAAAAGTAGTACTGTGGAATGTTTACGCACTCCACATATTTGTGCCTCTCCTTGTCGCTCTTACACCATCCTCTGGTCCAATCAGGACTCTTGCAACCCGCTGCAATCTGTCCAAGGCCTAGACAACGGTAGGATCAAATGTTCTCAATCTTCTTGCGTGTCGGACAGGAAACCCATCCCAACTTCAGGTTTCCTGCGCATATCGATTTTAACGCCATTTTCTCAGACAATTTCAAAAAAGCTTTTAGAATTACTCTAAAGGCCTTTTTTGTGAGACTCACTTTGATATCTCCTCCTTGCTGCTTGCCAAAATTTCTTCTGATGGCAGCCTCGACCTCCATCACATCTGTAGTTGTGCCAAAGCCCACTACCTCGAACTTGGTGCGAGGGGCCATCTCATGCACACTACCATTCTCGCCAATAGCTGTTCTCATGGCAGCGTGAAGATTTAAACTTCCATACGCTGCAGGCTCTACTTCTACAAGGACATAACAGTCTGTGTTTTTCCTGACAACCTTTATTTTATGACCGATGGTGTAAGATTTCACATTTTAATTGCAATGTATGATAACCTCTGCGCAGCTTGTATTCTCGGGCGGTTTGATAAGAACAGCCTCGGGTCGAGCTCGTTTTTTTGACTTGTTCTGCTTTCGGGTGTTCCTGGGTGCAGGATGTTCTGTCCTTTCTTCATTTTTGGGCGTTGATGTCAACGGATCGTTGTTCCGGGACTTCAACATGTTCGTCATCGATCTTGGTGTGGCACTCTCAAGGGAGTTCTTGATGAAATCACCTCTTCCACTTCACTAACTGTCACGCTGCGCCTAGCCTTTTTCCGTTCTTCCGTCCCTCTGTAACCAATCTTTTCACTTATAAACCATACCAGATGCTTGCAGTTCATGTCAATCTGTCTTTGCAGCTTGTTCCACTTATCCATCATATCTACCTCTGTGACGTCCAATGAGCCTCCCAACATCTCACATGCACTTCTATCCAACTATGTATATGTATGATGCACTAAGTAATTAATCAATACAATTTCAAATTGTTTTCAATGACTAAATTAACTTATAAGTAACGATACATCTATCCATTAGTTTCAAGCAGTCGCAGTAGTAGTGTTCTGGCAGGGTATAGAAAAATCAAATCTAGTAATTATTGCATAACTCTTTATTCAGACAGAGATCACGGAAAATTGACAGGTCTATTCATAGCGAATTCGGTTATCTGCACTGGTATACTCTAAAAGCACCCCCAATGCATACAAGACTGGGATATGATCGAACACAGTAATTGAACAAAGTTCAATTAATCACATGAAAAGCTTCGGAGCAATTACATATGAGCAAATATTTACGAGGGTGGATTGATAAGTTTCCGGCCTGACCAAGAGATGGCGCCACTAGGCCTACCTTGAGGTGGCGTTCTATAGTACCATCCTTAGATAGCTT
>NC_046659.1:41355127-41377929 GCF_010883055.1 Belonocnema kinseyi
TATCAGCCTTGGAGGAGATTATGTTGAGAAATAAAAAAAAAATTCTTAAAAACGTTGTTTTTCTTGGTCAGGCCGGAAACTTATCAATCCACCCTCGCACATAAAGTGTTTTTGATAAACGAATTTTTGGTTTGCCATTGGAATATTACTTTATGTTGAATTACCAACTGTACTAATTTTCAACATATTAAACTCAGAGATTTCAGAATGGTAAAAGACGAAAGGGATGTCTAAATTATGTACCAATGGCTTCAAAAATATGACACGCTCAGAGCAAAAGCGAACTAAAAAAAAAAGTTGCGGAAAAGAGAAGTAAAAACAGACGAGAGCAAAAACGTCCTAATAATTAGCCGAGAGGTAAAACAACCCAAGAATGAAGGGAGAAGATTCCCCCCACTTGGCTGCTGCGAAGACCAACCTCGTGTAAAGCCGAAAATGTGCGAACACGAATCCGAGCTCGCCCGACTTCGCGAATGACGATCTAATCAGCTGCTCCTCAAATTTATTCTGGTTTTAAAATCCTGAGTTACCATCGAATCATTACATTTGTTGCGAAGTAGAAAATATTTTCACCATATAATTCACCAAAAACAGATAAATTTTTAACTGAGAAAGATCAATTTTCTTACAAGAAATTTTTTAATTAAAAAAATACATTTTTAACCAATAATGATACAGTTAAATTTTTTAATTCCAAAAATTAATTTTCAACAAAATATTAGAATTTTCAAAAAGACAAAATAAATTATTTTTAACCAAAACAGATAACTTTGAAACACGAAGAATAATTTAATTAAAAAAAAAACATGAACTTTTAATGAATCAAAGCAGTCCATTTTTAAGCAAAAAAATGTAAGACAATAGTTCAATATTTAACGAAAAAATATATAAATTTTTAACTATAAAAGATCAATTTTAAACAAGAAATGATACAGTTAAAATTTAAATATTAAAAAATGTTTTTTCAACCAAAAAGAATTAATTTTTTTACCAAAATAGATGAATTTTCAAAAAAGAATGATAATTTTTCACCATAAAATAAGAATTTTCAACTGTAAAGAAATTAATAGTAAAGAATCAATAAAATTGTCAAATTTTTAACTTGAAAATTAATATTAAAACTAAAAAAACAAGTATTTAACCAAACATGTAATAGTTCATTTTCAATTAAAAAAATGTAATTTTCAACTTAAAAATATAATTTTTAACAAAAAATTTAACAGTTGAATTTTAAATTCAAAATTTAATTTTAAACAAAAATAAAACAATCGAATTTACTACAGATTAGAAGTTTGAACAAAGAAATAAATACACAAACAACAATAATAATACTCTAACAATTAGATGGATTTTTATCCATATACATACTTGAATTTGAATGAAAAAAGATCAATTTTTAACAAAAAATGGAATTAATACATGTTTAGCAAAAAAAAGAAATTAATGAAAAAGCAAAAAAAATTAATTTTAAAATGGAAAGAAGAATTTTCAAAACAAATCAATTTTTACTGAAAAGCCGAAATTTCCACTAAAGCACAATTCTCTTTCAACCAAAAAACAATGAATTTTTAATCAAGGAAAGTAATTTTCAAACAAACATTTTTTCTTAAAAAAGACGTACTTTCAAACAAATTAAATTTCAAAAAAACGAATTATCTATAAAATATGTAGTTTTCAACCATAAATGCTATCGTAACATTTTCAATCAAAAAAATAATTTAAAAATTACGAATTCACCAAAAAATTTTAACCAGATAGTTGAATGTGTTAACTAAATAAGATTTTTCAACCAGGAAGGGAATAGTTTAATTTTCAGCTGAAAAAATTTTTTAAACAAAATCATCATTATTTTTAACCAAAAATATCAGTTTTCAAACAAGAAGGAAAAGTTCCTACCAAAATGATGAACGTTCCCCTGAAAAACAAACACTTTTTAATTAAAAATTCCATTTTATGCTCAAGGTTTCAGTGGAAAAAATTTAATTTCACCACAAGAATAACATACGAAAAAAAGAATTTTCAACCAAAATGTGTATTCTGTTTCTGTAAAAAAAAGTTTGAATAAGTAGATCAAAAATCATCATTCTATCGCCTTGATTGATAGGAAATTATTCTTCTCGTTTGAAAATTTATCCATTTTTATTAAAAATTCAGTTCTTGGGTTATAAATTCCACTCTTTCGTTGAAAATTAATTTTGTTCTTGTTGAATATTTTAATATTTTGTTATAACTCCTTTTTTCGGATAATAATAATATTTTGACTGAAAATGTAGCTATTCCATTTTTGGCTGGAAATTAAACTTTTTTTTAAACACTTTCTTTTTTAGTTAAAAATTCAACTGTGTGGTGGAAAATTCATGTATTTTTTTGAACATTCGTCTTTTTTATAAGAATATTATTCTTTATGTTTTTACATTAATTTTTTGGTGAAAATGTAACTATTTTGTTGTTAATTCAATTTTTTTTTTAATTAATTTTTTAACTGAAAATGTAACTGTTCCTGTTTTGGTTAAAAAGGTATCTATTTTAGTTGAAAATGAAATTCTTTCGTTGAAAATTAAACTATTATGTTGAAAAATCAATTTTAACTATTCTATTTTTGGCTGAATACTTATTTTGTAGATTGAAATTCATTTCTAAAGTTGAAAATTGCTTTCGTGTTTGCTTCAAAATTCGTCGTTTTTAGATAAAATTAATTTCATTGCTAAAAAATTCATTTTGTTATTAGAATATTCTTCTTGTTGTTTGTGCATTTACTTCTGTGCTTAAAAATTTATCTATTTTGATGTAACTTCGATGGTATTGTTGTTGTTCAAAACTGATTTTTTAAATTGAAAATTTAACTCTTTCATTTATGGTCTAAAATTTATATTTTACGTAAAAAATTAATTTTTTTATTGATAATTTAACTATTTTGTTGAGAATATGCTTGTTTTTGTGCTGAACAAAAATTCAACTAAGAATTTAATCATATAATTTTTTGTTAAAAATTTATCTTTTCTAGTTGAAAATTTATTTATTTTTCCATTGAAAATTGAGTTATTTGATTCGAAATTTGTTGTTTTTTTGGCTTGAAAATTGACCGTTTTTAATTAAAACTTCATCTGTTTTGGAATTAAATTATTCTTCTTGTTTGAAAATGTATCTACTTTGGTTAAAAATTCTTTTTCTTTTGTTGTTGATAATTGTATACTAAAAAAAAGGCATTTTTAGTAAAATACATGAACTTTGCACAAAAGAAATTTATTTTCCACCAAGTCCAATTTTCTATAAAAAAATTAATGTTTAATCATAGTTTAATTTTCGACAAAAAATATTAATTTTCTTGTTAAAATTGTTTGAAATTATTGAAATTCATTGAAAATTCCTTAGGATGTTTTAAAACATCCTAAAATATTTAAAATCCTTTAAAATCGTTTGAAATTTTCCAAAGCACTTGAAAATTCCTTGACATTTTAAAAATACCCTAAAATATTCCAAATCCTTTCAAATCTCATACTAAATTGTTGAAATCAATGGAAAATTCCTTTGAATCTATTAAAATATCCTAAGATATATCAAATCCTTTAAAATCTCATATTAAATTACTGTAATCAATTGAAAATTTCTTGGAATGGAACCTTGGAAGAGTGGATTGAAAATTCATTTACATCTTTTTAAAAATCCTCAAATACTTGAAATCCTTTAAAATCGTTTGAAATCTCTTGAAAATTCCTTAAAAATTCAAAAATACCCTAAAATAATTCAAATCTTTTACAACCTCATACTACATTATTGAAATCAATTGAAAATTCCTTGGAACATTTTTTTTTTTAATTTATGTATTTTATTCCAAATTTACTATTTTTTTCATAAAACTAATTGTTTTAGTAGAAAGTTGAACTATTTCTATTAAAAGATAGTCAACTAGGCATTGATATTAATATAAACTTTTATAATTACAATATTAACATTAATAATATATATAATAGTAATAATATCCATATTATATACAGCTGAAAAACATAACCTCAAAATCGAACCATGCATAAAATTAAGAATCACGCGAAACATCAGAATTGCCAATTTCTTTAAATTCTTTTAAATGGGGATCGAGATATAAATAGAAGACCTATGGTGGGGGGTAAAACTTAGGCTCGATCTGGTAGCTCTGAGAGCAGCTGATTAGATCTTTATTCGTGAATTCGGGTGAGCTCGGTTCATGTTCGCGCATTTTCGGCTTTACACGAGGCTGGTCTTCGTAGCAGCAAAGTGGGGGGAATCTTCTCCCTTCATTCTTGTGTCGTTTTACCTCTCGGCTAATTCTTAGGTCGTTTTTGCTCTGGCGTGTTTTTACTTCTCTTTTCCGCAACTTTTTTTTGTTCGCTTTTGCTCTGAGCGTGTTATATGTTCCATTTACT
The DNA here is from genome assembly GCF_010883055.1 of Belonocnema kinseyi. Taxonomy (NCBI): domain Eukaryota; kingdom Metazoa; phylum Arthropoda; class Insecta; order Hymenoptera; family Cynipidae; genus Belonocnema; species Belonocnema kinseyi. Next base: position 41,359,528 of record NC_046659.1, read on the forward strand.
TGTTTTTTCTGAAAACATGAATTTTTAATAAACCGTTGAAATTGGCAAAAAATTACTGAAAGAAGTAATAAAGGGGAACAAGTTAGCAGATTTTACAGTAAAATGCAAAAATAAAACAAAACCAATTTCTGCATCGTACTAAACTGTAGAAGTTGCTGATGATGTAGTAGAAATTGATACATCACAATTACTTCAAAAAATAATTTGCACTTCAGAAGTAACGGAACACACAAAACTACTTGGTATTAAGTTGATAAGACAAATGGATTGAAATGCTGGACATAAATGATACCCGAGTCGAAATATAGCCCCTACTTTTAGACTCTTCCCGCTAATAAAGTAGCGGATATTGCCACACGTGTTTTGTCCCTACTTTAGAGCTCTTATGGGCACAAGTTTTTGAATCTTCCATTTGGGGCGTCAAAATAGAGGCTTAGTTTTTGTTTGTAATTTATCGCTCCACATTCTACCTTCCTGTACAGAATAACATTATTTGAAGAAAAATTAACAAAATGGAGTAAGAAGAAGACATAGTGACATTTGCGTAACGTTTCAAGTTATTTTGCACTTGTAGAAATATACATTAAATTGTATAGAACTAATCCCATAGTAGAGGATACGCTGGGTAGTTTGATCAAAGTTAACATCGGCTTTGTTTTACATTGCGTTCAACTAGTCCCGAAACTAGAGAACGTTCTATGAAATCATAACCAATTTTTCGCTACAAAAAAATCAATCTTGTGTATTATTATATTATTACGATTATGCTCTAATATTTGTTCACATGGTTAAGGACACAATTATTTACTATTATACAATCACTACACTATTTATAAACGCACGATGCTCTCTCTTTGACACTCTAGAATGTTGTGAGGTTCAGAGGGCCAACCAATTGTAAATTTCACTTTCAGGAATTCTGCTGATTAAGTTGATTATTGGACGTTAATTAGGATTTTTAATCTGATTTTAATCTCATTTAAATTTTTTTAATTTTAATTTAACTGGCTTGGATTGGAAGTCATTTTTATTTTAGGATTGTTTAAAATTGGTTTGCCTTTTGACCCTCACAACATTCTTGTGTTTCAGGGAGATAACATCGTGGTGGTGTTGCTGTTTCTGTTAACATGAATTTTCATTTTTTAGTTCCGAAACGTTGGTGATTACACTTTAAATTCTTTTTTTGTGGTTTGATAATTAAAAACAAAAGACAAAAGAAATTAAAAAAAAATTATTCATATATGGAAAAAGAAAAAAAAAGAAATATAGCGAGAAGGAAGGGGATTTGGTTGGTTTCTTTCTTATTTTTCTTTCCTCTTTTTTGTTTCTGGCTAAAGGGAAGGGTTTTTTTTCTTTTTTTCAAGAAAGAAAGGAAAAAAACATTTTTTTTGCAGATTGGGAAATTTTTATGCTGATTGTCCAAATTTGGTTGTTGGATTCTTGACTTCACTTTCAGGAATTCTGCTCTTTACATATTATTCTTGTATATTTTTTGTACTTAATCAAGATTTGAACTTAATCCAAAAATATTTCAAGATATTTTAAAAGATTAAAAAAATTCAATAGAAATTTTCAGAAATGTAATAGATTTTAAAAGATTTCCACAAATTTCCGAAGATTTCAAAAGATTTAACAGACTTTAAATCTCTTGAAAATTCTTGTACTTTTTGAAATTCTTCTAAAATCTTTTAAAATTATTTGAAGTTACATGAAATCTTTTCAAATTCATTTATAAACTTTAATCTTTTTCAATTCAAAAGAATTGTTAAATCCCGTTCAATTGTCTTGAAATTCATGAAAATACTTTGAAACACTTGAACATTTTTTGTAAATACCCAATAATACATGAAATTTTTTGGAATTTTTTGACATTTTTTAGAATCATTTTAAATAATTTGGAATCTTTAAAAACGTGTAAAGCGCAAAGCGAAATTTAGTAAATGTTAGATCCAAGTCTTTGGTATATATTTATAACCATCAGTGATCTTATTAAGAGTGGCTACAAGTCAACTGTAATCAACGTCGGTTTTTTGGAGAATAATGTAGGAATAACAATCATCTCTGACCGAATCCATTTGAAATCAGCAGCGACCTACATTTGAAATCGCAGAATTTCTCGAGAGGGAAATATGTTGTTTTTGAAAGGAAATTTTTTTTTCATTTTTTTTTTAATTTGAAGAAAATTGGTTGAATTTGGGAAACTTTAATTAGCAATTTAAAAATTATTGGTTTTCATGTGATTTGAAATAAACACAAATAATTGAAATTTTAAAGGCTTTGATTAAAAAAATGTTTTAATATCACAAATTTTTGTTAATATAAATTTTATCAGTTTAAAATAAAGTTCGAATTTTTTAAGTTGCAAGGTTCTGTAGTAGATTTTTTTTTCATTTTTAATATTTCCCATATAAAATATTATTTAGTTTGAAAGTTTTTTTAGTATGATTAAATTCATTCTTTTATTTTATAACAATTCGCCTAATTATCTTGAAGGTCAAAATAGAATTTTGTTCTGTGATAACAATTTTAAATTTTAGAATTTCAGAAGCTTTAACTTTGAATGATTCAATTTAGTTTTCAAGTAAAATTGTCAAATGCTGATCGCTTTGAATTTATAATAGTTCAAATACAAAAGTTTGCAATTTTTTATTATTTAATTTTGAACGATTTTAAGTATAAATAATTTTCAATAATCTAGTCTTAAAACATTCAATTTTTAAGGTTTTGAAATTGCTTTATTTTCTAAATTTTTAAACTGAAATCATTCAATTTCGTGATTCTACAATTCAAAAGAAAACCGCGTGAAAGAAAATTTCATTTCAGCCGAATCTGTGGTAACTAATTTCAAGCTATTTTTTGTGGTACAGAAAAAACTCCATATAAAAAATTCGTATCTTTCTTACCTTTTTCTTTTGAAGTTTCTTCTCGTGTGTTTGATAACCTTTCAAGGGGGAGGGGGGGTGGATCTGGGTTCTTTGTAACTATCTTTAAAACCTTAGCGTTGGTTCGCATTTTTCCTTTGCTTGCAACCACCAGATTAGGGCAAACTTCTTTCCTCTTGAACCCATTTCGACGTTATCACTTTATTAATTGTAATTAAAAACCAATTTAACTGTTGTTTTCACAAACTGTGATGAAGGAATTTTAGAGAAAACAACAAAGTATCTGTCATGAGGGCGCAGGCGTTGAGGCAACGACGCCACATATTTTGTGCGTTAAAATTTAAGAGCGTTAAAAGAAAATTTAAAAATTCTACGGAGAATATGGAGCTTTAAAGGAGACATAAGAAAAACTCAAGAATATAGATGCAATATCTTCAATGTACGGGCTGAAGCTTATACAGAAGCAAGATAGAATGGAAATATCTTTAGTAGTGGCTACGTATGAGCTAGTATCAATAAAACCGTTTGGAATTAAATTTTTATCGGATAAAACAGAAAAAAGTCTTTACCTAGTTCCGTTTCTAAAAATTAATGGGTATGGAGGTTGTGAATTTTTGTTTGCAAATGTGAATAAATCTCGATCAAGGATTTATTGTCGCTTTGCAGATCTTGAATTTATCAGAAATAACTGTTTTCCGAAAATCGACGACTGCATAGCATTTAGAACTAACATTTAGTTATCCTGTTATTTTTTTGTAGGTCTTCTCATTCTAAAAAGTAAACCTGGTAGTCCAGGTGTTGAAAATGCATCTACCTGAGTTGATTATTTCGCGAAATATGGATCTAATTTAATTTTCGTGAAGTATACTTCAATCACGTTATAAAACTGCACATTTTAAGCCATAAAACAACTTCTTATCATTATTTCTTCCCAGGATGATACATTTTTGAAAAACGATCTGCAACCTGTGTGGAAAAAGCCCGGATTACCCCTAGTACAACAAGGTTTCTGGACGGGGACTGGCCGGGCTATGTTTTTTTAAGAGCCTAGACGGCCGCTGCCCGGGGTCTCTCTAGGCAAAATTTATGTTAAAATCCCAGTCGGGGGCTGACAGGGCTTTGTTCGGATAAATCTTATATACCGACTTCTCAGACGGTAGCTGACCGGGCGCTAAGTAGCAATAATAAAATTGTTAAACTTTGTTTATAACTTAATTACTTTTTCTGACTTCATTAAGAAATGGATGTGTATACAAATCACGAATCGTGATAAATGTGCATTAAAAATTTTGAAATAGAGATTATAATAAAACTATAAATTAATTACGGAAAAAATACAAATATTAAATTTGTAATTGTTTGAACTTTTGTAAACGATTAATAATAAATTTAAAATAATATAACACCTAATATACAATATAAAAAGCAAATGACAAAAGCCCCGAAACAACGAGTATAAAACATCTAATCCCAAACCTTACACGAAAGTTTAAAAAATTGTATTATTAAGAAATTATCAGCATTCAAGATCAAATTGCAGAGTTTTGTCTTGAAAATTTTTAAATTTTCATAAAAAATTACATTTCCTATCACTGGAAAAAGTTGTCAAATTTAAATTATTTATTTAAAAAGTATTTTATTGATATTCCTGTTAAAAGTTCGTGTATTTTATATTTGCATAACGTCGCATAATAATAAATAATTAGAAAAAGAGAACTTAAAATTTGGTACTTTAACTTTTCTGAACTCTAGCTTATGACGATGGCTTTTTCAACGAGTTTTAACTTCTCAGTTTAGCGCAGTGGTTAGCACTCCCGACTGCTAGGCATTAGATTTAGTCAAAATACTCGTAATTATTTAATATTCATTTTTTAAATACTTGTTTGGTTCTCTCAACGACTACGTGAAAATAGTTAAATCTGTTTTTGTGCTGTGCGTATGGAATTTCATATGTTAATATTCTCCAATTCTGCAGCAAAAAAGAATCAAATTAATTCCCTGATTCAGTGACAAATGCTGATCATACAATTGAAACTCGAATTATTTGAATCAAGTAAAGCACCAATTGATGTCCGGGCCAACGTCGGGATTCCGACCAGAAACCCCGACCACAGCCCGATTTAAAGTCAGGGCTCTCCGGCCAGGTCCCGAATTGAAGCCGGGCTCTCCAGCCGTAGAATGACCAGTCCCCGATTTTAATTTCCATCTGGGAATAAGTAAACGATTTAATTCTAAGTTCACATTCCATTGATAACCTTATGTACTTATTCCAAAAATATATACAGTGTCTATGTGAAGTGCATTGTGTTGTTAATGTATTTACCTCATTTCTGATCTTGACATCCCAATTTATTACAACTTTATCTCTATTTTATATATGCTATTTTGAGCCACTGCCAACAGGTTATGGGCCCAGGGATCAATCCTAGATCTCAATACCAGGATTCATAGAGATAGAGAATGCATAAAGTAAATGAAAGGTATAGATGGTGTCGGTTTAGACAAAGAAAGAACCTGAAGTGTCGATTTCGACAATAATAAAGTCACTGAAGTGTGATAGAAGTGAAACTAATGTGTAAGCATCAAAGTTACAAACATGAGTGAATCTACAGGTATCGATTACAGGATTGAGAAACTCAACAGCGAAAACTACCAGATCTGGAAATGTAAACTGGAATTGTTGCTGACTTCTGATGATCTTTGGGAAGTCATTAGTGAAGAGACTCCTGAAAATCCATCCGAAATCTGCAAGAAGAAAGATGCCAGTGCTCGAGCGAAAATTGGTCTTCTTATGGAAAACGATCAAATGATGCATGTGAGGAATTCGAAGACTGCACTCGAAGCTTGCAATTCAATTAAGGATTATTATCGAAAATCTACAGCATCAATTAAGGTATTTTATTAAAAGCGGTTATGCAATCTAGGGCTATCAGAAGACGGGGATATGGAAAAACACCTAAATACAATGCTACATTTAGTTGACACACTGACTACAATAGGTAGAACTATGGATGAAGATCTGGTGGTTTCTATGTTTTTTATTAGCTTGCCGTCTTCACTCGTCATAGCTTTCGAGTCCAGAAAAGAAAGTGAACTTACTGTATCTTTCGTTAAGGGAAAATTATTAGACGAATGTAGAAGACGAAAAGGAATTGCAGAAATTAATTTGTCAAGTGAAACAGCAATGAAAACGTCGTTGAATAAAATAAATAAAGACAAACAAGTGTCGTGTTTCTTTCGTAAAAAGCCAGGACATTTAAAGAAAGACTGCAGAAAATATGCAACCTGGAAAAAGAAGAAAGAAAATTCAAATAAAGTTGCGGATGCCGGTGATTCGGGGAATTTTTGTTTCTTGACAATGGAGAGTAATTCAGATAAAAATGTTTGGTACGAGTATATAGACTCTGGCGAGTCAAGTTACATGACTCATAGTCAATCATTATTCTCAGATTTCACACCAGCGAACATGAAAGTTCACGTCGTCAAGAAACATACAGCCATGGACGTGCTTAGGACCGGGTCGGTTACATTAAAAAACCTAGATGAAAAAGGCAATCTGGTCAACGTCAAGTTGAAAAATGTACTGTGTGTGCTGTCCCTGGATGATAATTTAATGTCTGTAAATAAAGTCACCGATAGCGGATTTGAAGTAAACGTCATCCAATTTGAGTGTGCAGTTAAAAGCAAAGGAAAAACATTCTTAATTGGAAAGCGGTGCAGAAACTTATACAAATGAGAGAAAATTGAATCAGCTAATGCAGTGGCAACTGAAGAAGAGCATAACGATTGCCAACATGCATGGCACAGAAGATTTGGACACAGGGATCTAGAAGCAGTAAAGGATTTGGAAAAGAAAAATCTCTCAGAAGGAATCGAAGCGAAGGATTGCGGAATCAGAAAGCAGTGTGAATCCTGTATAAAGGCGAAAATGGCGCGAAAGTTTTTTTCGAAGGAATCTTACAGCAACACAAAAGCAACGTTTGATTTAATACACACGGATGTGTGTGGACCCATGCAGACAGTGACACCGGGAAGTAAAAGGTATATTCTTACTTTAATAGATGATTATAGACGTTTTACACAAATTTATTTAACGCAGTATAAAAGAGAGTTAATGGGTCTAATTTAAGAATTTATAGAATTCGGAAAGACACAATTTCAAAAGGAGCCTAAAGTTATACGAGCTGATCGAGGAAGGAAATATGTCAACTACGAGGTGAGGCAGTATTTAAAAGGCGAAGGAATCCGTGTACAGTATACTGCTGCTTACTCACCACAGTAAAACGGAGTGGCAGAAAGAACAAATAGGTCACTGATAGAAATGGCCAGATGCATGCTCATCGACTCAAAATTAGACAACAAGTACTGGGGAGAAGCAGTGAATACTGCACATTATTTGCAGAATAGGCTACCAACCAGGAGCAAGGACAAAACGCCATACATATTCCAGAAAACCAAATGTGAAAACTTTACAGATTTTCGGTTGTACAGATCATGCGCACATCCCTAAGGAAAAACGAAGAAAACTGGATGTGAAAGCAGAAAAATTAGTTTTTGTGGGATACTCTGAAGAATCCAAGGCGTATCGTCTGCTGGAAACAAAAACGAATGATATCACAATTAGCCGGGATGTTATTTTTGATAATACAAGGAAGCAAAAAGTCGAATCTGAAAAAGATAAGGTCATCGAGGGAATAAAGGTAGAAGTGCCAGCAGATCTATGGGAAGCTAATGAAGATCATGAAGAAGAAACACTGAAGAGGAGAACACTGAGGAGGAAAACACTAAACATGAAACCAGTGATCAGAATTATCAGGATGAAGAAGAATATACAAATTTAAGCAGCGATAGTGATGAGGTCATCTCAGAAGAAATTCAGGGCATAGGAGTAAGGCGATCAAATTGGAGCAATAAAGATGTACCACCAGACAGGTATTTAGCAGGTTTGAATACTTTTCTACAAGATTACGATGAGCAAAGAAATTTCAAAGAAGCGATACAGAGTTCAAACATGCAGGACTGGAAATTAAATACTAAAAAAGAACTGGAGTCCTTCAAGAAAAATGGCACCTGGGCGCTTGTCGAAAAACCTAAAAATGCAAAAATTATTGGACGGAAAAGAATTTTTTTAATTTAAGAAAAATACTGAAGGTGTTGTAACTAAACATAAGGCCATGTTAGTTGCACAAAGTTTTTCTCAAAAATTCGGGGTCGATTATGATGAAGTTTTTGCACCGATTGTCACACAGAGCACTTTTCGCACATTCTTAGCTATTGCTGGAAATCAGAAAATGCTTGTGTATCACTATGATGTGAAAACAGCTTTCCTGAACGAAGACTTGAAAGAAGCAGTTTTATGAAGCAACCAGAAGGTTTTGTAATTCTAGGTAAGGAATACATGGTATGTAAGTGAAATAAATCTTTATATGGTTTAAAGCAAGCGGCTAAAGATTTGTATGGAAAGCATCATAAAACTTTAGAAAAAAGGTTTCATTTAAGGAAAATCTGATCCTTGTTTATATGTAAAAACTATAGAAGAAGGCCAAATTTATCTCATTAGTTATGTTGATGATTTGATTATTGCAAGCAAACAAGAAGATCAGATACTTAAAACAGATGAAGCATTAGGGCAACATTTTCAGCTAACTATTTTGGGTAAATTGCGTCATTTTCTCGGAATTCAAGTTGACCAAGATGAGGATGGAATTTTCAGCAAAAGTCAATCTCAATACATCGAAAGTATGCTGAAATCAACTGGAGTGGAAGAGGCGAAGGAATAAAAGATTCCATTGGATGCAGGATATATAAAAGCAAGGGAAAATGAGGATCCTTTCCACGATAATCACTCTTATCGAAAGCTCATAGGAAAGCTCTTATATGTAGCTGTCAACACAAGGCCAGATATTTCAGCAAGTGTGTCCATTTTAAGTCAACATAACGTGGATGCAACAAAGACAGATTGGAATGAAGCAAAAAGGATAGCAAGATACCTTAAGGGAACGAAATAGTTGAAACTAAAGCTTGGAAACATCAAGAACAGAGGTGAAAATTCACCGATTGGGTATGCTGATGCTGATTGGGCTCAAAACAGAGCTGATAGAAAATCCAACAGTGGATACTTATTTAAATTAATAGGGGGTTTTTATGACATTTTTAAAGGAGAATATTTTAAGGATAGAGCCTGGACTACCGCAAGAAGATATAAAAAATTAATTTTTTTCAAATGTGTTTAATGCCACTGTTCGATCATCAATATCGGCCATTTAGCTAGTTTGTTTCCTAGACTAAAAATCTTTGGAAAATGTTATTTCTGTGAACAGTCAAAGGGGTACACCCCACGAGACATTGGAAAGGGGTCATGTTTCGACCAAAATTATTTCTGTGAACAGGCAGAGGGGTGCATTCCCGCCGCCCACGCGACGTTGGAAAGAGTTCTGTGTTCGATAAAAAATTATTTCTGTAAACAGTCAGGGGGATGCCTTCTCGCCCTACACGAGACGTTAGAAAGGGGTCGGGGTTTGACCATAATTAATTTTGTAAACAGTCACAGAGGTGCCTTTCCGCATCGCTCCAAGGAACGGGGGGTCGACCAAAATTATTTTTGTAAACAGCCAGAGGGTTTCCCCCCCACGAGACGTTGGAAAGAGATGGGGATTTGACCAAAATTATTTCGGTGAGCAGTTAGAGGGATGATTTTCCCCCACGAGACATTGGCAAGGGGCAGGGGGTTGACCGAAATTATTTTTGTAACCAGTGACAGGAGTGCGAATTCCATCAATTCTATTAATTCCTTAAATTCCACGAATTCCTTAAATAGCATGAATTACTTGATTTCCTGAATTCACTGAATTGCATAAATTCCTTGATTTCCATGAATTCACGAATTCCATAAATACGTGCGATCAGCTGCTACCTTGCTAGAAATATGCTTTTCAAAAAAAGAACTGGTAAAAAATTTTAGAAACCGTCAATTTTTGTTTACCGGTACCGACAATTTTTCTTTACCGTCACAATCGTTACTGATACCGAATATGGCATTGAATACGCTTTGTGCCAGATCTGTGAAGAAAATGAGGATTTAAATCAATTAGCTTTATCAATAAAAGTACCCCTAAACTAGGAAATTGTAAAAAAAACATTGTGCTACTGTCTTCAACTTAACATTTGTTGAAAAACCAGGACAAGCATTCCTTTATTTTTGAGTTGGTTAATTGAAGATTGATTTCAAATTTTAAAAAAAGTCTTCTACATATTTTTTTCTCGTTTCATTCACAGGCACTTTACAACCTTTAATAATTTAATAATGATAACTTATAGTCCAAGCATCTGGTAGTTTAGTTCCAGAAAAAATCCTACTTGCAATGTTTTTAATAAGAGAGTTTCGTTAAAGAATGCTTTTTAACATATCAAAAATGTTATAACAAATCAATTGCCAAACCGGGGGGTTTTTTTTAAACAGTTCCAAAAGTTACTCTGGCAGAGGCGTAAAAGGTTAGAAGGGTTTAGTGTGCTCGGCGATTTTCTTCTTTCGAAAAAAATGGAGCAAAGAGTTTGCATTTAATTTTGTGTGAAAAATGGCATCCAGTGCTCTAAAACTCTTGAAATGTTGACAGTTGCATACGGTGAGTCTACTCTGAGTAAGAAAAATGTGTATAAGTGGTACAAGCTGTTCCAAGAAGGCCGAGTGGATGTCGAAGACGAACCTCGCCCTGGATGTCCCAGCATATCAACAACAGATGAAAACGTTCAAGCAGTGAAAGAAATGGTGTTGAAAAATAGCCGAATTACCATTAGAGAAGTTGCTGAAGATGTTGGCTTATCGATTGACCAAAAACAGCACGACAGTCATGCCTCAGCCTCCATATTCACCAGATTTGGCCCCCAGTGACTTTTTTCTTTTCCCAAAACTGAAAAGACCCATGAAAGGACATCGATTTTCAACGATTGAGGAGATAAAAACTGCAACGCTGAAAGAACTCAAGGCTATACCACAAAATGATTATCAGAAGTGCTTCGACGATTGGAAAAAGCATTGGCACAAGTGTATTATATCTGAGGGGGATTACTTTGAAGGGGACAACATAAATATTGAGGAATAAATGAATATTTTTTGAGGAAACCATAAAGTCACCTTATTTTTTGAACACACCTTGTACATTGAAAAATCCCAATTTTTTGGGTTTTCAGCGAAAAATCACTGAGTTTCAAAGAACACTGTGTATCTGCGCACATAATTACTACACGGAAAAGTGCTCCACAGGCAAGTGAAACGGGACTAAATTAGCTGTAATTACAAATAAGGACAATATCCTACTTGCGATAGGTCATGAGTTAATACCTCTTAAAGTTGGCCATTTTGGCCTGTTTTTACGAGCACAAAAGTGGACTTTAGTTTTTTCCAAATAAATCCTGTCCATTGCAGTTTACGTTAATTGTGCCAGAGGATGAAATAGAGTCTATAAAAACCTCCGTATATATAAAAAAACTCTTTCAGACCTATTATTTTGGGTATTGCAAGGTTTTAAAAATTTCATTTTTTTTGCATGTTTGACTAAAAAAGAAGAACTTGTGTCTTTGGAAAATACCTCATTTCTTGTGGATCCCAATACAAAATTCCTAAAGAATAAATGAAAGTGGAGCCAACTTGGCGGAGATGAAAAAATATTGTCCTAGCCCAAATAGATAACTTGGAAAGTGCTCTCTTCATGCATAGAGAAACCTGAGCGTACCGTAAAGTAAAACTACGAACATATTTCGAAATTTTTTATCCCAAATAAGTGTATATCATTCATTTATGGTGTATAATACATCTTTTGACATTGATAAATAAATAATTGTTTATGACAAAAGCTTTCTATCACTACTTATGATTACTTTTTGGCCATTTTTTGGCATTTTTGTGGCAAAAAAGTAATCGTAATGGATTAAAAATATGAATATGTTTTTTGTCCACGAGCAAATAGTTTTATTAATAATTGTTTGTAACCAAATATTTCTATAACCACTGTTGAGTACTTTTTGACTAGTTTTGTGCAAAAAAGTACTTATCATTGATTAAAAATGTGATATATATTTTCTATTAATAAACAAATAGCTTTTTAATAATAATTTATTATAAAATCTTGCTATAATCAATTTTTAATACTTTTGTAGCACGAAAAGTTTATAATGAATTAAAAATGTGATTTATATATTTTTCGATTAAGAAATAATTTTTTGTAATTGTTTTTAACAATACCTTCTAATGAATACTTTTTCTGCATTCAATTCCGGACTTACCTCCACGGCGCTTGCAATTCGGAGTGATTTCTGTAAATTTCTGTGACCATTTTTTGGCATTAAAAATAATTAAGTAAATGATTAGTTGGAAGTAATGACATATGAGATGTAATTCAGTAATATAAAAAATTTCAAATAAATTATTGAATATATTACTTTGCATTAAAATAAATACTCATTTCCACACCACCCAGGAGGACAGTTTCTTCATATTGAATTACGTTTAATATGTAATTACTTTAAAGTAATGAATTAGTTAATTATTTTTAATGCCAAAAAATGGTCACAGCATATTCTGTAAAATTTACGGAAATAACTGAGAATTACAAGTATCTTGGAGGTAAGTATAAAATTGAATGCAGAAAATGTATTTACTAGAAAAAATAGTTATAAATAATAATTAAAAAACGATTTGTTTATCAATAAGAAATATATATCACATTTTTAATCAATGACAAGTACTTTTTGCCACAAAAGTAGTCAAAAAGTACTCGACAGTGGTTATAGCAATGTTTTGTTATAAACAATTATTAATAAAATAATTTGCTTATAAATAAATAACATATTACACATTTTTAATCAATTACAATGACTTATTTGCCACAAAAATGCTACAAAATGGCCAAAAAGTAATTATAAGAAGTGATAGCAAGCTTTTGTTACAAACAATTATTTATTTATCAATTATACATGATAAATGAATCATATACACTTATTTGGGACAAAAATTTCGAAATATGGCCGTAGTTCTACTTTACGGTAAACTCAGGTGCCTCTATACATGAAGAGTGCACTTTTCAGGGTTATATCTCGTGACCTATTTGGGCTAGGACACTTTTTTTTATCTGTCGCCAAATTGGCTCCACTTTCATTTATTCTTTAGGAACCTTCTATTGGGATCCACAAAAAATGAGGTGTTTTCCAAAAACACAAGTTCTTCTTTTTTAGTAAAATACAAAGTGTTTTTTCAAACTTAGTGATATTTTACTGAAAATGCTAAAAAATTGGGGTTTTTTCAATATATCATATTTCGGAACCAATAGAAGTTAGCGGATTATTTTTAAACAAAGTTTGTTCAGAATTTTCTTTAATTTCTTTCTTCTGTTGGACATTTTTCTCTAAAATGCAATGGGAATTATCCGTCAACGCAGAAGTAACTTTTGGAACTGCTTAAAAAAAAACCCGATTTGGCAATTGATCTTCTAGCATTTTTCATATGTGAAAAAGGAGCCCTTAACGAACATTTTTCATTATAAAAATTGCAAGTAGGATTATTTCTGGAATTTCACTCACTATTTCAATGTAATGCCCCCGAGTAAAAATTCTTCGACTTGAGTTCGACTTGGTTATGTCTTGAGTTTGTCTCCAAGACATCGATGTCTGGCTGCGTCTCGAAACTGAGTCGAGTTCAAAAGTAAAATCTAGATGCTCAGGGTTAACATATTATATGATTAACTATAGGACAACAATCTAGATGTTCGAAGTTAGCATCTGTAGATCTTAAAAAGTGAAATATTACCCTCTATCATTCAAAATGTTCAACTGAAAAATCCGAGATATTACATGTATGGTTATGTTAAATTACGTCTGTAAATATTTGAGGAGCTTACTTATTTGTGGTCATTTAAGGAATTAATTGATAACTTATTTGTGAATTTTAAATGAAACTTTAATGTTTGTACACGAACGAAAAACAGATAAAGCGTATAAAATGTCGACCAGATGATGGATTCGATCAAGTTGAGGTTATATTCAATATTTTTAATTCAAAATAAAAACGGGGATGAATAATCGGAGAGCGAATGATCTGTAATCTGAACTAAATATTTTATCTATTTTAAGTTACTTAAACTCAAATATTTATTTCAAATTTTTTAACCCTTTTGTCAAATGTATTAAGTCAATAAACCTAAAACATTAGATCGTTGTTCTATTCATTAGACAGAAAAAAGTCCTTATCCAATTTTATTTAAGGACATCTAATTTTTATTCTTTGGAAATATTCCAAAATTCTAATATTTCATCATTTTAATATTGAATATATATAGCTTTCAAATATAGTCGTGAAATTGCAATGCAATAACAATCCTTAATAAGTTGATTTAAGGCCATGTGACGATAGGGTCACGTGTCCAAACCTGGTCTTCAATTTTTCTTTCCCAACTTACGTCCACACGGAATGAGATATCGTGTTAAAAACTTGGCAAGATAAATAGGAGGCATGAAAGAATGTGTCTCTGGTCCTAAATAATTAGAATATTGAAAAAAGTTTTTTTTTAATTACTTTTTTGGAGAAATACCGACCGTACTGTCGTCAAACCATGGACATAGGAAACACGGGACTAGGCATGCCATCCTAACTTGAGCGAGCGGGGTTTAATCCACGGGAGGGGAGAGAGTTCCATGAGCGGGGAGAGCCGCCATCTTACGATGTTCCATTTGATTATGCGCACGAGCATTTTTGCCGAAAAACGGTGCATGAAAATATAAACATGTGGGAGCTGCCATGTTTGTCGCGGGACATCAAAAGGTGGCGGACCTCCCCCCTCATTGCATCAACCCCGCAATGACATGCCTCGTCTCATCTTTCCTATGTCCATGCGTCAAACCCTGCAAGCAATTTGCAATGTTGTCAATGGGCTAGTTATAAGGTTTATATTTATCAAAGTGGGGCAAATAACAAAAATCGCTCACGAACATTATGCACAAATACCCGTGCAGAATATGCCGATCGGGGCCAGGTATGGTTATCTCTAGGCGCAGCGCTTGGGCCCCGATCGGGCATCGCGTTTCATTTCGAGCCTGGCCCCATCTAGATAGCCTGATTTGGGCCAAATTCTGTCCGATCTGGCCCCGATCAGATCCAAATTGGAATTTCTGCTCGGGTAATGCAAAAACTAATGTTTTCACTTGAAATGCAAATAAACATATTTGGTCTGACATACGTATCAGTTTGGTATCAGCTGTGTCAAAGCAGCACTAGCGAAGCGAGTAGACAACTTTGAACTTCTATGGGTCTGTGGGTAAGACAGATTGCATGATTACCGACAGAGAAAGTTAAGAGTCAAACTTCTACTGTAAAACCTAAATGTATCCGTCGATAATCATTATTTGCATAAATCAACTTTTTTCTTCCTCCAACTCTTTGCAAGGCCAAGAACGATCCTTTAATATTTATTAACATTTCCCAACAAAAATTTCCGCGTTATTTTAACTTTTATTTTTCAATATAGGTGAAAAATTATTGACCTTAGATTGATTAGCTTTTCTGACTGTTAGAATTACCCTTTTTGTCAGGTCAGGTATACGCTCGAAGTTATAAAACGCACGTGTTGAAGTCATAAAAATTCGACTTAAGAGATAAATTTATGTCTTCAAGACATAAAAACTTATTTCCAAGATATAAATTGAAGTCTGGCTCCGTCTCAAAACTGAGACATGCTTAAGTCGAACTTTTTGATTTCAGCATGTGTTAATTATGGGCAATTCAAGTCGACCTCAAGTCGAAGCATTTTTACCCGGGCCTGGACTATTAATAGAAAGAAACGTAATTGTTGGTACTATTTCAAAGAATTTTAACTTATTCAAACGTGATTTTCTTCCTGAAAGATGTGCTTTCTATTATTTTTAAACCATAAGCATTCCTGATTAGATACTTTATCTTTTAAACATACACTGAAACTCCAACTCAAGCCGTCACACTGTATGATATGGCATTCCTATAACTACTGGCCTCGTGTGGCCTCAGAATGTGTTGATCTGCGGAGCAAGGGAGGCTGCTTACTGAAACGTAACAGACAAGCAGGAGGCACGCATTCTTCGCACATTAATTGAATCAGGTTGCGACGTAATCGGCAATCTAATAAAAATTCATATTGCGACCCTGCTTCTGTACGTTTGGATACCTCGAAGATTTGTGGCAAGCAATGCCCGAAACCCTTTTTAAGTTGGAGTTTGAGTGCACCTCGAAAACAGATTTCAAAAAATTGTGTTTTTCACCCTTCTTTACTCTTATATTGCTTTACTTCTTTTACAGTTTATATACTTTTACATAGCATTTCTCGATCCCTCTTATTTCCTGTATCGTAACAGGGCCGTCCCAGATTCTTTTTAAATATCCGTTCCGCGCCTTCCTAAAAGTGTTACGTAATATATGCACAGCCGCAGATCTACAAGTTTAATTTAAACTCTTTTTGAAAATGACAAATAATTTTTAATTAAACCAAAAGAAACATGTTTTTTGGAGGGATTTTCGGGTAATTTTAGCAAAATTGATTAGGGGTCAATTACATATATTCAAATTCGCATTCACATTCACTTTAACCTTGGCCTATTATTTTTCACAAATTCAACCAACTTGAGAATTTTGAGCTTTTATACGTCTTTAGAGACGTTTAACTCCAAAGCTAAAATTAGGGACAAGGGAGGCCAAAAACTGCTTTTTTGTATTGATTTATATTTAGTTAAATAACAATTTTTTACTAGAATACTTATTTCCCTCGGCCGTAGCATGCGCTTTTTAGGCCAGCTTAGAACAAATGGATTTTAACTCTCTGCCGCGCGAGTCAGAATAACCGTTATCGTAAATTTATATCGTGAAATGTGGGCTACGAAGATGGAATTACCATTCACCCTGCTTACCTTCGTGAACTCTTCTGTTAGTGCGATTTAAACGCATTCGAGACTGCCAGTGCTATACCACATTCCCATCTGTAATCGTACAAGCTCCCCTCGATGAAAAATTTTATAATATTAATTCAATTATACGTTTCAGATGCTCAAAATAATTGACAAGTAATAAAATATGATATAAAGGAGATATGTGAAATTATGACAAACAATGTGAGTTTTTTTACAATTAAATTATAGCAAAACATTTTTCAGAAAGAAAATTGCAAAAATTTACGAGTGACGTTTTCAAAAGAAGATATGTTACATCACTGAACCTAATTTAAAAAAATAGAAATACATTTTCATGAATTCCAGAGTTTCTTGCACGAAGAGACTTTGGATATTAATATTTCTTTTATCGCATATGCGAAAGATATGCATATGCAGACTAATATCTTTGATTGGAATAAATGATACTAATTTTACACTCTTACATGAAGAAAAATTACAGTATTTCTAAGTCGCTTTATTAAATTTTGTAAAGGATTCGAATAACGAAAATTAGTATAGTGCTTTGAAAGAAGTGAAACAGAATGTTGTACATTTCGTTGCGAACGCCTTGCAATCTTTCTAAACCACTATACGAAAAATTAGGGTCATGTGATGTTGTGTTTCACGCTGGCGCATTGCAACAGGACAGACGGAGAGAAGTGTATGAACGCATACTATCGCATGAACTTCAATCCTTCTTAATATTATATATGTGTATATGCCCGGATGATCGCTCGCTGGATACAGTGGGTTTGACTACGAAGATTGTACTAATACCTATACACGCTGAGACCCATGATTCTTTCGGACCTTATATACTAATCGAGAGAAAAGTATCACTACTTGTGAGAAACTTATAGTGCTGGGTCATAAATTTCAGGTGCTCCAGGCTTAATTAATTATTTATCATATATATATATATATATATAAATTTGTCATAAGGACAACCACAGGATTTCGCCGGGAGTAGGTGCTAATCTGGAAATTGCACCCGCTTCCAGCAAAATCGCGGTAAAATTTCAGCCACAACCACGTCTCACGACCGTGAGATAGGTGGTTACAGTCTGTAACGGAATCAATACGACGGTCCAACAAAAGCCTCGTGCACCCTAACAACACAGAGCGACCCAAAGACTACCGCCTTCTGCATTTTTCACGCAAGTGTCTTCGCATATTTTTGACACGCAGGGATGCTTTTTAGGCCATGAGCGAGTGAACGATTGGCAACTCCAAGAGCGCCCATGATAAGGACGATCAGTTTAACAGAATATTCCTGGTACAATCGTTGCAACTCCCTTATAAGGTCTCGATACCTCTCTTTCTTTTCATTCTCCTTGGTCATGATGTTTTTGTCAGCTGGTGCCGAAAATTCGATAACGAGCATGGTTCGCTTCTCGAAGTCGAGACGAACCATGTCAGTCCTCGAGTGTGTAACAGAAACAATTGTCGAGAATATAAAGTTCCAGTATATGCGTCACTTCTCATTCTCGACAATTGACTCGATTTCCATAGAAGCATTTAGAGGAGCAATATTAAGGTTAATGCGGTAAGAGTGACAGAGATGGTAATAAAGCACTCT
>NC_046659.1:41378029-41379940 GCF_010883055.1 Belonocnema kinseyi
AAGTGATTTATAAAAAATTTTTACATCTTTTTCAAATGCACAATTTCTGTCTTTTCATCTTTTTCCGTATTTTGCATGTGCTTGAAGTTCAGACTCATCATTAGGATAAATTGTTCGTCTTTTTGAATGCTACAAATGTCCGTACCGAGAATGTTTGCATCTTGAAAAAAAGTTGGCTGAAAAATGTTTAAAATACGCTCACTTTTTGAATGTTTATAAAAAATGACTGACTAAATAACTTGACCTTTAGTTTAGGACACTCAAAAATATGGCAATGGCTTTCGAAAGTTATCGTGCTAACAAAGTAAAAATCTACAGACTAACAGACAGACAGAATAATTTAAAAAATGCACTTTTCTGTATTAAGCGACAGTTCTGAGGTCTCAGTTTTTTTTTATTTTATAAAATGTAAAAGTAATTATTAGCTCATTTGAGAAAGAATCGCGGAAATTTATACTAATAATCAGTGTATTCTGTAGATATTTTATGTGTTGAAAGATATCAATACAAATATTAAAAAGTATTATCCTTAGAATTATCTCAGGGAGTCTACTCAAATTCTGTAAAAAAATATTCCCTGACAATTCTAGGTTGTTGCCAGGCATCTATAGATTTTCTCAAGGTATAATTTTCCTGAATAATGAGCCAATCAAGTATTAAATTTCACATTCTTTGAAGCAATTGCGACCCTACATTTCTTAAAAAGTATTCCATAACACTTTTAAAAAAAACTTCCGTTATAAATTTGTGAATGGTTAAATGGAAGTTAACCAAGTTTATTAAAAGTGGTAAAAGAAAGTAGGGATAATATAAGCGTGTTACAAAAAAGGCTTTTTTTTCGAAAATGTCTGCCCTACAAATTGTTCCTTTTGGTATCAAAATGTCCCCTGAATATTACCATTAATTATAAAAAAATATTTAGAGATCTCTCAAGTCCATTTTTGCACAAGATTGCTTTATTAACTTCCACTATTAATTTATCATTTTCCTTTAGTATACATATGCATTTTATACTTTTTCTATTCTAAAGTAAAAAAAACAATTAACAGCGGAAACTAAAATAACATAAACAATTTTTTGCAAATCATGGGCTTAAAAGGTACCCAATTTTTTTTTTAATTCAGCCAATATGCAGTGAACATTTTAAACGGAGAGAAATTATTTTTAGGTATCGAGCCATTTTAGAAGAAAAAACAAGGATATTTTCTAGACTATTATAATAAGTATAGAACAATTACGCGACTTAATTATGAATAACACAGGCCCACAAAAAAACAAAAGTGTCTGTGCAATTGACCAGACCTATATATTCTTATGTATTTCTCGACGCTGAATCCGAATTTGCAATAAAAAAGTAGGGTCCAGCTACTTTTTTATGGGGTTTTGCTCGAAAAACCTCATTTTTTACGGTTTTTTCATGGTTTTTTTTAAATAAAAAAAATAAAGCAAAAGTTTATTTTTTTGACTTCAGAATCGAATTCTACGGAAAAAAATACATCGAAAACCATGTTTTGATTTTTTTTTACAAAAATTTCAACCCACCATACGGCGATGAAAAGGCAGAAAATCGCGAAAAGTGAAAATTTGCTTCAAATTTGATTAAAATGACATTAAAATCAAGTTTTACGATTTTAAACCGATTTATAAACATTGAAAATACTTTACTGGGGGTTTTTGAGGTCGCTGATCATGAATTTTAAGTCATTTTTTTCAAAAAACAACTCCTAGTCATCGTAAGTGGACAATAAACGTGATAAATTGATATTTTTTTCAACAAATCGATGTTTTGGATACTGTTCTGGAGGTTTCCCACTACATGAATCACAAAACTAGAACTTTTTTCGACCCTTGATCATAAAGTAGGACTTAGAACCTATGTATAGCGATATTCATGAACTCCATTATAATATT
>NC_046659.1:41380040-41381994 GCF_010883055.1 Belonocnema kinseyi
GGCTCGGTGGGCAGAGATTTCCAGACAACGAAGACGTCATTGCCTCTGTAAGTGCTTATTTTGAGGAACTTCCGAAAACGCACTTTTCTGAAGGATTAAAAACAACTTGAAAAGCGATTGACCAAGTGTATAGAGCTCCAAGGAGATTATGTTGAAAAATAAAAAAAAATTTACCCCAAAAAAAATGTTTTTATACTTCATTCTAAGGACTTATTGAACTACCCTCGTACAAATATTGTCAGGTTAATTTTAATGGGGTCAATTCTACTTGTAGTTCTAAGTTTCTTCAAATGAGTAATGTGCGTCTAAATTTTTAACTACCTGTAGTACAATGAAATGAATTTTATTGTGTTACAACGGGAACACTTAAGTTAAGTTGTGTTGCGTTAAGAAAAATTTCTTTAGGTTCTGTTAAGTTAGATTCATTTTTAGGTTAAGATCGAGTTAACCTATTAAATATAGCACACATTTAAGACTGAGAACCGTAGGCTTACATAGCTACACCTGTGGTTGAATTTCATTCGGCTAGGTTAGGTTAGGTCAGGTCTTGTTAGGTTAGGATAGGTTAAACCTCTATGTAGGTTATGCCGAAGCTGAATAAAACGGTACCGCAAACACAACGGGACAACACAATGAGTTTAATTGTGTTACGTGAAGTTAAGTTAGGTTAGGTTAGGTCAGGTTTTTTTAGGTTAGAATAGGTTTCACCTCTTTGCAGGTTAAGCCCAAGCTGATTCAAACGGTACCGCAAACACAACGGGACAACACAATCAGTTTAATTGTGTTTCGTGAGGTTAAGTTGGGTTAGGTTAGGCTAGGTTAGATTTATTGCTAGGTTAGGCTCGAGTTGACCCATTCGATGTAGCACACATTTGTTACTGGGAAAATATGCTTCCAGAGCTTTACGTATATTTCAATAAATTTCTGTTAATTCAGGTTAGGTGAGGTCAGGTTCTGTTGGGTAAAGTTATGTTAAATAAGTTGATATCAGGCATTTTTCAGGAGGT
Source organism: Belonocnema kinseyi (assembly GCF_010883055.1). Lineage (NCBI taxonomy): Eukaryota > Metazoa > Arthropoda > Insecta > Hymenoptera > Cynipidae > Belonocnema > Belonocnema kinseyi. Next base: position 41,381,048 of record NC_046659.1, read on the forward strand.
TTGGAAAGAATGTCTTCCTGAATATATTTTACTGAAAATATTAATATGTTAAATATGCTCCGAATTTTAAGCAACTATTAAAATAGTACAAAGAAATTTTTAACAAAGATGGGGAAGCTCATTTTTCTCGTAGGCTCAATTAGATTAGAGTTCAATATATTAAAGACATTTTTCGTTAAGAATTAGATATTTTGTAGTCGTACTTATAATTTTCCTAAAAGCTTGTACTATTGGGAAATTTCTTGGCCTTCTATAAAGTTACTTTCATAAAGTAAGAAACATTATTTGATTTTATATATAACAATTATATTGTTTCTACACAGTTATATATTTATAAGGACAAAGAAAAAGATTACACAGGGCCACAAAAAAAACAAAAGTGTCTGTGCAATTGACCAGACCTATATATTCTTATGTATTTTTCGACGCTGAATCCGAATTTGCAATAAAAAAGTAGGGTCCAGCTGATTTTTTATGGGGTTTTGATCGAAAAACCTCTTTTTTTACGGTTTTTTCATGGTTTTTTTTTAAATAAAAAAAAATAAAGCAAAAGTTTATTTTTTTGACTTCAGAATCGAATTCTACGGAAAAAAATACATCGAAAACCATGTTTTGATTTTTTTTTTACAAAAATTTCAACCCACCATACGGCGATGAAAAGGCAGAAAATCGCGAAAAGTGAAAATTTGCTTCAAATTTGATTAAAATTACATTAAAATCAAGTTTTACGATTTTAAACCGATTTATAAACATTGAAAATACGTTACTGGGGGTTTTTGAGGTCGCTGATCACGAATTTTAAGTCATTTTTTTCAAAAAACAAATCCTAGTCGGCGTATGTAGAAAATAAACGTGATAAATTGATATTTTTTTCAAAAAATCGATGTTTTGGATACTGTTCTGGAGGTTTTCCACTACATGAATCACAAAACTAGAACTTTTTTTGA
>NC_046659.1:41382094-41416268 GCF_010883055.1 Belonocnema kinseyi
TATCTCATATGGAGTTAAACCCTTTAAATGAAAATGTTTGATTACCGCTCTGAACTCGTTTTTTTCCATTTTTCTTAACGAAAATTTTTTTTTTCAATTGGTCAAATTTCAACTAATTATAATCAAAAAAATCTGCTCGCTACGCGGGCACATTGTCGTCGCGCGCTACACGCGCGGCTAGCTTTGCTCGCCAGTTTGAGCGCGCCTATGGCGCGCCATTGTTGGTTCTCACGCTTCGCGCTCGATTATATATTTACCACGCGCTACGCGCTCGGTCTTTATATTTCTACACATTCTTACGCAAACATTTTTAAATTAAGACTGAAAACATCCACCACTGTAATTTTGTGATTGTGAATTCTCTTTTGTTAAAAGAACTTAGCTCGAGGGTTTGAGATCACCTACGGCACGCGACTGACGGCAATCGCACTCCGAGCTCAATCTTTGCGTATCTCCCGCATTCGTGGACACACCTTTTAAAATCAAAGGTCAACGGGCCGAAAACTGTAATTTTGTGATTTTGAACTCTCTTTTGTTAAAGCTCTTTTGGCTTTAACGAACACATTCTCATCACGTATCTCGTGCTTCGCACTCGATTTTGTCCAAGATGTCAACTTTTCTACATTATATACCACACTTTTATATCAAATATGATACATTCGTTATGTAACTCTTTCTGGGATTGCTTATGCAAAAATTGTAAAATAAAGAGCAAATTATATTTATCATGATTATTTTTATATTTGTTTCTTATTTTTCTTTAAATTGTATTCTAAACTGCGCTGAAACATGTATCATTGTGATAAATTTATACCATTGCAATTCAGAATATGCATAAAAATTAAATCATACTAATTCTTATGTCCTTGTTTTTATAATTTTAAACATTTTTAATCTTGTTTTTTACAATTAAATAAAAACTACATCGCATCTGCATAGGGTCTAATAAAGGAACATATATACGATTCTATATAGGATCCTATGTCCTCTTTCGTCTTTTCTGTCCTTTTTCCAAAAATTTAATTTTTTAATTTTGAATCTTATTTTTTACAATTGAAAGAAAATCTACTCGTCCTATCTAAAAATGATTAATAATAAATTTATAGATCCTTTCAGGCGAACATTTTTTGTATGTTAATTTTAGTTTGTACCTTGTGTCGTTTGTTCAAGAAAGTTTAATATTTTTATTTTGAATGTTATTTTTTACGTCCAAAGCCAAAACTACGTATCCTATCGAAAATTATAGCTCTTTTTTGGATGAACAAGTTTTGTCATATTTTTTTCGTCGCTTGTGTCACTAGTCCAAAAAATTTCTATTTTTTATTTTAAGTGTTGTTTTTTACGACTAAAAACAAAATCTATGCATCCTATCAAAAAGTGATTTATTAGAAATTTGTAGGTCTTTCCAGGGTGCGCAATTTCAACTCATTCATTTTTTTCGTATCTTGCATAGTTGGACCAAAAAATGGATTTTTTGGATTTTTCATTATTTTTGGTACGATGAAATTGGGAATTTTCAACTTTTTCACCAAATTTAAAAAGTTGCTGTGATTATCTTGTTGGGTTTTCAAAAATCAACGTTTTTCTTCTCTTGACTTTTTTTCATATGATGCGTTGTTTGGCTTAAAATGTTCATTTTAGTTTGTTTTTTGGATTTTGAAAATGCTCTAACTCTGATAATTTTCTTTTTACAGAAAAAAGTCATAAAGATACATTGTTTGAATTTCTGAGAATTATGAATAACCGTACATGGAATTTGGAAATTTTGAAAAATTTGGTTTCAAAAAGTTTTGATACGATCAAATTTTGCATTTTCAACTTTTCGATTAAATTAAAAAACTTGTTATGATCACCTTGTAGGGCTTTGAAAAATCAACGTTTTTCTTTTCTTGACTTTTTTTCATAGCATGCGTTGTTTGACTTGAAATGTGAATTTTAGTTCATTTTTTTGGATTTTGAAAATGCTCTAACTCTGATAATTTTCTTTTTATAGAAAAAAGTCGTAAGGATAAATTGTTCGAGTTTCTGAGTACTATGAATATCCGTTCATAGAATTTTGAAATCTGAAAAAAATTTGGTTTCAAACATTTTGAAAACGTGCTCACATTTTTAATTTTGATCCAAAATAGCACGGTTACGAACTTGTTCTTTCTTTTTAGACCTTAAAAAAGTGTGCCAAAGCAGAATCCAATCTGATAAATTTTTCGAAAGTTATCGTGCCTACAGAATGCAGACTACAGACCGACAGACGAACACCTTCGTAAAAATCGTTTTTTCTGACTCAGTGGGTCTCAAAACGTAGATTTGATGAAAACCGACAAAGTGAAAATTTACATAAAACCAATACCTTCTCATTAAGATAAGAATGTAAAAAGACCATTGCATACGAAATTGCTCTCACTTCGATTATATGAACAGCAGCACATTATTAAATTGAACAAAATTTAATTAAATTGTCGAGTTGAACGAATATGAAACTTTCAAATATTTTAGATTTTAGCTTTACGATTTTTCACCGTGATAAATTGAAAATTACCAAAAAAACGTGTTTTGTTCATAAAATCAGATTTTGTGGGCGCACAGAAAAATTATAAACACAATTTTATTAATTTGATTTTTTTTCTTATTGGATGCGAATACATTATTTGATATTTCAAGCGCAGATTGTGTAGACGAGATATTTGTCAATTTGCTATATTTCCCTTCATCTGAGCTGGTAAGCCGAGAAACATGGTTTGATAAAAATAATTGAATATTGTCTGTCTCTCTCGTTGCTAAGTTTCTCTTTCTAACAGGTCAAAAATTTTACCAACCGAATCCTACCAATTTTCGGGTATCATACTTGCCTTAAGGGATATATTTATACTATCTTTCGTGTTTACATTTTATCTTGTTTTTTATCCTAATTAAATTGATTTATAGACGTACTTCAGTCTATTTTCTACCTGCTATAACGTGTCCTTTTTTCTTCGAAGGAACGATGCAAAGGGTTACGCTTACGTTTAAGACCTACATTCGTATCCCTTTTCAACATCCAGCAACAATCAGCCATCATGACCTCGTCCCATCTACCCTGATATCGTTGTTCCATCACTTTTATGTCATGATGAAAACGTTCCCCTTGTTCTTCGCTGCAATCACTAACATTTTCTTGAAACTTATCCAGATGGGAATCTAGAAAGTTAAGTTTTAAATTCATCCAGCAGCCTAACTTTTTGTAGTTTCTTATCATTTTCGCAACAATATTCTCATAGTCTGGACTTTTTTGTTACCGAGGAAATTTGCGTTTACTACTTTAAAATTTTCCCAAGCGTCTATTTCAATTTTCGTCATGTGGCTCACAAAATTAGTATCTCTTGTCAATATTCGAATCTGTGGTCCATCAAAGACTCCTTCTTTCAATTTAGCGTCTGAAACATTAGGGAATTTAAGGGATATATACTTATAGCATTGTCCATCTTTGTCTAACGCCTTGAAAAATTGCTTCATGAGCCCAAGCTTTATGTGGAAGGGTAGTAGTAAAATTTTTTCTGGGTCAACGAGGCTTTGGTTGATGATATTATGAGAACCAGGTTTGAATGAATCACTTAAAGGCCAATGTTTTTTGCTTTAATGATTGGCTCGATCTCTGCTATTCCACAGGCATATAAAGCATGGCTCTCTCGTAAAACCCAATTGTTGGCCTAATATCATTGTTATGATGTTGAGATCACCACATATTTTTCATTTGTGATTCGTGTAATTAACTTTTTCAAGAAGCTTTTTAACATTGTTATATTCTTATTTGATGAGCATTGAATGAGCTATAGGGATAGGAGCGTAAGTATTTGTGTTATGCAGTAAAACAGCCTTAATGCTGCGTTTTGACGAATCAATGAAAAGTCGCCATTCTTCGTCTCTGTACACATTTTTCTTCAAGTGGTTCGTTAGTCCGTTAACGTCAGTGCAGTACACTGAAGACGTCTCTTCGTCTTTAACGAAAAACTTTCTGAATTCTTTGTCCCTGTCACGATAGAATGAAACTTTTGTCTTTGGCTCTAGAAGATTTCTTCTTTTTAGAAATGAAGCGGAAAATTCAGCGCCGTATTTCGGTAATCCAAGATCTCTAATAAAATCATTCAGTTCTAGTTGCGACACTAATATTGGAACCTTCAATTTCATTTTATGCACGCCATATTCGTCATCTTTTTCGTCATTTTCATCGGAATCATCAGAACTATTTTCTGTTCGATCACTGGTTTCACTACCGTCTCCATGAAGTTGACTTTCAACTTCCATTCTATCATCTTCTAAAGCACTTAAATTAGTCTGGCGTGCATTTTTATTGATTTCAATTGCTCTTGTGACTGTGCACACATTAATGTACGAAATGTTATTTTTATTTTGGCGTTGAACCCTTTGACGGAATTCATGCAAAAGTAGCAGTCCTTCGCAATAACGGGTTTTTTCCATGGGTTGGTGTAGAGTACTTGCGGTACTTTTCGATTTTTGAATGTTTTAGGCGATACAACAAAAGTCTGCAGGAATTGCAAATGACGTGAGGAACCCATTTTGTCTCTTGGTGCAGCAATTTACGGTCAAAAGACTTTTCGTAAAGACTTTTAACTTCCTCGTCGATTGATTTTCGCAAACAGCTTACTTCATATTTATTGCAAATGTAACAGAATGAATCTGAGCTATTCTTGTCGGCATGCGATTGAGAAATGCTCGCGGTTTTTTTCCTTGTAGCGTGAGACTCTACACCAACCTAGTGATCCATTGATGAAGAGCTACGGTTGCATGATGACGACGTCAGAGAGCCCGGTTTCCCACCCTGACCAGTAGCCGATACTGGGGTTTTTCCCTGCATCGTAATACACTTATTATCTGTCTCTGCCATGACGGCATGAACGCCGTTTACCCAGGGACTTAGCCAATGTGGATCCGTTGCCCACCGTCACCACATGGATGTGCCCTGGTTACAGACACAGGCGAATAATGCTAGCAACAAGTGGTTACGAAACTCCAGACATTTACTGCTATTAATGTCAAAATATGAAAGTACGTGAGGTCAGGTTCTGTTGGGTAAAGTTATGTTAAATAAGTTGATATCAGGCAAGGTTTCATCCTTCACAGTTGTCGACATGTTTTTGGAGTAAAAATTTGCATCACTGGCAATATTTTGAAATTTATTTGCCTCAGTGCATGATTTTTCGTCATTTCTTGAGGTTATGGCTCGACCATGACGTGATGGGTGATTTTTGATACCGAATTTGAATTCAGCGCCCCAAAATCCATAGGAATACGTGTGTTTTGTTACCAGATCCGCACACTTTTTTTGTGTGGTTGTGTTATTCATTATTTAAAGTAATTAAAATAAAATAATAAATAAATAAATAATTCTATAACAACATTTTTCGTCAAATAAAACTAGCTGTCATTTGCTGAATTTCATCTTCCCAATAATCTATATCTGAAGCTTTGTTAACTTATCATTTGTGGGGTGGCTGCTGGACGAAAAACCGGGAAATGACCGGGAATTTTTTGAAACCGGAAACAGCCGAGAAATGAGTATGATAGTGAATTTATTTATTTACAAGGAATTTCAAAAAATTTTTAAAAGAACCATATATCAAATCACTTGGAATATCACAAAAATCACATCACATCATATAAATCAATTAAAAATAAATTCGATTTCAACTTTTTCTAATTGTTAAGTTTAGTTGTTAACTGTTTTAATTACTACATCGTTTAGTCTACAACGCTTAATTCAGAAGTATTTGACTTTACAATTTTTTGATTTTATGTCTTCATTTTTAAACGTAAATTTTTAATCTAAAGGATTTAAACATAAAAAACTAAAAACTAATTAATGGTTTTAAAGAATAAACTGTATTTCGAGTTTTAAAAATTGTGCAAAAATTATTTTACAATATGATTCTAAATCGGTTTTAAATTAAACAATTGGCAGCTTTTGACGTTGAAAATTCAACTTTTTCAATACGAAAGCCCTAATAGTTAATCAAATTGAAACGTCTGATTCAAACTTTATAAACTAATTTTCATGTGAACATAACTTAAAATTAATATATTCATTAATTAAAAAAATATCTGAATGACCAATTATACATCAAATATTTAAAAGTAAACAGTTTGAAACTGAATCGTTTGAAATAGAAAGCCTTGAATGGTAAAAATGTAAGAGTAAGACATTTAAACTTTTAACGTCATAATTGTTATTGTAACGTGAAGTAAAAATTGAAAATTATTAATTTGAAAGGACCAAAATTAAAAACAATAAAATAATATTGGTAATTAATTTCTTTCCAATTGCAAGAGGAAGTTTTGTAGGTTTAAATTTTTATTGTGTGGAAAAATGTGAAGAATTTTATTTTTAACATTTTTACCATCCTGGAACTGGTACAATTCTAATTTTTTTTAAATTGGCGGTACATTTTATATTTGTAAAGTTTTTATTGAGTTGGTAGAGATACAGTTGTTTTTTTTAATTGGAAGAAGCTACTTTTTTATTTTCAAGATTTTTATTGTGTTTGAGGAAAGAATTTTTTATTTTCGTTTTTTTTGTCCGAATTAGAAAAGGATAAATAAAAATATAGAAAATTGTCAATTTTATTAAATTGGCAGTACATCTTATATTCGTAAAGTTTTTATTGAGTTGGAAGATACATTTTTTTAATTGGAAGAGGCAATTTTTTTATTTTTAAGATTTTTATTCTGTTTGAAGAAAGAATTTTTTATTTTCTTTTTTTTCTGAATTGGAAGAGGTTAATTAAAAAATTTACTTACTGGAAAATTACAAAAAATTACTGGGAAATTACTGGGAAATTTACTTACTGGATTTATCAGTAAGGTTATGTGAATCAGTCTTAACTTATACATTTTAATTGATATAAATTCATTGAAATCTACATTTTTCAAATAAACTTTTTTTTTATTACGTTTTTATTGAGTTGGAATAGGGACATGTTTCATTTATTCACATTTTTATTTGTGCGACTTGAAATTAAGGATAAGTTTTTATTTAGAGAATTTAAAACGATAGCGCGGATTTATATTTTTTAACCAGATATCTTTGAACAATTCAATTTATCAAAGTGTGAAGGTTTAAGTCTTGCAGTTTAATTGCACTGAATTTAAAACTTTTAATTAAAAAGTATTAAAACCTTCTATTTCATATGTGTCAATTATTGAGAATTTAAATTAAAAATTTCTAAATTAAAATTTGTTTAAACTTTAATTTAAATCTCACGAGTTACGAACATTTTTGTACTACAAACAGAAGCATGACAGAAAAGATTTGGCGGGGAGTCATAAGTCATGAGTCCAGAACAGTCGGTCAGATGGAGTCATCGTTGCGAGCTCGGCTATAGACGGAATAGCTGGGAAACCTTCGGGCGTTTTTAGTATGGTCTGTTGGAGTCAGAAGCTTGACTTCCTCCATGGGAGTTACATGTTCGCTACCACTACATGTAGTGGTAGCAGGTAGCAGGCAGGGCAGCGTCGTTTTGGCGTATTTTTCCATTTTCATTCTAGTTTTCGTGGTAGTAGGTGACGCGTCAAGCAATGAATTTGAAAGTCACAGTATTTTATTGTTTTGTGAATCAACGAGTACATCAGATTTCCTTATGTTAAGTGGCTTTTAATTCTTATTATTAAACTATGGTCATGTGAAAGTCCAAAATAAAAGGATTCACTTTTGAGATTTCATTTTAGAGATCATAAGAGTTGTTGCTTTTGAGAGTTTTCGGAGTTCCATATCCGGATGCGTCCCGTATCAAAGATTTTTCAAAGAATATAAGATGTCTGTAAAATGTAGGCTATTTGCTTATAAAATGTAGAATATGCATCGATAATTGAATGAAAACTTCTTTTTTCAGGATTCATTGAAAACTCCTGATGAATGAGCGGATTTCCTGCAGTCGAAGGGAGTGTATAAGGACGCCATCAATTCATTAAAAGGTAAGCTACTTATATTATTTATGTATATAAGATAATGCTTGCAGTTACCGAATGATATATGTTGAAAATTTTATCTTCAGTCCCAACAAGAAAAGTGGGAACTTTATTTAGAAAGAGTACACACTTTTTACGAGACACCTCAAATTTTTATTATTTATGTACTGCGATTTTTCATTAAATTGATCTTTATGATTTAAAATTTTACTATTCCAGTCAAAGATTAATCAATCGATTTAAACTGTTTGGTTGAAAATGAACCTTTTTAAGACAAAGGCCAAATATTTCATTCTAATTGTGTGTATTTTATTTAAATTGAGTCTTGTTCGTGGTTGAAAATTCATTTTTTAGTACAAAAATAAGCTATTGCAGTTAAAGTGTGACAAAGTCAGTTGCAAATACACCTTTTTGGTTACGAATTAGTTACGAATTAGTAAAGGGTATGATTGTTCTTTGCATTTAATGGTCAAATTTCCGAACGAAACTATGTATTTTCATCTGAAATTACGAATCTTTAACAGGGACATTTTCTTTCTGAAAATGTACCTATTTGGTTGAAACACATGAAATCATGAAAGCACACGAAATCTTTAATATATATAATAAATTTAAAAATTTATATTTTATTGCCAAAAACCGAGAAAGTTACGTAAGGGCCATGCTGGAATGATGAAAAGCTGGCATGCCTTCTTTACGAAACAAGGTAAGTTTTACTTATTAATCATTGTAATTCGTGATAATTAATAAATTACTTGCTTCTTATTATTTAATCTGTAAGAAATGTTCGGGGTTGAATTCAATGAAAATAATTTTTTTTTAAATGTTTTAGTCCTATATCAAATAGATGCTTCTAAAAATTCTTTAAGCATATAGTCATACATATATAGGAACAATTTGTGAGAGTAAGGTCTGATTTTTTAAATATATCGAACATAAAAACTAATATATACTATTTTTTCAGGATGGACAATTGAGAACCTACTATGGATGTGTGAAGTACCTTAATGTATCGCGCTATTATCGCTTCTACTCAACAGTCTTGAAATAGAGATATTTAACCAACTTCTCTTTTTAATCGTCCATTGTTTCATTTCATAGATTTTTTCTGATTTTATTTATTTTTAGTCAATAACTTCTTTCTAATATAATAATAGTGATAAGGAGCAAAATTTAACTCCTTGATCAACTCAAATTTCCGCTCCAATGCTGTCAGCTGAATAATTAAGTAAGCCCATGAGGAGCGAAATTTAACTCTTTAATGTACTCAAAATTCCGCACCAATGATGTCAACTTTATGACTCCATCCACTGGAGTCAAGGATATCACTCTCAGTTGAACAGACACGATCGCTTTAATGATGTCAGATTTCGCCCTCTTTGGAGCGATCGATCGCTCCATTTCATGTGTCCACTGTCAAGCCGCTCCAAGTACGGGAGCCGCTCTCTACTCCACCGAAAAGTCACGTTCCACTCCAAAGGGAGAAGCTGACTTCTGGCTTCAAGTTGGAGCGACGACTAAAACCATTGGAGAGCCATATCACTTCAAGAAATTTATAGAGTGCACGTGTCAGTGTTCCCCTAGATGCAAGAAGTAGGGAAAAGCTTAGGGTTTTTTTTTGCCACACAGGCAATACAAAAAGTTTGTCTGCACGAGACAAGCGACTAAGACTAACCCCGTACGGAAATTGCCTTATTTAAAAAGTGCCCGGATCAGCTTCGGCTCAGGATGCCTGATTAATGAATTTATGTAACGGCCCTGATCCGGTCCGTTTACGGGCCAAATAGACTTCCATTATTATTAAGTCGGGCAATCTGAAATAAACCGTATTTACGGTAACTTCACGTTCCTGACAGGATACGGATAAGAGCGCCTCTATTGAAGATCAGGCGTACTAAAAGAGGTCCCAATTTAACGCACTGGATACGAACCATTGTTATACATTATGTGGTGCCTGTTAAGTGTAAATGCGTTCAAATTTAGTACTTTTTACAAAAAGTAGATCGTGAAAAAAGAAAAAAAAACATCCGCGTAAAATTCGATGGAAAATAGCCACGTGGTTTTCAGTAAAAAAAAAAACCTTTCATTATTATAAAAATGTCTAATGTAACATTTTTTTAAATAAAAGAAGAAACATTAATATTACAATATTATCCTAACTTTATCATCGGTTCCAGTAATCTTACATGCAATTTTATGAACAGACAAGAAAATATTAATATACCGAATAATAATGTGAATAATTATTTCCTGCAATTATTTTTCGTAAATAAAAATTTGAATTTCCGCGGCATCGCGTGATGCACCATCTGGCGTCCCGTTGGTAATCGCGCGACTTTCGCTATGTCCTTTGTTTTCTCGCCGGTGAATCTGTGAATATCAACAGTGTCGAAACATGCACGTCTTTTCATTTATGGGTAGTTGTAAGTGTAATAAGTAATTGAAGGTATAAGAATAGCATATATTTTACAGTTTATTTTAATTCATCTGTGTTGGTAACAATACATTTCATTAAACTACCTCTTTTGTAGTAGCTTGCTGAATGCTTGGTTTTTAGGTTAGGTTAAATATTGATCATTACGTTTATCTTCTTTTTCCATCATGTTTCTGTAAAATTAAGTCTTTTCTGTGAAGAGTGATTTTATTTATTGTTTAGAAGTAGTAGCAAATCAACATGCGAGTGATTATTTTGTCTTCCTTCTTACAAGTTCGATGAAGCCATTTAAAAGCCAATAAGGTTTGCAACGACAATGTGTGTGATCAGGGAATGAGCGGTAATTCTTTCTATTTCAGATCAGATATATTTAATTATTAAATTCTTAATTAAATTTTTATTTGCTTTTCCTATTGAAGCCCATAGTTTATTACATTTTAATTTAAAAAAATAATTTCGGGAATTTGATAGAAAATATGTATGGCCCGAAGAACGGCCTTACTTATTTTTAAGGAACAGGAAAGGTTACCTGATACGGACCGCCTAAAGTTGGCTACACGCGGCCCTTCTCATTCCGAGCGTGACAAACCACCATCAGGGCTAATAGGATTTCCGTATCCGGGCCTCAAATAAAATAAGGCAACCTGATTAGGACCTGGTAGTGTCCTGATTTATATTTCTACATGGGACCTTATGGATTTTGAGCCGCTGAGTCCAAATCTGGCCTCAGAATTCATCTTGCACGTCTCACTTTCCCTTTAGATGCAGAAAATAAGAAAACCCTAGGGATAATTTGCACGTTATTTTAATAATACTGGTATAAGCAAAAAAGATACATTGATATTATATTGTTGAATGCAACGACTTGTAGAGACTTAATATGTACACAGAAGTTCTTTAGTGTGCCTTCTTTTTCCCCTAGCTTGGGTAATTCTAGCGAAATTGAAGGTCTTTCTCAGATTATATAGATTTACACGGGGAAAAAACCTAATATCCTTTTCAGTTTTGCGTAGGAATTTAGTCACTTGTCCCGTGCAGACAACTTTTTTATTGGTGGGCCTGTGTGACCAGAAATTCCCTAGGCTTTTCCCCACATTTTGCATCCAATGAAAAAATGTAACAAGCCAAAAAAATTTGGGTTCAAATTTAGATTTAGCACGCAAATCTGCAAAGGATATGGCATTTTTTCTCCCGTACAATTCTACATAATATGAGAAAGACCTTCAATTTCTCTAGAATTACCCAAGCTAGGGCAAACAGAAGGCACTCGAGAAAATTTTTTGTGTTAAATTAAGTCTCTATAAGTCGCGACAGTTTAAATATAACATCTATGTGTATATTTGCGCTTGTATTAGTATTATCAAAATAACGTTCAGAATATCCCTAGATTTTCCCCGGTTTTCTGCATCTAAGGAAAAACTGAGAGGTATAGGAGAAATTCTGAGGCCAGATTTGGATTCAGCAGCTCAAACTCCATAGGACTAACCTAGTGACTTCTGTCGAGCTGACAAATTTGTTGTATGGCTTGTGTGACTAGAAAATCTCTAGGCTTTTCTCAACTTTTTGCATCCAGGGGAAAACTGGGACGTGCAGGACAAATTCTAAGGGCATATTCGGATTCAGCGTCTCAAAAATCCATAAGGGCATCCTAGTCACTTATCTCGTGCAGGCAACTTCTTTTTTGTAGGCTTTTGTAATTTTTTCTTTGGAAAAATATTTTACTTTATTTTCGATATTTTATACTTTTATTATGTTAAGTTAAACATGCTGAATTTCATTGCAGAAAACTTCCATTGCATCTCAAAACTTCACTAATCTCCCTCATATAATTATTTCATTTTATTACTGTTAAATTATTTTAAGAAGCGAAAACGTATAATTTAATAAATATCCTAAAATTTTACTAATTTATACGCACTTCATATCAGTGAGGTAACTACTTGGTACTGGATATAGAGTGGGAATATCGTATGACCGACAGAGGGTTAAAAATCGTCAATTTATTCATATAAATTATTTTTTTTTAGAAGCAGCTTCTAACGTCCCTTAAAGCCACATCATACCACATCACGCTCATCAGTCAAGAACGTTATAGCCTGACTGCGAGGGCTATTGGTAGATATTTCTTACCATCCATATAAAGCGCTTGAAAATTTTTATACTTATTTTTTGCAACTTAAAAAATCAGAATTCAAATAAATATTGATTTTAGACCAGTAGTGTGTAGACGACCAAAATTGACATCAAATTATGTAAACCAATTGTGACGGGAAAGTGTTTGTGTCTATCCCAGTTTTATTTCCTAATATTTTTGAAAATCATCTGGAGTATTTTATGTCCTAAGTGAAACAAATAGTTGAGTCTCTTTTTAAGAAATCGTAGATTTGTTTTCTTCACACAGAACAAAATTTGTCTTTATTCAGGTATATTTTTGCAAAAAAAATCTATTTTCTTGCCTGATGGACGTAACCAACATATTTATATATCTTTTGGGTCGCTGAATTCGAATATGAGGCTCAAATAACCAACTGGGCTCATGCTTTTTCGAATGTCGCAAAAATAGACGTAAAATCCGCGAATACAGCGATTTTTCTTGTATACTTTTGAAATAACAAAATTTTTCATGCCCGTTGGTCGAAATCAGCATATCCTTATGTTTCTAAAGTCGCTGAATCCGAATACGGGGTCAAAATAATCCAGTTGGCTCATATTTGATCGAAAAATGCAAAAATAGAGGTAAAGTCGACAAAAACAGCGGTTTTTCGTGCATAATTATGCCAAAAAATATATCTTCATCCCCGGTGGACTTATCCAGCATATCCTTATGTTTCTGGGGTCACTTATTCTGAATCCGGGGTTCAAATAGCCCAGTTGGCTCATATTTTATCGAAAGACGCAAAATTAGACATAAGATCGACGAAAACCTTTAAACCTTTACCTTCCTCGACTGGGATTGTCGTTCACTGTAGATTCCCTTTGCGTCTCACGTTTCGGGGTTTTTAATTTGCGTTAATTTCCTTGCATGGCAATAGTAGGATTTTTTGTAAATAAGTTTTATTTACTTTTAGCGTTACCCAGGAACAACGCTTATAGGGTTCTTTTATTTTTCTTTATATCGCTTGTATCAAACCCTTTTGTTCTCAAAAGACCTACGTAGTGGGTTTCGCTTTCATTTGATCTCTTGATTGACTTGATCTAGTTTTAAACTCGAACAGTAGTCAACCATCATGTTGATATCCCAACATCCCTGATATCGCCTCTCCATCTCTTTTATATCCGGGTGGAAAACGTTCGCCTTGCTCTTCACTAAAGTCTCCCAGGTTGTCTGGAAACTTATTTATATGCGAATGAAGAAAATGTAGCTTCAAATTCCTAAGACAGCCTAGTTTACCAAAGTTTGTTAGCATTTCTGAAACCACAATTTGATAGTCTGGACTTTTCTTATTACCTAAAAAGTTTTTCACAACATTTTTAAAACTAAGCCAGGCATCTTTTTCAGTGCCAGACATTTTTTTAATGAATTCTGGATCCTACAACATTTTTCTTATCTGCGTTCCATCAAAAACCCCCTCTTTTAATTTTGCTTTTGAAAGTTGTGGAAATTGATCTTCCAAATACGCATAGCAATCGCCATCCTTGTCAAGCCCTTTGACAAACAGTTTCATAAAACCCAACTTTATATGAAGGGATGGAATCAAAACTTCTTTTGGGTCAACTAGAGGATCTTCAATTATATTTTTTTGCCTTGCTTAAACGATGTTCTTTTTTTTATAATGACGAACGCGCTCTCGACTGTCCTACAACCGCAAGTAACAAGGTGTTTTTGTATACCCTGATTGCTATCCTAAAACGATTCCAAGAATTTGGAGATCTCCGCAAAATTTCCACTTATAAGTTGAGTAATTGATTTTTTCGAGGACAAATTTTAAGTTACTGAAATGCTCTTTCAGTTCCGTATAATGTGCGATTGGAATTGGAGTCTAAACATTAGTATTATGCAATAACACTGCTTTTAGACTGCGCTTAGAAGGGTCAATGAATAGCCGCCAATTTTCCAAGGTATACAGTCCAGGTTTCATTTTTACCATTAATCCGTCAATGTTTTTACAATAGACTAATTTTCCATGATCATTTTCTTTAGAAGTAAAAAAAACTGTCTAAACTCTTTTTCCCTATTTCTGTAGAAACTTGATTTAACTCCTTTAGCTAATAAGTTCTTTTTCAAAACGAAAGCAAGATACTCTGAAGCATCTTTAGGGAGACCAAGATCTTGCGATAAATCATTCAATTCTTTAGACGTAAATAGCTTAGGAACTTTATTCTTTTCATTGTCTGGTATGAACACTTCTGTATTAACATCGCTGCCTTCATCATCATCCTCGTCATTACCACAATCTGAAATGTCCCTTTCATCACGATCAACATCGAAATCTTCACCAGTGCTTTTATTTTCTTCTGCTTTAGTCGTCTGTCTGTCAAGTGACAAATTTTTTGAGTTTTTTGTAACATCGTTATTTTCAACATATTTAGTGACGCTAGGTACATCACGATATTCGATAGCACTTTTCTTTTTTCTATTGATCCCTGTCAGGTCTCTCATACAAAAGTAGCATTTCTCTTTCCGAAGAAGTTTGATCCATATCTTAGATTCTTGTATCTTAAAGGTTTTCTTATTTCCTTCTCTGTCTTTCAATCGATTGAATGGCTTATAACAAGCACTGCAAATTTTGTAAAGAACCCAATTTTCACTTTGGTTTTAAAACTTCCATACCAAAATAGCTTTTATAAATTGTTTCTAAGTCATCTCTGATTACTATTCGATTTTCTAAAACCTCAAATTTACCACACATGTAGCAAAATGCATCTGGATCACCCATACAATTATGCGCTGTAGTGGAAGTGGATAAATTGGAATTGAAACAGCGCTTTGAAGACATGATCTGCTTTCATTTGGGAGTTTATAGTAATAGTATAAGTGTAGTATAGTAAACTAGTGATTTAAAACACAAAAAAAAAAGAAACTGATAATGGTTTTTAAAACTGTTCTGAAGTCGCATTCAGAAGCACGCTTAAAGATATTGTCACCCATGTCCTCTTTACTAACGTGAAGTTCGAGCGCGATCTTTCATTTGTTTGTTTTACAGTTATTTGTTTTGACGTGAAGTTCGAGCGGGATCTATCATTTGTTTTTTTCACAGTCATTTGTTATGTTTGATTTTATCTCTATTTTTGCGTTTTTCGAAAAAATATGAGCCAACTTGGTTATTTGGACCTCGGATTCGGATTCAGCTACCCAAAGAACATATAGATATGCTGGTTAAGTCTACCGGTCATGAAATTTTTTTTGCAAAAATATACACGAAAAATCGCTGTTTCCGTCGACTTTGCATCTATTTTTGCGTTTTTCGATCAAATATGAGCCAACTGAGTTATTTGAACTCCGGATTCAGAATCAGTGACCCCAAACACATAAGGATATGCTAGATAGGTTCACCGGGGATGAAGCTATATTGTTTTTGCACAAATATGCACGAAAAACCGCTGTTTTCGCCGACTTTATCTCTATTTTTGCATTTTTCGATCAAATATGAGCCAACTATCTTATTTTGACCCCGGATTCGGATTCAGCGACTGATTTAGACCACCGGGCACGAAAAATTTTGTTGTTGCAGAAGTATACAAGAAAGATCGCTATATTTGCCGATTTTACGTCTATTTTTGCGATTTTCGAAAAAATGTGAACCAAATTGGTTATTTGGGCCTCGGATTCGACTTCAGCGATCCAAAAGACATATAAATATGTTGGTTAAGTCCACCGGGCGAGAAAAAATTTTTTTTTCCGCAAAAGTATACCTGAAAAATCGCTATTTTTGTCGATTTTACGTCTATTTTTTCGTTTTTCAGAAAAGTCTGTCGGACAGACCACTTTTTTGTGTGCCGGTGTCATCGACGGACGCATTTGAGCTTTACACTTTGCAGCAGAAGTTTTACTTCTAACTTTCTCTGTCGGTAATCGTGCAATCTATATTACCCACAGACCCGCAGAAGTTCGAAGTTGTCATGGACATAGAAAAGACGGGACTAGGCATGCCATCCTAACTTACACGAGCGGGGTTGAATCCACGGGAGGGGAGAAAATTCAACGAGTGGGGAGAGCCGCCATCTTACGATGTGCCACTTGATTATGCGCAAGAGCATTTTTGTCGAGAAACTGTGCATGAAAATATAAACATGTGGACGCTGCCATGTTTGTCGTAGGACATCAAAAGATGGCGGACCTCCCCCCTCATTGCATCAACCCAGCAATGGCATGCCTAGTCCCGTGTTTCCTACGTCCATGGAAGTTCTCTACTCGCTGCGATAGTGCTGCTTCGACACAGCTGATACGTATATCAGACAAAATTTGTTGGTTTGCATTTCAAGTGCAAACATTAGTTTTTGCATTATTTGTGCATAATGTTCGTGAGCGATTTTTGTTTTTTTGCCCCACTCTGATCAATATAAACCTCATAACTAGCCCATTGACAGCATTGAAAATTGCTTGCAGGGTTTTACATCACGGTCGGTATTGCTCCAAAATAGTAATTAAAATAAACTTTTCATAATTCTAATTATTAGAACCAGATACACATCCCTGTATGCCTTCTATTTAGCGTGCCAAGTTTCTAGCATGAAATCTCATTTCGTGTGGACGTAAGTTGGGAAAGAAATGTACCAATCCAACTGACTTGTAATTTCTTCGAAATTTTTTTTTAATATTTTTTTTTATTTCCACTGGAACAAAACGGAGTCATGAACTTTATTACCTCCTCTTTCATTTCCCAAAGTTTCAGAGTAATACCTCATTTCGTTTAGACGTAAGTTGCGAGCACCTAATATCGTGAGGCTAGAGGGGGCATCCGATAAGTCCGCAATTCCAGGAATTTTCCACCTCTACAGCCCCGAAGTTGGAAAGTTATCGGACTTGTGCTGTATACTGTGTTGAATGAGATTGTTTAGGAAAATGAGAGGTTAAACACTTAAAACTCAGGCCTTTCGCAGCAAGATTTCCGAAGATTTAAAGTGTCTAAGACCGCCTTTATGACAGTTTGCGCGAACTGGACGAAAATTCGTCGTTCCTGCCGATCATTCTCTCGCTGAAGATAATATAGGTTTGGTGACGTGACCCTCTTGTCACATGGCTTGAAAGTGATGGACGCATGCGCACTTGATACGATTACGTATTCTAATTCAATACTACAGTCAATACGCGAGAGTTCATAGCTTCGTGAACAAATTTAATCTGTTGGTATTTCGGTGATCCTTATCAAAATAAATTACCCGAAACAGAATCGATAGGGAATAGGTGATTACATGAAAAATACGCAAGATTACTTCAATCTGTGTGATTACCTAAGAATGCATAGTTAATTTTTTGATGAAACAAATTTTGGTTGGTTCTAGTGAATTTAGGTTGGCTGCAATGATTTAGCCCGTATGTTTCATCTTGCAAATAAACAGGCAGTGCTGAGAAACAACAGTTCATGTCAACATTCATGTTTATACAGGGTGGACACGCTAGGGCTTACCAAAAAGTATGCAAACCCGCATGCACGCCCATAAGAATATAATTGGCGTGTAAGACGGATTTCTTACCTTTTAGTAAGCCCCAGCGTGTTCAACCTGTATATAAAACAATATAAAAAATAAAATATTGTGTATGGCAGTTGCAAAACTCAGATTTCGAAACACAGGCAACTACTAAAACAGGTGTAAAAAGGTTGTTCTGTAAAATGCTAAGTGGTCGAAACATGAATTGAAGTGCACAAAATTCTCGGTATAATTAAAATTTGTTTAATATTTTATTTTAAATTGTTTCAGAGGCATGACTTCCTTAAATGATGTTTTTTAAAGATTTACATATACGACATTTTTATTTTAGTTTTTTTAAAGTACCTCATTTCCTATTATCTCTCTCTTTTCAAGCAGAATTAGTTTTCCGGAGATATACAAAAATACCTCAAAAAACGTGCCATTTGGCAAGAGCTGCTAAAATCTTGGCTAACAGGCAAATATAAATTTATTTAGAAAAATATTAAAAATAGGACATTCAATATTTTGTTGTTTTTATATAAAATGTATGAACTTTTATTATTATAAGCACTTTTTTTGACGTGGAATACAACAGACATAAGTTGTGTCCGATAAACTTAACATCTAATAAAATTGAATAAAAAGAGTGATAGTCGGGACACAATGTACGGAAAAAGTGAGTTTTTAAAACTTGATTTGACTGGTTGGAATTTTAAGATAAATCATAATTTTAAAAAATGTTGTATAGCGTTTATTAGATTATAATCTGATGAAATGCCTGTAGGACTATTTAGATGAACTGGTATCAACAGTCTGGTATCACTGTATAAATGAGGGAAGAGCATTGATGCAAAAGTCGTTGTTTTCCCTCTTCGTTTAAATAAAGGGATAACAATACAAAGAAAAAAAAAATGTATCTTATTTGTGCAGAATAAGATTCCGAAAACTTTTCTAATTGAATATTTTTCACTTAAAGTAACCGTATAAATGAAAAACATTTAGGAAAACTTAAGAAATATAATTT
Source organism: Belonocnema kinseyi (assembly GCF_010883055.1). Taxonomy (NCBI): domain Eukaryota; kingdom Metazoa; phylum Arthropoda; class Insecta; order Hymenoptera; family Cynipidae; genus Belonocnema; species Belonocnema kinseyi. The sequence goes on from NC_046659.1 coordinate 41,401,081, forward strand.
TTTCACTACTTTGCATAGTTATAAATAAACCATCTTAAAGGGATTGGAAAAACATTTAGCCCAAAAGTTGACAATTTGATGTATAGTTAGTTAATTCTATTGAATTTATTGAACTTTCTTTGAAAATTAATCTTAAGTGGTAATAGTAACTTTGATGTAAGAGGTTAAAATGCTGAGAAGAATATTGACTTTTGTAAAAAATTATGTTATTCATAGTGAATGGAAAAAAGTCCTCTATAATTCTTTATTAAATAAAAAAAGAAAGAAAATTTGGATGTGATCCTAATAATTGATCATAAATATATAACAAACGAGCTCTTAGACTCGGCTCAGGTATGCATGTAGCCAGTCACTCCTATAAACATGCTAATGGTGGTTCCCGATAATAAGTTAGTGGTCCGATAGTTCCCCTCCACCAACGAGCGATCGAGTTCCCACATACAGGTATAGTCGTCAAGTTGTAGCATCATATGAGCGTGCTTTACACGCTGATGCGTTCGAACCTGGATAAAAGACCCAAAGAGTGAGAACCAGAGTAAGAAAAAGGTAAGAGGCGAGAGGAAAAAAAAGTGAGAAGTATGGGAGAAGGGTTAGTAGCTCTTGTAACGCTATCGACCATGTCGCTGTACATCACGTCGACACCATCCTAGTCGGCTCGTTCCAGGCCAAGTAGTAGGAGTAGCTTCTGCGCCATTACTTTCCACTTTCGACTGTCGCTGGCCCTCTTCTGATGCTATGTATGTATTACATTACATATGCACTAGCAGTTTTCCAGAAGGACGAAGATTCGAAGAAGGACCCTGATTTGCTCCACGGAAGCTGCATGAGGTGGTGAACGTCGATCGTGACCTCTGACCTCTGTTTCAATCCACCTACGCCTGATTGCCAGTCGCTCACCATTTCTTTAACTCTTTTTTTTCGTTTATTGTAATTTTGAAAATGAATGAAAAATATAATTAATGACATGCACTTCGAATCAAAAATCGTCAGAGTAAATATTAACATTTGTAAAAAGAACATATCGTCAAATGCAACTGAAATTCCTCTCTTGAGTTTATTAGTTATATCAACTATTCAAACAAATGATTTTCCATATTGTCATAGTATGCCATAGTGCAAACGTTATGTTTTTAAAATTTATTGTTTTTTGGTTTTGGATCAACAAAATAGAGAGACAAACGCTGCTTTGTTGCGCAGTGTTTATAATTATAGATTACACTCTGTTAACTTGATTTTAAATCTATTTTTGCACTCTGAAGCTTTTTTTGGACCCAGAAATAAAGTATCATATGTCCTCCTATTCAATCTGGATTTCAATAGACAGGTACGTTCAACCGACGACCGATAAAAATGCGACATATCTTAATATATATCATATAAAGAATCGAATTTCTGTCCCTGCGTTGTTACTTCGATATTTTTTAATAACATACAATAAATACTGTAAGAACTTTTTTAGCAATAAGAGATCATGATATTCATGAGAAAAGTATCCGTGTATAAGGAACGTTGTCGTGACGTAATCTAGAGCCGCCATTGTCAATTAAATTAAGTGCTAGATTGGCAGACGCAGTCTTTTCAAGCTAGCTCAACTAACAAGGTGTGATTATAATCATCTGATATGACTCGACGAATCAGTAACAAGAAGCTTCCATCTCGACTTTATCTTGAACATGAAAGCTTAACTTTTCTAGATGATATAATAAAACTAATATGAGAACACTTTTACTTCAAAAATGGAATGCTCAATGCTGGTCTTGTTTTTAATGGTTGGAAAAAGGCGTTGTTTTAATAGCATTCGCATTTATTTATTACAATTGCAACCCGGCTAATTGGCCACGGAGAAACTAGCTATCTTATGATAACCAACAATTGCACACAATACTAATGTGCCACCATTTCTTCCTGATAGATTAACCTGAAGCAATTCGAATCATTTCTCAATAATCCGTAATATAGAGCTCGGGCGTGCGACTCTTTCATGAATTTGCGCCTGCTACTACATCAATGCCGAGCTAGAGATAAGCGCTATACTGCCTATAGATATTCCAGCGAAAGGATATTTGATCTTCGTGAGTATCTCGTCGCTTTTTCCATTTAATTGATCGTTTTCGACGGCGGCGAACGTACGTGTCCAACCACGTACTCAGATACGACAAGAAGGACAGAGTATATTGAATGGTAAGAAGAAGGCGATGGTCAGCGAAAGAGCCAATTAGTTCCGCCCGAATGCTTAGGTTTCTTCTGGAGTCTAGAGGACTCGAGGTAGTCCATAACCCACGGCTATAGCTTTATAAGTGACCTGGAAGGCTTCCGGGGACGAAGCGGGGACATTACGGCCCCCAAACTGCCGGGACAGAACAGGACGAGGTCCTATCTTATCCGTGAGAGAAGTTTATAGTCCGGTCGACTCTAATTGGGCAAGAAATCATCGGGCACTCCTTTTTACTCCACTCGGTCAAAGACACCACTAATTCACGATCGTTGCGTTATTGCCATCCATACTAACTTGGATCGAAGCTTCTATTCGAGGACATGGGCCAAGGACAACTTCCTCGTGCACAAATTGTTCACACGAGTTTGTGTACTTAGGAAGGCTCGCCTTTCTGAATTATGTCCTTTATTCGCCTTATAAAATTCGATTTGTTATAACAAACTATGATACAAAAGACTTTGGGTTATAATAATTTCTCAACTAGTCATCATCACTTATATGTAAAGATACTTCCTTTTTATAATTTAAAGGCAATGAGGAAAATGGAAACCAAATAATAAGTTATAATATCAAAATAAATAGCAACTGCGACTGGGGAATTCACGAAAAAATGTGTTTCTAAACGAATGATGCTGTTGCATCTGGTTTACATTGCACCATTCAGTATATCTTATTGCGTCATAAGCTAAAAATGAAGTTAGCCCTTAATTCTCATGGAATCACATACATATCAGGGGGCTGCCGAATAGTTTTTATTTTTTTAAAGTATGAAGTACCGCTACGATCATTTATGTAAAAATATATATTGAATACTTGAATGTGAGCCTAATATAGGGGAAAAAATAGTTGGTGTTTCCAGAAGTACTTCGTTTCAATAAATTATTTAAAAATTATAATAATCTTTTTCATCCCCTTGAAACCAACAGAATTAGTTCTTGAATTTTGTCAGAACTTCCTTAGTACTCTCTACGGAAGCGATTCCCAAACTGGAACCCAAGTGAGACACTGGACGCTAGTCGTTCGTGCTCGGTTGCTTGCTTCGCTGACCTTTTCGTTGTTAGAGAATTAGAGCCGGTTGAGAAAAATGAAAAGTTGGTTAAATATTAATCAATAGAATTTTAATAAGTTCCGTTAGATTTGTTAGATTATCAAATAAACTTTAAAAAAGGTAGAAGAAGATCGGATAATAACTTCAAGAGTTATCGCACTTTTGTTGCATTCACAAGATTTGTAAATATTTCATTTATTAGTTCGAATATTAACCGATTGTCAAAAACTTTGTTTTCGTTTTCTTTAAATTATACCACGAAATTCATTCAGCCAATTAAAATTTAATTGAGCTAAGTCTTTATAATTTCAGTTATTGCAAGTTCATGACAATGAAAGGGTCATTCGTGGTAGGTACACGAAAGTCGAGGAAAGTAGCCTTCTGCTCGCAGCGGGGAGCCTGCCTCGAAGCCTGCCTAGGTGCCCGCCCCGGGGTGACATCTCCCTGCCGGCGGCAGCCTCATCGGCCGGCGGCACTAGTTTCGGAATCGCTGCTCTACGGCATATATTTCAACCATCATGATCGGTCACGCCCTTTTCGAGAAAATTTTATTTTTGGATTTTTCGAAATTTGTTTATAACTTTTGTAAAAAAAAAAATGTTCAAGTTAAGGCTTGGAATAAATTGATCTTATGTGGGGAGCTACTTATCCCTGCAATATGTATTACATTCGAGCGGGTGCACACAGTAAAAATAAATCCTTAAAGTTATATTCGACTTAATTTCAGATTTCACTTGAATTAAGGAATTACCTGAATTTAAGTGTGCAAACTATCTTGAATGAATCACTAACTTATCTTAAATAAGAAATCAGCATTTTTTTACTGAAATAAATTAAAGTATGCTTCTAAATTTCATTATTCAATTCTGAAAGTAAGTTGAAGGCAACCTGAAATAACCTGTAAGGCTTTCGTCACCTAAAATACAGGAATATACCTTCCTGAATTTCAGGTTCGTGCTACCTTGCATGACGTTACAGAACGCTTGCGCTACTATACAACTTGTGGCCATTTATTCTAGTCGCATCCTACTGCAGCAAATCAGTTCCAGTTGTCAGCCAATATTTGGATTATTAAACCCATCAACATAATTAAATTATTACAAAACTTTTGACTTCGGAATGTGAGCGCCCTTTCAAGACATTACAAACGCAGTTGTCTGAAGATTTTGGACTTTAATGTTCAGATGTAAATCTTAATTTTAGATTCCCTATGCTTCTTTTTGTGTAACCTTAAAATAAGCCGAATTTTCGAATTAAATTAAGTACTTTTTTTTGCTGTGCGCCCAGACCATGCTGATCCTGCTGCTATTCACTTTTAAGTAATGCCCCTTCGACGCGAGAAGAAGCGCGCAAAAGCGCGTTATTCGTTCGGTCGAGCAGTTCCCGCACAGTGATTTTATAATAATATTCACCAAAATTTTCTGTACATTTTGATGCAGAAAATGTGCTTTATGCAGCTGGAATTAATGATTCAGTGCAACTTAAAAAAATTAATTTTTTTCTTCACTTTTTCAAAGTCTAAAACTTTAAACGCCTTTTACTCGAAACTACCTTTTACAAAGTCGGTGCCAACTCTCACTCAAAAACAACTACACCGATTCTTTTTAAATTTTGTACATACTTTTAAATATACAATACCTTCCCCCTACGTCGTTTTTTTTACATTGAAGAGATTTTACAGCTACAAATTGACAAAGTCTTTCGTGAAAAATCGGTATTTTTGTTTTAAATGACCACAAAAATTAAAAATGAGAAAAAAAAGAAAAAATGACATGCGAGGCTAAAAAAAACCTATGTTTTAACAACATTGATTTAATTTTTGATTTCTTATAGTTCTGCGATGAGCTACACTTGGCACCTCAAATCATCTTTTTAAAAAGACGTCCTGGATAATGTTTCGTCACCGGCTTATTTTTAAACATTTTTAAACGTTTGTAACGTGTAAAATATTACAATGAATTAACTTGAACCATATCTCTAGAAAAAATTCCAAAAAAGTGCTTCTTTCACCCGCTAGGCCCTACTGCCCCCTTAACAGTCTCCTGTGTAGAAATTGCTCTAACAGTCCCTAATAATATTAAGGCTTTGTTAGGGGCCCCGACAGCTTACCTTTATTAGGGTTACCCCCATCAGGACCTATTATGGTCCGAATATGGCAACCCTTTTTATTGAGATGACTTCCATAATAGGCCCCCTATTGTGGCTCTGGACAGGATCGCTTTAGACCCTAAATAATTTGCATTATCAAAAAAAAATTTTCTTGATACGAAAAAAAAATGGAAAAATCTGACATGCAAACTCATTCGCTTTAACTGTTCACCACGCAATACAAATTTTTGTACCATTTCTTTGAAAATTTTAGACTATTTTTGGTAATCGATGAAAATTTTAGTGAATTATTTTTCTCGTGTTAAATTGATACCGGTAAGTACTCAGATTAAAATAAACCTTTTAGCAGATTAGGAAAAAAGAACCTTGTGAATGACGTTTATAGTTTAGGTCATTGTGTCACACGCGTGCCAGATGTGAAAAAATGATGATGTTTATATTTATTCAACTTTAATCGTATGAATTGTATATTATGTGTGAATTATCTAAAAGGATTTTATTCCATGATTTTCCTGAAGAGAAAAGAGACCCAATTTTTAAAGTAGGTGAAGACGCTTGAAAATTTGTTCACGAAAATCCTTTTTTTATACATTCTTATTATTATAAATCAGTATTCGTAATTTCTTTTGATAGATAAATTGTATTTTTTATCAGTATCAACTTTGCAGATAACTGGAACTATCAATTTCATGGAGCAGTTCATATAAATTCAAAAATCTGGACCTAACCTATAATTAAATATTATATACACTTAAACATTTAATTACACTTAAACACTTAAACATTATATACACTTTACACGCAGAAAAAAGAAATGTAACATTTACTTATCAAGAATTGCAAAGGGTTTCTTGTAACCGTAACAGTATAAGCTGCTCTTAATAAGAGGGTCAAAATGTCACAATCACTTAGCATTTCGTAAATGTCACAATGGAATTAAGGTTAATTCAACGGTTATCATTCAGTAAAATAAACTTCTATTCCCTCGTATTACATACAGTACGACATGTAAAATCTACTGAACCGAGATTAACACAGTAATGTATTAGTATTAGTTTACTTAGCTCGCCCCTAAAGTCGCAACGCAACCTATCCGCGCATAGCACCGGTTGAATTCACGATGCAATCGGCAATGAATGGATTGCGTCACCTAAAAAACATTCACTTTTAACATTTCTGTGACATTCATCACATTACTCCATATTCCCACTTTGCAAAGAAGGGGTTTTATAAAAATAATACAATTTTGGATGGCACAACTTTTTCACAGATCGCGAACACTTGAGAGTTTATTGGATCAAGACGTGTTTTTGTTCCGTGACTGTTTCAGCTGACATATAGATATGAGGTCAATGCTAGAAACTTTGTTGTGTGCCGCGATGGCATGGTCGCGTATTCAGAAGTCGTTTCTGAGGTCGCCACTCTCAGTTACAAATGCATTTTAAAATTATTTTACAGATCGCAACTCGTGTAATAGTGTAGTGGTTAAGACTCCCGGGTAGAAATTATAACTTGGTTCTTAAGAGGCCCTGTCTAGATTTCCTATTTTCTATCGAGGCCTTAAAGTGGCAATCTATCGAGGGCGCAAGCGAAAGCGTCACGCTCAGCTAGCGAGGACATCAGTAGACAACCCAATGAGGGCCTATTAATAGGGTCTTTATAGAATCTAGATAGTCCCTCACACAGTATTATTCAAAATCATATTCTATTGTTTCTTATTTTGTTGATTCAAATAAAATATTATTAAATTATTAAAAAATGGATCATGCTTTAAATTCTGAAATGTGATGCTATGATTGCAGTAGTATTAATGTTTAACCAGCACATTGCCATAATCTATTACCAGAAATTTTTGATTCAAAGAAGGAAAATATTAATCCAATTGTAAAATACATTTTCTTTGCAAAAGTTTAATCTAAAGATTTTACAGATCTTTGTAGCTTCTGACAAACACTCCTCTGTTTTCTCGTATTTTATTGACATTCTATTATTAACTATACCCCGCACATTATTCTAAAACTAAACTTATTTTTAAAATTTGGCTAGAGAAGACTTATTATCAATAACTAAGGACAATCGCAGTTTATTAAAATATCCGTAAGCGCCTAGATTCGAACGCACGCACCGCAGGCTTATAAGTCGAACGCCTAATCCCCATGGCTACGACGCCTTGCTGAGTGCGGTATCATAAATGCATGACGGCATTCATCCAGTACTTTATAAATTAGGAAAAAAGGTTTTTGAAGCTCGATTTGTTATATATGATTTTAAACGTACTTACGTGAATTCAAATTAAATCGATTTTTAAGAAAAATTCTTTTCAAATTTTTAAGGCACTAAATATTTTAAATTTTTTCAGAAAAAATTATACTTTTCAAATTTTGCATCTCGGTCATTTTTAAAATTTTTCTTTTTCAAATTTAAATATAATTAAGCATAGGAACATTAATGTACCTTTTGCACTCACAGCTTTATTACCCGTGTTAACTGTCGAGGGCTTTACAAGTTCCCCTCGAGAGAATAATTTATTGATAGAAATTATTTTTGAAATATTTCTTTATGAATAAAGCTTTTTATCTTGTTTATTAAAAAATATAGTGCTAAAAAGTGAGTATATAAATAATGTAAGACAAGTAGCACACGACAATAACATGTCGAGGGCCAGCAGAGGGAAAGCCTAGATTCTTCCACTTAGGAAATCTGGCTGCGGCCTTGTGAGAGCCAATATTTAATTTAGGCATGAAGAGGCCATTTCTACCCGGGCTATTGACTTGCGTTCTTAGGTTTATGCGTTCGAATCCCACCCATTGCGTGCGAAATTTTAATTGTATTATAAGCATTATAACTTACAAATACCGATTAATTATGAGTATATCCGAAAATATTTATAAGAAATAACCGTGCGCTTATTTATTATTTTTGAACAATACTTTTTTACAATTTATAGTGCTGTCTTAACTGTAGTCTACACCGAATACCGATAACACAATTTAGAGCTCTTTATAGTATTCGTTAAAGTGACATGATAATTCGTAGTTGCAGCATCCAGGAAATGTATAGAATAGCGACTGTACTTGGAAGATCGGTGCATTTAACTTGGTTTTCAGTAAAATATTTTTGCACAAATATTTTTTGCAAAAAAGGCCCTATTGGGGCCCTAACGAGGGCCCCTAACATTAATTGGGAAATAATAAGGATTCTTTTTAAGGGCCTGAACAAATTTCCTTTGACGGCCACTAAAAATTTTTCATAACCAAACTAGTACGGCCCCTAACAATTTGCCCCATTCGGACCCTAATAAAAAAAGGAAAACCCCATCAGGCCCTCAACAATATCTCATTAATATTTCTACACGGGCTATATTTATTGTTGCATATATTTTAATTTTTATAAACTGAAAATTTACCTACTAAGTATAATTTAACATTGTAAATGAAATTGGTCTGACCTTCGGTAGAAAATCAAGTTTACATTAAACTACGCGGCCGATCAGAAATGGTTTAAAGCAACTCTGTAGATACAATTTAGATTCGTTTAGTCTCGTTTTTCAAAAAAATTTCATTTAATATTTTTCATTTTTTTTATTTACGACTGAAACAAAAATAAGCTTTCATTAAAATAATAATGTTTAACACAATTGTTGATCTTTTTTTGGAAAAAGAATTTTGCTCATTGATTTGTTTTGGTAACGTGTCGATTTTCTAAGAATTTTATATTTTTCTTTTTAATGCTATTTTTTAACATTAAACCCAAAATTATGCGTCCTTTAAAAAAATGTTAATAACAAATTTGTAGATTTTTTTGGATAGACACTTATTATATTTCAATTTTTGTCCGTATGTTCATTTGTTTTTCCAAATATTTAATTTTGTTATAACGAGCCTCGCACAAAATGTATAGTAAATGGCTTTTTCTAAGAAATTGGTAACCCATTTTTTTGTATTTTCTAACCTGAAGAGAAAAAATTAGAAAGAAAAAAGTGAAAGCAAAATTGACAGTTTTTAGAAAAATATTTGTCGAGCTTGCAATTTTTACATGTATTTTGTAAGAAATGCTTATTTTAGTAAAAAAAATTTTTCTCAAAACCGCTTAGATAGATTTGGATACAAAATTTGAAAACAAAAGGTTCGTAACCACAAACTAAAAAGATTAACGATTTTTTAGGCATACAGCATGTTTTAGGGGTGTTTTAATGCCTTAAGCATTCAAGTATGGAAAAAATAATTGTTTAAGAAATAAAATCACAAGAGATTTTTCATTCAACTGCTACGGTATGAAGTCACTTTCAAATAAGTAGAGGAAGCGTGCCCTTACCTAGAAATAACAATTTTCATGCTTCAATATTGAAACGATGTAAAACCAATATTTAATACACATTCTCGTAGCTTCTTATCTGCATTATACTATCTATAACTTAAGGATGATTAAACGACCCTGACAATAAATTCGAATTTAAATCCTACTAAAAGATTTTCCCTGTGTATGTTTCAAATAAATTCGATTGGTCAATGTATTGATAAAAAAATCTCTGATTCTTTATACCGTACTCTCTAAATCTGAGTCAGTGAAATTTCACTGATTCAAATAGCTAGAAATGGGTCCCTGAATATCAGTAAAAGGTTACTCATTGATCCAGTGAAATAACCACTTTTGAGAGTTGGTAGCACTGCACTATGTCAATTTATCAATCATAATAAAATAATATTTTAGGACATTCAATCGAAGAAGCATAGTAGAAACAAAAAACCCATAAATGTGATCAAATATTAACAGGGTGAAAAGTTTCGATGCTTTTAAATGACAAACAACCTTATTACTTTAATTGCAAGATTGGTATCCCTTGTAAAAACCCGTTAAGTAAGTACTTCTTATACAAGTTAGTGTATATTTATTCCGCAGTTAATTCAGCAGACTTGCAGTCCGAAAATTAAGACATTCATTTTATAAAGTAATTCTCCTTTCTCCTTAAGTAAAAGAGTAACAACGCTTAACTTCAAAATTTAGAGGTTATGCTTCACATGATCTAATTTAGTGTTACTGAAGTTATTAGTGAATAAGTCCGAAATCTCTGAATAATCAGTGAAATGTCTAACTACTATTTCAATCAGTGGATTTTGCACTGACTCATATTTAGAGAGTATAAAATATGAATATTTTTGTTTGAATAATTACGGGATGATCACACTAGCCTGACAATAAATTCTAATGTTCTTTGATGATTTGCCACATACAAAATTTTAATTCCTCTGTTTCTCTAATTAAGGGATGATTAATGAACCATTTACGAAAATTCAAAGACATATCCTTTTCGTCTACACCTTTCCTACATACCTTTATCTTTTGTTTGGCACATCGATCCAGGCAGACATTTTACGATTCAAATTGTTTTTTTTTCCGTTAGAGTTAGCGACTTGAATCTCCCTGACTTTTCCTAAAATTTCATCAGCTATTCTTTGAAAAGAATTGAAAGGCTACATGCCATACAAAGATACTTACATGGCTATTTATTCGAATATACTTTGGTTTTGGTCATGTGTTCTGGCCAGACCCCTGTACACTGAGAAACTTTGTACTGGAAAAATTACTAAATTAGTTTACAAACGAGGGACCAAGGCGATATTTTTATATAGTAAAATCCTAGATAGTATTGATTAGTAGAGACATAATTAAATTGTATAAAAAGAGTAGAAGTAATAATTACCTAAAATAACATAAAAATTAAATTTGTAAGAAGAATTGCTATTGTCTGTAGGAATATGAATTATACTATGACGCTTTCTACTTCTTGTATTGTGGAGTAAGACAAATTTGGAAGATCGCTCTCGAATATTAGTAAGTGACTTACAAGGAAACATTCCCAGGTCGAAAATTCCGATTGCGTTCATTTTAGGGTATATTGTAGTTGAATTGATTCTAAGACATGGGCAATTTTCCTTATTGGCCCAAAAACGGTTTTAAGGGTAGTTTCACCCCCTCAAAGTTGGGGTTTTTAGTAGAAGTTTTGCTTGTTTCACATGTTTAAAGGCGATTGACACATACAAAACAACTTGTAGGGGACTTTTTGCACACACATATACAGTGAAAATTCGAAAATTTTTGGCTTTTTTATTAGTAAAAAATGTTTCATTAATAAAACACATATTCTTCACTATGGAGTTCCGATAATCTCTAGGAACTTTCTCAACTACCCTATTTTCAGGGATGAATATTAATGAAACATTTTTTACGAATTAAAAAAGCCAAAAATGTTAGAAATTTCACTATATATGTGTGTGACCCCTAAAAATTGGGACGAGTTTCATAGTTGTTAAATAAAATATGTACTGAAATATCATTTTTCTTTTGTTATAACTGTGAATAGACGAATATATGTAAATTCAGAGTATATACGTGTGTAAGGTTAGCTACTCCTTACAAATTTTTCGTACGTCGAAATGCAAAAATATATCGATTTAATTTCAATCTAATGTGTGCTTACAATTTTTTCGCTAAGTTTTACTTGTTATTTGAATTTTTTGCTAATTTACGGACACTTTTCAGGTGGTAAACGGGCGTTATTCACCCCCATGTTGGGGGTGAGTTGTCATCAACGGTGTGTTTCCGTCTATCCAAGTTGCAAAAAGTCCTCTACAAGTTGTTTTGTATATGTCAATCGCCTTTAAACATACGAAATAAGCAAAACTTCTACTAAAAACCCAGTTTTGAGGGGGTGAAACTACCCTTAAACCCGTTTTTGGGCCGATAAGGAAAATTGATCATATCTGAGAATCGATTTAACTACAATATTCCCAAAAATGAACGCAATCGGAATTTTCCACCTGGGAATGTTTCCTTGTTAGTAAGCGAGCCTAGCGTTGGGCTGAGTGCAGCCGAGCGTAAACAATGTCAGCCGACTAACGCTCTACTGAAATTCCTTAAATTTATCAAACACTCAATTTGGTCTTATGCAAAGATCCTCATTACAATAAATTATGATAATTCGAGAAGTTAAAATTGAAAACAAATTTTCCACAAAGAGCAAAAAATTATTTTTAAACCTCGATATTAGGATATTATATCATGTTAAAATATAGTGCTTAGAATTTGAAAAATTCCATCACTCTGAACAATTAATGAATAATTTAATGGAAATCAATTTGAGTGCTAGCATTTACTTCATAAGGGCGATAGATTTCTGGATCTCAGTATCTAATTTAGCAGGATGGAATATCGCAGTGCTGCTGCATTGGAGACCCGTGTTCGGTTCCCACCAGCTTTATTTTAATCAGATTTTTCTGCTTGAGCTTGTAATATCATATTCCGGTATGTATATATAATGTAGATACTATATATAGGCATGTGTGCTGTACAATTGCAATTTAAATAAATATAATAGTGCAAAAGAGTTCAACATCCCATAATAAATAAGCCTGCCTTTACGTCGTATGCTTGTGTAAAGGATACGCGTGTCGTAACCTTCAACGCGACGCGGCGCATGTTGGGTTTTTTTTTCGTCTGCCAATCTGATTGCACCAATTTTATGAAGTCACTTACTAAATCAATGCGCCGGTCCCTCTCGAAGTTACTATAGTCCTTTGCAAATATTGGAATCTTCTGAAGATAGAAATGCAAGAAATTTAGAATTTCTTCTACCGAAATTAGTAAGTGGCTATAATATATTGCTTGCTGGTTTACTACAGACCTTTGTAAATACTTCAAACCTTTTTTGAAATAAATTTAACATTTTTAAATTCCATTCCAATGAATTTTTTAGTTCGGCATGTAATTACAACTCACTACTCCAAGTAGTAAACTTTACAAAAGTTCCGCTATGTTCTTCCATTGCAACGAAATAATAGTAAACTCTAGTCCAGCGATTCCCAAAATAGTGTCCGCGGCCGATGAGGCTGCCGCCGACAGGGGGATGCCACCCCAGGCCCAGCCACTCGGAAGCCCCCCCCCCCCTCTCTATGAGGACCCTGTCATTGTCATGAGATTTAAGACTCTTTCAATAACTAAAATCCTGAAGATATGGCTCAATTCAATTCTAATTATCTGCATCATTTTCCTAATGTAAGTTTAAGAAAATGATAAAAAAGTTGATGAAAATCGGTTAACATGTCGAGTAATTAAGCATATCGTTAAGAACACACAAAATTACAAGAACCGTCAACTGGCATTGAAGATATTAACCGATTTTCATCAACTTTCTTTTCATTTTCTTTTCATTATTCATTTCTTTTCATTATAATTAGATCAGGAAATTGAATCAACGAATTAAAATTTAATTTATTAACATATTTACACATTTTAATTTTTCTAAACCGGTTCTAATTTTCTCGCGTGAAGCAAGGTGTATCAAGCAGTGAAGCAGTCAAGTGTCCCCCCTTGGCGACAGGGTAAAACAGATAAAGGTTTCTCCGTGTATATTTTATATGGGAATGTATGAAATATAATGCATTCTAAGCATTTTACCTCGTTTTTTTAGTTTATCTTGGTATTTCTCGCTTCTCAGTAAAGCTCAGTAAAGCTTTGAATAGTAAAGCTTCGAAACAGTAAAGCTTCGAAATCTTTTATAGGGAAGTTTAACGAAGTGCATCTGAATTTTTAGTCACTTTCACTTATGGTTTTAATTTATGTCAGGTGAACTCGATTTAATAAAAGAAAATTGCGGTTGAGTTTTATACTTTTATACCTGACAATACAAAAAACTAGCTAAACGGGAATATCACTTACGCATCTTTTCAATTTGTACGGCAGTTTAAGGCGCTTCAAACAGCTGTGAAATTCGTCGCCGCCAAAGTGTGTCGAAACGGGTGAGTTGTTGAACGCTATATTCTAACCACATAATCTAAAGCCGATTATACCGGTTTGTTCAGGTCGGTTTTTGTTCCAACACGTTCTTGTTGTATTTTGTAATTGTAAATGGAGTGTATTTTCTCGCTTGAAACTCGCGCGTGGTGTGCAGCAACGTTTCCTTAAGTGCTACCCCGGGAAGGGTGGCTACTCGGCGATAGAACGATGCCATCCCGGACCCGGTAGCTCGGTAGGCTCCGAGGCAGGCTCCCAGCTGCGAGCATGCGACTACTTTTGTTTACCTATCATGAAAGACCCTTTCGTTGTTCTGAGATTGAGACCTGTTACAATAACCGAAGTTATAAGGGTATTACACAATTAAATTCAAATTAGCTGAATGAATTTCGTGATTTAATTCTTAAAATATGTAAAAAAGTTCATTAAAATCGGTTAATATTTTCACTAAGAAAGGAAGCATTTGCAGATCTTGGAAACATAAAATCATTGGATCTCCAAAATTGTTTTAGAAAATAAATTTCAATTACGTTACACATTATTTTATGAAAGCCAAATTACAAATTTATTATAAACGTGTAAATGCATTCATACACGCAATTTTTATCTAACAAACATAAACGAAAAAGAAGCACATTCAACATAAATTTCATCTGAACTCTATAAAAATATATGATCATCTGACATAAATGACAATTTCCCATAGACATTGTTTATGACGGTTCTCAATATTACCTTATGATTGAATTATTTGAGGATATACTCTTTAAGACAGGTTTATAATGTGGCCACACTTTTACTGTACTTTTGCATGGTAAATTTACATTTACAGAATTCCTACAAATTTCAAAAGCCTTAAAAATTTGTCTAAAGCCAGATTAAGAGTTTCTTATAAATTTGTAGATTTATTCGTACGCATACAAGTATAATATACGAGGGTGGATTGATAAGTTTCCGGCCTGACCAAGAAAAACAACGTTTTTAAGAATTTTTTTTTTTATTTCTCAACATAATCTCCTCCAAGGC
>NC_046659.1:41416368-41423266 GCF_010883055.1 Belonocnema kinseyi
ACAAGCTATCTAAGGATGGTACTATAGAACGCCACCTCAAGGTAGGCCTAGTGGCGCCATCTCTTGGTCAGGCCGGAAACTTATCAATCCACCCTCGTACCTATTAGTAAGTCTTATTACATTTTTCATCTTCTTGCAAACCAGTAAAGTACAACAGAAGTCAATAGAAATTGATGCACATATAAAAGTATCATAAGAATAAGTTATTAAAGCAAAACTTTCACTCTTCAAAACCAATTTTATAAACAAATATACATTCATAGAACTTTTATAAGATTAAATATTTTCTTTTCATGAAAAATCATCTTTAAATACACCACAACTTTATATCACAACAATAATTTGGTTATGCATAATCATAAGTAATTGTTATCAACAAATTATATAAAGAATTGCATTATATTCTTGTTTTTTTACAGAAAAAGTGATTTTTTCACGAAGACTAGCTGGTAAAAAAAATAATTTTTTTTTCTGTAAAAACATACCAATATAATGTAATTGCTTATATAATTTATTAACAACAGTGACTAATACTATTGCCTAACAACATTTTTAATGTGAATTAAAATTGTGCCCTATTGCTCCCCAGAAAGAGAAAAAAAAGTAGAGAGTCTGCGATGCGGGCATGTGCTGGCTTGTCGCGCTCAACCATCCCATTATAAGAAAATTAGAGCCGAACAGGAAAAATTGAAAATTTAGTGAAATATTCATAAGCTAATTTTAATAGGCAGCGTTAGATTTTCTGGTCTATCTATGACGAGAACATTAGAAAAAGATAGACGGAAATCGGTTAATAACTTCAGAAGTTATTGCACTTTTGTTACGCTGCAAAATAGTCCAGTAATGTATTTTCTTCGACAAATTCAGGAAAAATATTAACCGATTTTTATGAACTTTTTTCCATATTCCTAAAATTATATTAAGAAATTGATTCAGCTCATTTAAATTCAATTGTGTCATACCTTTATAACTTCAGTTATTGTAACTAATCTCAATCACATAACAATGAAAGGCATTCATGCTAGATCAAAAAAATAGTCCCATGCTCACAGCGGGGACCCTGCCTTGGAGCCTACCAAGCTACCTGGCCCAGGGTGGCATCCCCCTACCGCCGGGTAGCCACCCTACCTAGGGTAGCATTTTGGGAATCGCTGGCATATGACGAAGGTGGCACTTAAGGCAAACTGCAAAAACTTTCAGAAAAGTTCTTAGACAAAAATTGCAGATCCAATCAAACTATATATTTATGATTATATACAGTTTGCCTTTATGATTAACGGTTTCTGAGAAAATCATTATTAAAGTGAAGTAAGTATAACAGGCTTGAAACCACTAAGCGAGAGTGGGATATGGTGCCGCCATTTAACTTAAATGTCCTATAAATTATTAATGAAACGTGATTTTGATTTTTGTCTTTTTTAGGGTGAAACTTACATTATCATGGAGCATATGTTATCATTCAAAACCGCTTGTTTATCACGTAATTATTTTATATCTAATTATTAATGGATGTTGCGTTTCAGCCAGCGTATATAGCACATACACTGAGGTACGACAGCCGTCATATTACTGCCTTTTAATTGAACAATATGAAGATTGTAAAATAAAAATGATGCAAAATAATATTTGTGCAAAGTATACTATAACAAAGAAAAATTACTTCTGACACTTTTAACACTCAATTAATGTTCTCTTCCTAATTAAGATAAAGTATCTGGCAAAAACAATTATAACAATTGACTCCCTGCTGAAATACATTGAGAGCGGCGCGCGGCGATGTGGTGCTGCATATGCGATGAGCAAGATTTAATTAACTTTAATACCATATATTTAAAATGTTTATAGAATCAAATCGTAATGAGAAAAGTTTTATAAAATATTTCACCTAATAAAACCTAACCTATTCATGCTTCAAGGCTTTTAAAATCTGCTACACCGAAAAAACTGTGGGTTCATTAAAGTTGCGGCTCAAATAAAAGTTGGTATAATTTAGAACTTGAGTTCCAAAAGATACCTGTAGAGAGCTAAAAGGGTTCGTTTAAAACAGCGATTCCCAAACTTTTTATGCACTTTCTGGGGAGCGGCAGGGCCGCCACCCTCACATTTTTTCACAATACCCTGCCGCCAAGGGGGGACACTTGACTGCTTCACTGCTTGACACACCATGCTTCACGCAAGAGAATTAGAACCGGTTGAGGAAAATTAAAATGTGTTAATATATTAATAAATTAAATTTTAATTAGTTGAGTAAATTTCCTAATCTAATTTTAAGCAAATGAAAAGAAAGTTGATGAAAATCGGTTAAAATCTTCAATGCCAGTTGACAGTTCTTGTAATTTGGCGTGTTCTTAACGATAGGCTTAATTACTCGATATGTTAACCGATTTTCATGAACTTTTTTTTCATTTTCTTAAAATTACATCAGGAAACGAGTGCCCCGAACTCTTCTAATTTTATAAATGTTTATTAAACCGATATTAATAAATCTCGATACCAATACAAATTTATTAAGTTCATACTGTGTAAATAAAAAATATCCTCTGGTACTCACTTGTATTTTTCATGCATATTTTTTATTATTCAAAATTTTTGTTATTTGAAGTTTATTAAAACATTGAAATGCATTGACAACCTTGTTTTTCAATAGAATTATATTAATTAATACAAACATTGATATATTGAGCAAAAACAACCATAATTACCGACAGAAAGAAATATCGGCTGAGTGAAGACAATGTGTTTTGTCAAGTATCATTTGTTTTTCCTAAGTGGATTGACTCAAGAGAGTGAGTACCAAAGTATATTTTTTATTTACACAGTATGCACTTAATAAATTTTTATTTTCATCAAGATTCATTCATATCGGTCTAATAAACATTTATATAAGTTAAAATGACATTATTCATAATAAGCAATAAACATGTTATTTTTTAGCATTTCAAATTGCGCGCAAACAGCAACGAATCAGAGACCGAGCGCGACACATGCGTAGAAGTGTGCTTCAACGGAAATATTGCGTCATTAATTAAAAATAATAGCCAAGTGGTCGAAGTTAAGAATAGGTTCTTTAGAAATAGGCTCAATTACAATTGAGATCTTTTAAAACCCCAAGTGTGGTGCCAAAAATGGGTTCCAATGCAAACCTCAGTTTTTTCCCTGCATAAATGCTTAATTTCAGCCGAATACTTTTGCATCCGTTTCCGCCAAACTGTTTTTCGTCATTAATCTTCTAAAATGCAGTTTAACCGTGGAACGGTTAACAAGGGTAATAAGTTACCCCATTCAAAGTTTCAGGTACGATCCTGACTGGACAAGTATAGTCTGGTGCGGGACCTAGGTTAGTGAGCTAGTTCATTAGTGTTACCTGTAAGTTCTATGCGGAATTGAAAATTGTATCGGCAAGTGAATTTCAGTTTTTTGGTTAAATCGGTTCAGTTTGATTTTTGAAGCATACATTTAAAATTTTAAAGTGTAAAAAAAATATCTTTAGCGAAAATATGGGGAAAAAACAGTGAATTTGTGAATTATAAGCGTCATACAAAATTATAGCTTCTATATCAGAAAACTTGAGTCGAGTAGAGCAAAGCGTGCCAAATAACCAACCGTCAGATGACACAAAAAATAACGAAGAAGCGTATGCTGGTGATGGAGAAGGGTAAAAGGTAAGATATATTTTTCTTGGCTATTCGAATGTTTCGATTTGATCGAAAATTTCGATTTAATTCATTACTGATAGACAAAAATTCATTGATACTAAGCTTTGATTTACAATCCTACATTTGTTTACAGATTGAGGATGCGGATTAGGGTAGTCCAAAAATTCATTGAAAAATTTTCCTTCACTCTAGAGGGCAAGACACCACCTCTCCCAAAAAAGTTTCTATTTCCACAAAAAGAAAATCCGCAATTTTTTTTTAAATTCGAATATTAACACTTGCCACCGGGCACTTCAAAATCACATTTAATTAACATGGGGAAATTTTGAATTTTCGAAAAATTTAATTCATGTTCCAGGGTTTCATCGAAACAAGCCAGGTTTTTTAGGAAATCAAGAAGAGTGTCTACGAAATGAAACCATAATAATAAGTCTTATTTCCAACCCTACCCCACCCCCCCGCAGCGCCCCAAATATAACCCAAAAATGAAGAAACTGCATTTGCACGTGTTATTGTTACTTTTTAGCAATTTCGGTCGTCTTTTTCACACAAATAATTGCGAATCGACAATTTGAATATATTTCATGACTTTTTAATAAATTTTCCATTGTTTTAACAAATGTAAATTATTTAAACAATTATTTAATTCCCAAAAATGTAAAAAATAATCGCATTTTCTGATTTAAATGCAATATTTTGCCATTGTAGTAGTAGTAAAATTTTCTAAAAAGATTATGTAATTAGTTAAACAATTAATTAATGTTAATTTTTCGAATTTTTAAAAATTGAGCAAGAGGTTCCAGTTTTTAAAAAATTGGTATCCTATCCTACTTTTTGTTGGATAATTACATAATTTTGACACATTTCTTCTAATGTTTTACAAATTTCTATTTATTTAAACAATTTCCATTTGCTCAAGCAGTTATTTTACGATAACTAAAAAAATTAAAAAAAAATAGAAGACATACAAGTAATTACGATTTTAGAAGTATTTTTGGAAAAGTTATTATTTAAACAAATTATGTTTGTTTAAACAATTAAAAAGTGGTAGATTTATTCTTCCTATACACTATATAGTCAGAAACATAAATTTATGTGTTCTATTTTATTTCATTCTTTTAGTTATCGGAAAAAACTGCTTCAGCAAATAAGGATTGTTTAAAGAAATAGATATTTATTAAACATTGAAGGAAATGTATCAAAATGATGTAATTATTCAACAAAACGTTGCATGGATACAAATTTAAAAAGAAAGTTGATACCTTTGGCTCAATTTTGAGCAATTTTAAAAGTAGACGATAAATAAATATTTAAATAATTACATAATATTTTTAGAAAAATTAACTACTCTAAACAATGACAAAAAATTACATTTCAATCAGAAAATACGATTATTTATTTAAATTTTTTGAGAATAAATAACTGTTTAAATAATTTACTATTGTTTAAAAAGTCATAGTTAATATTCAAATTGTCTATTAGTAATTATTCACATAAAAATGAAGACATAAATTGCTAAAAACTAACGGTAATGCGTAAAAATGTAGTTTTTGTATTTGTGGGTCATATTTGGGGCGCTGGGTGAGGCGGGGGGGGGGGGGGGGGGGGGGGGGGGGGGGGGGGGCATTGAAAATGAAAGTTATCAGTTTGGGTTTATTTCATAGTCACCCTTCTTAAATCTCTAAAAAACTTGGCATGTTTCGATGAAACCCTGGAACATGAGTTCAGTTTTTCGAAAATTCAAACTTTCCCCATGTTAATTAAATGGGATGTTGATGTAGCCGGTGGCACGTGTTAATATTCAAATTTCGAAAAAAATGCGGATTTTCTTTCACCGGAAATGGAAACTGGGGGGGGGGGGTGCCCTGCTCTGTAGCTCAAAAGACGTTTTTGGGACCACCCTAATGCGGATTGCACTGGGCCATCAACCAGAAAAGTGCAAACTTACTGACAATGGTGTCATGTTCTGCTTGTAAGGAGCACAGGACAGTCCTGTGCTCTAATTGCTCTGTTATATATTAAATGGACATATTTAAGTATTATTTTCCTCATTTTTGAAAATTTTTAACCATTTTGGGATATTCATAATAAATCTGAATTTAAATAATAAATTTGACTGTTCTTTTTTAATAATTTTTGCTATTTATCAGATTCCTCTAATTCCTTCTAATTCAAATGTTAAAAAAATTCTGTTTTTTTAAATAAGAAGCTTAAGTGGCTTATACACCCTTCAAGCGTGACTATTCTTCTTTTTAATTCTGTTCTATTATTTTAAATCGGTCATATTGTTTCGAAACTACGTTATTTGTAATAGAAAAACATGTACAATGTAAAAGCAGTTAAAAGCTTGCAATTTCGAAAGAATTGATATTATTATCTAATAGAAATTGATAATTGGAAATTAGACATGAAAAACTCGTCTTGATTTACAAGAAGTAATATAGCCTCTTACGGAGGTTTGTAACATATGCTAAAGTTTCAAGAGAATAATTAGCCGGCGTGAGAAACGTATTGAACTTCTTTCAATAGCTCGATACATTTAATGCATTAAAGTACTGCAAAATTTCAACCTTTTACAAATCACAAAATTAACTGTTCAGGAAAATTATAGTAACAATTATTAATGAGTATAATATTATGGTAATAATAAGATAAGTTATAAATATATTAGGTATAACATATTTTTTAAATTGCTTGTCCGCTTTATACAAAGTCTCAAATTACCTGGCAACTCCTTGTTACCTGTGTGTATCGTCATCAGAAGTGATGTTGCCATTTAAACGTCGACTTGATGATCAAGAACAATATCATTTCCACTAAATTGAATTCTATAAATAGGCATCTCGACAAACGATATCAGAATACTTTTCTCAGAAAGAGATGACTTTCTTTAAGCCTTTGCCGCCTAATAGAAACTTTTTTCAATGTGGTTGTCCACTTTTCGTTTTAAGATTATAATAATTTTTTTTCAAATGTGTGAAATCTTAACGAGTTATGTTGCACATTATTAATTTAATTAGAGGAAACTTAAGCCCCAAAAATTGTATGCAACGACGCATTAATGTATTTTACATCAGGACTAAGTTAACTAATTAATAATTTTATCTTACCTTGGCTGACCGTACCTTTAGATCTACTTCTTGTTATTCATATACCTGGGTTTGGAATTTTATAAGTCAAGCTGTGATCTCGTATTTCATATAGTCAAATTCTAAAATAATGAACTATTTTACATAAACAAT
>NC_046659.1:41423366-41434876 GCF_010883055.1 Belonocnema kinseyi
TTGTCATTGATACCCCAAATAACATGAAGCCTTTGATAGACCCCTTCTCAAAACTTTTGTTTACTCTACATTCTCAAGAAGAGCTGATTTATAGCTTAATCAAACTAAGAGACAATAAAGATTATTATATCAAATTGGCTGCAGGTCCATCTCTATTCATGCAGTGCGGACAACCCACACCTTTCGGCTCGTCGTGCTCGACCTCTTAAAGACCTATTTTCGTCGAAGCTTCGTCTTCTTCGGCCTTCGGTAGGCTTCGCAATCCATTTTCGAGCAAACGGCGTACGATTTACAAGACACAACCGGCTGGAAAAGGTGCTTGCCTCACGCTGGGCAATATCTCATTGAGAAAGGAGGAGGTGACTTTAATGTGCCCCTCGTCTCGTGAGCAATCGCGGTGAGGCACCCGACGTGCCCGTAAGAGTAAGATCGTTAATCTTTCCGCGCCGATCGGTCTCAGATAGTAATTGTTACGTTCTCGTTCTCGCGCCTGACTGCCTGTCTGCTTGCCCGGCCGCCTGGCTGCCTCACTATTCTCGAGTATGTGCCCACCTTCCTGCCGTTGATCGGTAGTTCTTTCGTTTATGGTGGGAGTGCCGACGAGAGCACTCATCCACCACTAGTGTTAATGCCTTTGGCAAGTTTGTTCACATTACAGTACCGCTGATCTGTTTCTCGTCTTCGTCCCTTAACCCCTTCATGTTCGTCCTTCCTGCCCTGTTTGAACAACCCATAAATTTACAACTCCCGCCCTTCATCGACGTGCGTGATATCCCGAAAAGTTCGCTGATCCAATGTCCTCCCCGTAATCTAAAAACGTTAACTGCTTGCGCCAAGGGTCGATAGAGACTTGACAAGAAAACCTGTTTCAACCTAAAACTCTCCTTTCGCAGCTCCACCTAAATATACTTGGATTCGGGTTAATCGTCCTGACTCTTCTTTTCGTTCATCGGAGTGTAGGATTCGATGGGATAAGTTAGGGACTCAAGCTGGGAAAAAGGCAAAGACGTATGACTGCTACGTGATTCGTATTTACAAACGATTCATTTAAATAAATGGATTCAACGAAACTCGTTACAGAATTATGTACCCTACGTCCAGATGCATTTTGTAAGATTTGCGAGCAAAGTATCCACTTCTAGCAGGCGTTTCACTTTATGTGCCTCACTTCCAATTATATTTACAATTGGTCCCTACAAAGATTCAATCGCAGACTTTTTTTCGATTGAAGATTACTAAAAGTGAAATTCGTTACAATTCTAAACTATTAAATCTCGCTCTTGATTGGAAACAAACATGTAGTTCCGATTTCATAAGAGCTATGGATTAGATTGTTTAAAAGTAGATTGCACTAACCCAAAAGAGCTATTTTGCTATGTATTTATTGTCGTCCTTTAGTTTCATTTATACAAATGAAATATTTTTGCTCATTCGAAAACTTTAAAAGGCAAAAAATCAAAATGCACAGTAAAGTAAACGCCTGCTCGGAAATGTAGTATAACTCGCCCCACATGTTACTCTAGGACTAGTTCCGAACGAGACGCAGCTCGCTCTCGAGTGGATTCAAATAGCTTAGCATTTCAGGTAAATAAAAATTATACGTTGAGAGGCTATCTTAGGAGCGCTAATATATAATATATTTAGGTACTTATAGTTCGATAGCCGTCAAGTATAATCATATATTCAAAGACATACAGGGTTTCTGATCAAACAATTCTATTCCCTGATTTTGAAGGTTTCACTAGACCTTTGTCTTATGTTGGCCACACCTGCATCTTTAAAGACGATATCAACATGTCGAAGTTCATAAGTATAAGATTAGTTCCGCAGCTGCCAGTCATTTTTGAAGTAAAACTATCCTCGGCTGTAACTCCAAGCGATTACGTTATTGCTTCGACAGGTCAATATAAGCTACCACAATGCTATTTTCCAAAAATTTTTAATTTTAAAATAAAAAAATTATTATCTAACTTGGGATGATAACATATATTTGTAACTTTTAACAGTCATATTACATTTTTATCTCAGCGTTTGTATTGACGACGTGATAGACCTGAATACATGTTCAATAATTTTTCCGCACAATGCTGACGCTAGTATCGTCTTGAATGTCAAAACTTGAAGTCGTTTTGCAATTCCTCGACCCATGGAAGATAAGACTCCTTGTGCAACTCTGTCTACTCCTTACTCTTGTCCAACCGGTGCCTACCAGCTTAGACGAGATAAGTTCTATACCAGAAACCAGTAAGTAACAGCTGATCGAGTTCAGCGATCGTGCTTGGTCAATTCAAGAGGTTGCTGATCGGTCCAGTGATCCCTCCAAACTACTGGTGATGGTGAAGGAACATCCTGATCGGAATCTTGAACGTCTATTTCCTCATCCTCGTCCTCAACAGATTCCATATATGTCCTCCCAGGCCCTGGCCCAGGCCCAGATTCTACTCCGGGTTCTATTTTTCGTTGGTCTGGTCCAACATTCGTAGAAGGTGGAGAATTAGGAGAAATGTCACCAACCAACTGACTGATCATCCGGAAGGCACTTGGTTTCCTCTCCGTTTGCCTAGCATTATTATCAATCATCTCGACTCGTTCAATAGTTACAGGTCCAGTGACGACTGCCCGGAAGGCACTATTTTCGCCGCCCATTCCGCCGACAGAACATCCCGCGGTACGGTTGATATCCAAACCAACGGAATGCGGTACAGGTTGTTGCGGTGGCGGCGGTGGCGAGCGTTTTAAAAGGTTCATTCGTTGATGGCGCCGCCACTTTGCCCGTCTGTTGGAAAACCAAACCTAAGAGTCACGAGTTAGGTCGTTAGAAGACTTGTGATTAATTGATAGATGCATGGAGATCTCATGTGCTCTTCAAAAGAGGAGCGTATGTGCTTACCTGTACGCGAGCCTCCGATAAGGAGGTCTTCGAAGCCAGACGTTCCCGCGTTGATACGCAGGGGTAGTGAGATCTCTCAAACTCCTTTTCAAGCTCTTCTAGCTGTTCCGGGCTAAAGGTTGTCCTGTTGCGGCGGAATTTGGGTTGTTCGGAGTCATCAAGGCTTCCATCATCTGGATCACCGTCGGCACAAAAATCACCTATTCGACGTAAAATTTGAGGTTAGTGAAAAAACTAATCAGAAATGAAAGAAGTTTAATGTTATAAACTACCACATTAGTACACACTTGTCAGAAGAGTGGCTATATAGATAAATGCCCTGCATTTGCAAAAAGCCCTTTTTACCAGACTTACATACATGATCCTTTATAGTTTTTAGCAGGTAGCTGGTATATGTCAGCTATTCTTGACCAGCAGAACCTATGTAAGGCATCGTTAATTAAAAATGATAGTAAATTACTATTCAGGCATTTCTTCCAATTACGCTGCAAATATCTTCGAATCTGACGTCATTTGGAAAGGATGTGCGCGCTACAGACTAATCTTATTAAACACAATACAAAAGTTTTACACGCAAAAAATTCATCCGTATGAAAGTCACGAACTAGTAGCTAGGTCTCGAACATGAGAAAAATTAACCTGATATTGATGTATTTTCGTAAATAATCTGCGAACTTTTGGAAGGAACTGATGAATTCGGTATGAAAATTCTAAAACGGTTGATGACTTTCTTTTCGTAAATAATCACAAAAATGTTATGAATGATTGGGGAAAAATTCTCAGAGCACTAACGAGCTTACCCGAAAAATCTAGGAACGCGAATGTAAGTTCGCCTGCACGTGGTCTGCACACACGCTCGCCCAAGCGCATGGTGCGTATGCGCGCGCGCGTATGTGTGGTTCGAGTTCGCATGATGAATGGCCAGACGTTTTATAAAACCTATATTGTTTGGTTGCGATCATTGCGCCTGTTTACGCACTGCTAGTTTATATTTAGAAGCTAGTCATTCAGCACTCTTGAAAGGTTCGAATCCTCTGAGTTGCAAGTTTCTCTAAATTTATATAAATTAAATCACACAAGTAAATTTTTTCCTTTTTATATTTAAGTCTCAAATTTTAAGGAACTTTTCGTAGAAAATTCTAACCGTTCCTAAAAAACTTAAAAATTTATCGTTGTAATTTTTGCAAGTTTCAAAATTTTTGGTAAACCGTAAGTAATTGCTTATTTAAATAAACATCGAAAGTTATACGAGAAGTGAAAGCTATACAAATGTTTTCTACAAGGGACCCAGCAGTTTATACCGGCTTTCTGTAATGTTCTAACGCTTTCCGCACTGATCTTTTTCCCAGGCTCGCATTTTGCCATTTTTCTGCGTTGTTTTTCAAACTGTGGTCAAGTTTTTTTATGTCAAAATGTCTTGAATCGCATGCCAACAACAGATGTGCTTTAAAACATTTTTAACAGTTTGAGGAGTGGAGTGGAGTAGAGTACAGTAGAGTAGAGTGGCGTGGAGTGGTGTGGCCTGGAGTCGACTCGAGTGGAGTGGAGTGGAGTCGCGTGGAATGGAGTGGCGTCGACGGAGTCGAGTGGAGAAAAAGAATTATTTCGCATTCAATCAAATTATCGCATTTTTTTCGAAAACAAAAATTTAACAAAAAAGATTTTACATCCAAATAAGTTCTATAAAAATTGCCTTTTGGTTTTTTGTGACAAAAGTTCGTTTACGAAAATCGTGTGTGCAAAAAAAAATCGTCTATGAAAAGGTGGGATTTTCAGAACATCTTGGTTTTATATTTTCCAAATTCTAAGAAAAATATATTCAAGATAATGATGCAAAACCCGACATAATTTATTTTTTGCAATATTAGAAAAAAATTCTGTAAGGATAAGAAAATAATTCTACTAGTAAAAATCACCAGAATCTGTAAAATAAAATCCGAATATATGAATTACTCAAAAACTATGAAATCCAAAATATGCGTGTCGCCGAATTTCCTCTAAAAAACAGCATACACCATACGCTCGATTTAATTTCCCCGTTCTCGGTCTTCCGAAAACTGCTGGCCCATACAGTTTCTCAGGGGAGCAGGGCGAGAACGGTTGCGACTGCCGAATCGGAAGGGCCGCAATACGCAAGTACTCAGTCAAGTGTATTGACCAATATTATGCATTCCAATTGGAAATAGTTCAGGCGGCCCTGACTGTTTACGTTTGGATCCCCGAATTCAGTCAATAGCTATTTGCAGGCGAACTCCGATACTTGACTGAAATAAAGAAATTTGTGTATTTTATCGCTAAGAAATTCTGCGACATCAAGTGTAGAACCAGAATTATTGTTCGGCATAGAAGAATCTTTTCATATTATTTCAATATTTCACCTGAATAATAAACTATTTAAGAAGCTAGATAAATTAAAATAAAATGAAGATCAATGCAAATTTAAGGATTTAGAATTATTAGTAGTGTAAAGTAAAACAGTTTAAATTTAACTAATGTAAAATTCTTTATTAAAACACATAAACTGAAATATAATTTTTAAGTGTGAGAGCACTTTCTATTAAAAAAAAAAACTATCTACAGCCTTTGGGAATTTAAAATGAATGACGTTAACGTTAACGACTATTTTTTAACTTGTATAGTGCTAAACCCTGAAATTTACGTAATGGTAATTTAGATTTCTTTAAGGGTTCCTGCAAAGGTTTTTTTATCAAATTCCTTGAAAGAATCCGCCGAGGGCGAAGTAAATGTCTGGGATTCTAGGACAGTTTCGAAGTCAGAAAATGGAACGGACTTCTTTTTTTTTTTATTTTTAGAAGAAAGTAAGGTTGATTCGATTTTCGACTTTAAGAAACATGTAAGGTATCCCGAGAAAAAATTGCAGTTGGAGTGAAATGGAGTTACTTAATCCAATACATGTTCCGCAGCATGATTAATAACTTCATATGGAAGAATCGACAACGTAGCGGTTAAAGTTTGGAAAAATACTCACTATAAGGCAAAAGCTATTAACATTTTGTCGATAAACTAGAAGGGTCAAAGAACTACCAATATTATAAGATGTAAGAAAGAAGTTTCGAAATGTCATTCTGATAGGAAATTTGTGTGATGAAAGTTAATCTCTTTATTAAAACTGATCGTATGACCGAAGAAATGTTTTTTATTGTCTTCCAAATTGATGTGAAATCAATTCGATGACATTGTAAAGTTTGAAGAAAGGTTGTCCAGATGGACATATTGATAGGGTTCTCATCCTGAACGAAAGAGACATTATTGGATAAAATAATTTCCAGGGAACTAGAAAGATTGAACATCGATGGCGGCCAGTGTTTTCATTTATAATATAAATAGCTTCCATATCCGTTTGGTATTTACAAAGTGATGTAAAATAATTCCAGCATCTTTGACACTAATCTGAGATGTTTGAAAGATAATTTATGCGGAGAAAAATATTTTATTTTTTATCATTGTTATTTATTATGTACCCTGATTTACACAATACATTTTTCTTCCGCAATGGAATAAACTTGGCGTTGATATTTTCCAAACCTAGGTGAAACTTTCTTTGAAATACGGTTAATTTTTAACAATTTGAAATTTTCCCCTATAACAACTTTTATTTTCTGATTCTTTCTTTGATTAGACCGAGTATACACTACATATTGGAACTACTCAAACAAGTATAAACAATCTTGTTTAGTTTCTTTATTTGCGATTTCAAAAATTGCAGAATAATATCTATTTTATAAAAAAAAAGTTATTTTGGAGACAAACAAATCGAAAGCTTAACGAAGAAGGTCAGTAAATGAGGCATTTAACCCTGTTGCATACCTCTAAACGAAAAGTCCAATGAAGAGAACCACATATAATGACTGAAACCCGATAATTACATAATTGCTTTTTACACAACTTAAATTGAACTCCATCATACGACTGAGTTTTTTATATACTCTTAGCCAACTTTCTAATTTTTCATGTAATTTTAAAGCCCTAATCTTAGAAAATAAAGCATTAATCATCAAGATTCACAATCATCGATTGATGGCGGTGTAATGATATCGAATGAGAAAGGCAGATCGATAGACCTACCTTGGAGATATCCACGGGCGATTGCATCGGCTGCCTGAAGAGCATGATCTGGACTCGCAGCGACGGATGCCGACGCAACTGCAGCCGCTGCGGCTGCAGCAGTTCCAGGACTCAAAGGCGAAGGAAGTAAAAGTGCCGAAGCTGCACTGGACATTCCCGATCCCAGGGGCGGCAGTACCCAAGGATGACCTCCTGCGCCGGGACCTGGCCATCCTGATGATAAGTGGTGAACCGAAGAGGGATGATGGTGCCCTGAATTAAAATATGGATGCGGTCCAGCTGCATATAGACCGTAGCCAGCGGCTCTTGCAAATTCAGCTGCGGCACGTTCCGCCGCACGATTTCGTAGAATTCGGTTGATACTACTCACAGACGGTGCAGTTGCGTTACTGCAAACTCCTGTAATAAAAAATAATAACGTGATCTATTTTACATTTCATATGTTATTATGATGGTTATGTTAGTCACATCAAGAAAAATGGAGTGTCAAATTTTTAGTGTAAAAATTTAGATGGGCAATTTTACACTCCATCATCAGGGAGACCATCATTTTTCAGTCATTTGAAAATCTTCAGTTTGAGATTTACAATCTGAAATAGTCAATTTTTCAAATGTGTGCAAACTGTATGGTCACGTGATTATTTAGTGTTTGCATATATAATTCTAAGGTTAATACTAGGAAACACGTATTTCACAGTTTGATAAAAATTCTCAAGAATGAACAGACATTTTTTTCAAAGCGCAGTATTTACCGCACGAGCCTAAGTATTTATAATTTTCTTTTTGTCAATTGTGCGATTGTTGCCGGATCTTTTTCTCCCCCGGTTGTAAGGTTCCGAAAAGCATGCAAGGATGTAATTTTATGCACTGAGCACGAATATGGCTATACAAATTTTGAAAAATATGATTGTAAAAGTCGGTACCCTCGTGAATGGTCACAGCAATAGTGTTGGTAAAACCCGTACCCATTTCAAACGTCTCATGTGAAGCGGAAAGGCACCTCTGCGACTGGTCACAGAAACAATGTTGGCTAAACTATTACCCCTTTCCAACGTCTTGAGCGAGTGAAAGGGCACTCCTGTTAAAGGTCATAGAAATATTTTTATTCAAACTGCTACCCCTTTTAATGTTTCGTGGGAGGCGATAAGGCACCATTGTGAACGCTCTCACAAATATTGTTTGTCAAACCCCTACCCATTTCCAACGTCTCATGGGAGGCGGGAAGGCATTCCTATGCCTGGTCACAGAAGTAATGTTGACCAAACCGCTACGCCTTTTAAACGCATCGTGGGGGATCTGGTAAGGCACCCTTGTGATTGGTCACAGCAATAATGTTGGTAAAACCTCTACCCATTTCCATTATATATTAAACCAAGGACACTTTGTAATAAAACTCAGCACTAAGCGAAGAATTTCAGCTCATTCTGTGAAAACTAATTTTTGACAACTCGCGAAGTATAGAAGACATTTTTAAATGTTCCTGGACTTATTTTAAAGATACATTTCCATGGGTTCTTAATTAATGTCACTTCATAATTTTTAATTTGGAGCTACGCGGATTTTATTATTGCACCTTTTCCTGCAATTGATGAAGTGTAATAATATACATTGATTGAAATCCCCGAGTAGAAAATGCCCTAATATTCCCAACTTTAAACAGGGAACTGGTCGGCTGTTATAAAGGGTAACTTGACTAGAAAATGTCTATAGACAATTACAGGGAAGTTTAGAGAGGCCCTAACTTAGAATTTAGACAGGCACTATTCAAATACGACAGTTTTTTCCCTAAATTTGTCAATATCAAGATAAAAATGGTATTTTTAATAAATTATAATCATAGGAGTTTTTATTTATACAGTAAATTCAAGCCCTAAAGGGTAAACAAGCAGTACCGTGTCCATGCCAATGGAAATTTCTATCAATTCATTATTTTCTCGAGGGGACCTTGTAAAGCCCTCGACAGGTGAAACGGGTAATACGGCTGTGAGTGCAAAAAAATAATTTGATGTTATGATGCTTAATTATACTTAAATAAAAAAAATTAAAAATTAAAAAAATTATTGAGGCTTGAACGTTTAAAATTTTCATTTTTCTAATAAAATTTTAAACATTTGGTGCCTTTAAAATTTAAAAAGAATTTTTCATTAATTCATTAATTCATTAATAATTAATTTTTATTCCCAGCTAATCCGAAAAATGTATCCTCCCGTGCAGAAATGACGACTCGGTTTTGGTAGGGTGCTAGTTATTTTACTTCAACTTTATTGGGGCGCTGAATGGGAAATCTGGAAAGGACCCGACAAGAACTTCACACTTGATAGAAAAAGCACTAGCCTAGACTCTCTAACTTGATCCAAACGGGGGTGCCTTTCTATTGCCCGACTAAACAGTAAGGTCCTTTCTAGATCCTTGCTCTATTTCTCTATTAACTGCTAATTTGATTATAGGTTATGTGGTGATTGTTATGGTTTACGAGATTTCGTAATAATTACCATTAAAGTTTTTCCCAGATTTCTGAAGTGTGATGCTATGGTTGTAATAGTAAAAAGGTTTAACTAACACGGTGCCTAATCTATTACCAGAATTTTCTTATTCACAGAAGGAAAATATTAATCCAAATGTATAATACATTTTCTTTGCAATAGTTAAATCTAAACATTTTACACCTTTATGTAGCCTCTGTTAAACACTATTCCGTTTCCTCGTATTTTTATTGACATTAAACTCTAAAATATACTTCGCACGTTATCCTAAAACTAAATTAATTGTTGAATTTGACTATGGAAGACTTATTACTTATAACTAAAGAGTTATGCAGTTTATTAAAATTTCCGCAAGCACCTAGAATCGAACGCAGGCATCGCACGCTTATAAGTCGAACGCCTAATCACCATAGCTACAATGTCACGCTAAGTACAATATCATAGATACTTGACGGCATTCATCCGATACTTTCGAACTTGGGAAAATAGATTATTGAAACTGGACTTGTTAAATTTGATTTCTAAACGTACTTAGAGAATTTGAAATAAAATCAATATTTAAGGAAAATTCGTTTCAAATTTTAAAGGCACCAAATGTTTTAAATTTTATCAGAAAAAATGAAAAATTTTAAAGTTTGAGTCTCCGTAATTTTTTTTTATTTTTTAATTTAAGTATAATTAAGCATAATAACATTAATTTTTTTTCACTCACAGCCATATTACACTTTTTACTTGTCGAGGGCTTTACAAGGTCCACTCGAGAAAATAATTAATTGATAGAAACTATTTTTAATATATATCTTTATGAATAAAGCCTTTCATCTAGTTTGATTACAAAATATAGTGCTAAAAAGTGAGCGTCAAGTAGCACACAACAATAAGCTGTCGAGAGCCAGCCGAGGGAAAACTCTTTTTCTTTTCATGATTCCGCAAATAATAATAAAATAACCAATAATAAAAGACACATAATCATGAACCTCACAAGGCATCAAACTTTTAGATCAAATAAGGCTATCAAACATAGGCTTCAATGCCATGGATACAGTACTGCTTGTTTACCCATCAGGCGTTGTATTTACTGTAAAAATAAAGACTCCTATGATTACACATGTCCACAAAAAAAACAAAAGTGTCTGTGCAATTGACCAGACCTACATATTCTTATGTATTTTTCGACGCTGAATCCGAATTTGCAATAAAAAAGTAGGGTCCAGCTACTTTTTTATGGGGTTTTGCTCGAAAAACCCCATTTTTACGGTTTTTTCATGGTTTTTTTTAAATAAAAAAAAATAAAGAAAAATTTCATTTTTTTGACTTCAGAATGGAATTCTACGGGAAAAAATACTAGAACTTTTTTCGACCCTTGATCATAAAGTAAGACTTAGAACCTATGTATAGCGATATTCATGAACTCCATTATAATATTTTTAGCTTCTTTTAAGAAGTGCCTTAGAGTTTTAATGGGTTAATCAATTGAGTTTGTAGAATTTTCGCTAATACTTCGCAACTACGATAGTGAGATGTTGGATACTAGATATTGGCGATATATATTTTTATTTTTGTCTTCCAAAAAAATATTTTAAATAAAGATTTAAAGTGTTTTACGCTTACGTACATGTTTCTCGGCAAATGACCGGCGTAAAGGATTTCTGACACGCTTTTGACCTCTTTCTGAAGATGTTTCTCTCTTCATCATCCAGCAGTAGTTTAATTCAACTATCCAAAATGCAGAGAGTATCTAATGATTGCAAAGTTCAAGTTCATCATTCTAGCAAATATCTAGTATCCAACATCTCACTATCGAAGTTGCGAAGTATTAGCGAAAATTCTACAAACTCAATTGATTAATCCATTAAAACTCTAAGGCACTTCTTAAAAGAAGCTAAAAATATTACAATGGAGTTCATGAATATCCCTATACATAGGTTCTAAGTCTTACTTTATGATCCAGGGTTGAAAAAAGTTCTAGTTTTGTGATTCATGCAGTGGAAAACCTCCAGAACAGTATCCAAAACATCGATTTTTTGAAAAAAATATCAATTTATCACGTT
>NC_046659.1:41434976-41442000 GCF_010883055.1 Belonocnema kinseyi
TTTGCCCTTTGCTCTTTTGCATCACACCTCTGCCACTATATCTCGTA
The DNA here is from genome assembly GCF_010883055.1 of Belonocnema kinseyi. Taxonomy (NCBI): domain Eukaryota; kingdom Metazoa; phylum Arthropoda; class Insecta; order Hymenoptera; family Cynipidae; genus Belonocnema; species Belonocnema kinseyi. The sequence continues at coordinate 41,435,024 of NC_046659.1, forward strand.
CTACGCAATTCTGATAGATCCCGTGTGGAAATAATTCCTGACAGGCTGTCTGTTCACGCCGAATTAGATGGGCGCTATTTTGACGCTATCTATACCTTCTAGATAGAAACAATAACCGGAATCGGATTGCAAGAATCAGATGTTCGCCATGCCGCCATTCCGTGTGAATACGTTTCGTTTCGCGACCACGAGGTTTAAAGTTTTTCAGATTTATTTTCGACTTAAGGGCGTTGGAATCAAGATCCAACCTCAAAGCTGGATGTTCTCATTTCACTCCATAAATACTAGAATTACATCTTCTCTACATACTCAGGTCTTACTCTTCTTTTCAATTAAATCTTTATTCGGAGTAGAACATTGGCTAATTCCAATAGTTTTTGTTTGAGGTGTTTTTTTTTATTCTAACCCCAGCATTTGCAAAAAAAATGTCTCACATAGAAGCTATTGAAATTAACCAAATTTTCACGACGAATAAAAATTTGATTCAATGCAAGAATATGCCCTAATGATTTAAAAAATGTGTAATTCTTGTATTTATAGAGTAAAATGAGAATTCAATTTTGCGGTTGCCTCCTGGTCCAAAACATTTACAATTAAAATTTTCATTTTTGTCAATAATATTTGGAAACATTCTGCCAAGAAAGCACACACAAGCTATATTCCATTTTTCTGACAGAAATCTGCGATTTGTTAATATTATCAATGTAGCTCATAGTGCTTTTGTGTCAGGAATGATTTAAATGTAAAAGTAAGTATTACATTTTCATTCTAGGTCGCACCTAGATCTACTAGATATTACTAGATTTACTAGAACGCGCCAGTACCACTGTTGTAGATAGCGGCTAGTCAATTGGAGAGTTAAATTTTCGTGCCGCACCATAATAGTGTCTCGAGATAGCGCTAGTACAGACTCGTGGCGGTCTAGGCTGGTACAGTATAGCGCCATGAATTATTTCCGCACGGGATATCTCTGCGGCGATCCTAATAATCGCCAGCATAAAGTAACTCATGTATTTTACATGGGTGTTCTAAAGATCTATGCTTCTAGTAAAAGCAAACTTCATTCTGCTTTAAATATCGTCGAGGAGCATACATGAGGGATTGATATGGACTTTGTACTGGACAAGTGTGCCCAGATTCATCTGAAGAAGGGAAGGATTGCTGGCGTACACAAGGACCCTGATGTTGTAGACATAAGTGTCATTAGACATCTGGACTCAGGAAAGATCTATCTATACATTCTCCTAGAGAATGAAACATAGACCCTACTTTGAGGCTGTAACACATCTCTGAAACTACTTAAAATTTTTAAAGCCTACATTTTTATAACTAAAGACCCTACTTTGACGCTGTTTAACCTTCCCTTCAATAATCACCCTTCATTGAATCTTTTGAGTCTACAATGTTCGAACTGTATGAAAATAAAGTAAAAATTATTTTCTACTTAGGTTAATTGAACTCATTGATCATCTTAACGAATGAATGCACACTTAATCAACAAAAATATTTCATTCAAGATTCAACCTAAGTATCATTAATTATTTATATATATGAATCAATACTTCTTTCCAATGCTTAATCACAGAATAATATTTTTTCTTAACTAAAAATTCTGAAAATTTGTATGAGAATGATATTCATTATGGAAAATTAATAAATATTGCCGACTCATAAGTACTTATAAACATTTTTATCAATAATTAATGAAAGTGTGTGTATTAGACAATCATTTATCTGATTGGGAATCACAAAAAAAAATAAAAGAATAAAATATTTTCTATCGCTAACAACAAATATTCTGTATGAAATAAAAAATTTGAAAAATATATTGAAATATATATTTAATAATCATAATTAATTTCACAGCTTGTCATACAATTTTTATTACAGTATTACGGTTAATTTATTTTCAACATGATACTATGGAAAAAGTAATTTTTTCCCCAGGAACAGTACTACTTTTCCAGTGGTTTGGTCATTTTTGTTACTAAACAATAATAATTGAGAGTTTCTGAAACATTTTTTTAGAAGAATATTACCATTTACGTGTCTACTACCTGATTAAGGAGGAAACAGAATTTGTTTTTTTAGAAAATGTGAACTGTTTTAATTTTTTTATCATATTTATTGGAGAATGAGGACAGCCAAATTTATGAAAAATAAATGACTACTGATCTCGAATTTCGAGACGAAGAGACAATTGTGTATAACACCAGTACTGTTATTGTTAATATAAACTTATTTCCTGATGAATATCAGATTGAACCTTGAACTCAATATTTGTATTCTTCAGTATAATTGGATAAATTATGATTCTGAACGACTTTTTTTCAAATCTTTGCTTAATAAAGAGATAAAAAGATATTTTTTACTAAAATTAGAAAGTTTGACATTGTATTCATTCAAGTGATAAATAACACAGAATCAAATTTAAATATGTAGCCTCACGCTCCTTTAAAGCGTTTAACGTAGAATACTTCTAAAAACCCAAACCAATGTATATTGAACTCTTTTCAAAAATCGTTTCAAAAGTTTACCGACACGGAAAGTTAAAAAAAAAGTAATTATTAAATTAATTGTTTCTGATTTAAAAAGAGTTTGGACCTTGAATTATTCGACTAGTGCTAGGGATTTTTATCGAAGACACCCTAACGCGTTCCGTTAGCTGAATCGGTTAGGGCGTTAAGCGTTTGGTAAATAATCAGTGCGTGCGTCCGATCTCTGCTTCGTTTCTTAGTACTTGCGGATTTTTCAGTGCACTATTCTTTATCGCCATAATCAAAACATTCTCTTAATAACATGTCTAAAAAACAACTGCGAATATCCTTAATATTTGTAAATGAAAGAAAAAAAAACTTGTCGAATATCCGGGGTTATGCGAGATCCTCGGATCAATAAAATGTTGAAAAATCAACAAATTTGTTGAGGAAATGATTTTTTTTCCGACAAATATGAATTTTGCGAAAGATAGATACCAGCGGGTAGCAGACGGCAGCATTTGAACGATTAGAATCGTTTGCGAATTTATTTTTTTACTCACAATTCTGACAAAATAGAAGAATTCTAGAGATCAATGGCTCTTCCGAAGGGCCAGGTCTTGATGATGGTATCCCCAAATTTTGCGAAATACGTTGCGAAATGGAGCAAAAAGCAGAGAGAACTGACATACCCTGTTTGTGTTTTTGTAACTGTATTGGAACCAACCACCAGGCTAACTGTTACCTTCACTCTGTACGCGGAATCGGGGCGCCCTTCGTAATCGACCGTGGGTCAAGATTACAATTCTCAAAGGGGAAAACCTCTTCTTGGATATTGACTTTTTGATGAGACTATCATCAATCGATATTAGTTCAAAAATAATAATACACGTGTCCCGGAATTTTCGGTCCCTTGTAAGATCTATGAGCGTTTGTGAATTACATTAGCCAAGGGTGCAGAACCTCTATCGGTTCGCATGCATGGACTCCCATCGAGCTCCGCTGGTCCAGTGGAAAGGAGTCTGATTGGTAACCACGCTGCCATGGGTTCGAATTTTTTCTCAACTGTTTTTTTTCGTATTGTAAACATGTTAAGTAATAATTTTTAATGTTTCCCCGGTGGATAAATTATTTGTTTGAAAAATATTATTGAGAAATAAATATCATGCCGTTACTTTTCGTCCATGCATGCGAACCGGTAGAGGTTCTGGACCTTTGGCTAATATGATTTACAAACGCTCATAGTTCTTACAAGGGACCAAAAAATCCGGGACACGTGTCTTATTATTTTTGAAGTAAGATCGATTGATGATAGTCTCATCAAAAAGTCAATGTCCCAGAAGAGGTTTTCCTCTTTGTGAATTGTAGTCTTGACCCACGGTCGATAACTAAGGGCGCCCCGATTCCGCGTATAGAGTGAAGGTAACAGCTAGTCTGCTGGTTGATTATAAATACAGTTACAAAAACACAGACAGGGCATGTCAGTTCTACCTGCCTTTTACTCCATTTCGCAACGTATTTCGAAAAATTTGGGGACACCATCATCAAAACCTGGCCATTTGGAAGAGCCGTTGATCTCTAGAATTCTTCTATTATGTCAGAATTGTGAGTAAAAAAATAAGTTAGCAAACGCTTCTAATCTTTCAAATGCTGCCGTCTGCTACCCGCTGGCTTCTATCTTTCGCAAAATTCATATTTGTCGGGAAAATAATCATTTCCTCAACAAATTTTTTTATTTTTCCACATTTTATTGCTCCGAGGATCTCGCAATACCCCGGATATTCGAAAAGTTTTCTTCCTTTCGTTCATAAATCCTTCGGAAAAAATATATATGGAATCAGTGCCGTGCCTATTCAAAAAAATTCAAAGTCGGATTGAACCAACGTCCTTAAATACAGACCTTACTTTGCGCTAAACGTCGGAAAACGGTCGATTTCTGACACTTTTAGCGTCAAAGTAGGGTCTACATTAAATTGAAATCGCTGCTTATTCAGAACCTACTTTACAGATTCCAGCCCCTACTAAGGTAGGAGTTACTGGTTCAAAGTAAGGCCTAAATTTCGACTCGGGTATATCCGATAATTATATTTTACACAAGTTACAAATAATTGAAGCAGTCATTTTTATTCTAACAAATAAAGCATGATACCTTCTTCCATCTAATCATAAATTGAGCTGGATTTTAAGTCGAAAAGTCCAATTTGTGCGGAGAGAAAGTTTTCTAAAAGAATAGCGAAATCTGCGAAGCAAGGCAATTTCTTCATCAAGATTCGATAAATCGGGATTAAGGTTTGAAAAAGGCACTTTGAAGCAATGTTTGACGCTGGAAGGGGTTTCGCGGCGGCGCACAGTGGTAGAAAAATCTTATTTTTTGGACAAAAATCGACTGACAGTGCTATTCTCAACGGATTTTGATTTTTCTTTTTTAGAATTGACCCTAAGGCTTCTAGGTACAACATTTAACTGTGCAATTTTTATTTTGGATTGACAGAACGTTGTTATTTAACAATTTACACGAGTCAAAATTTAGACCCTACTTTGAAATTGCAGCCCCTTATTAGAACCTTCTTTGACGCTTTTTAAACTTATAGCCCCTGCTTTAAACTTTTAACTCCAAGAGAATGAAACATTAGAGCCTACTTTAAGGCTGTAAGACCTTTCTGAAGCTACTTTGAATCTTTAGAGTCGACATTTTTATAACTCAAGACCCTACTTTGACGCTGTCTGACCTCCCCTTCAAAACTGACCCTAAATTGAATCTTTTGAACCTACAATGTTCGAACTTCATGAAAATAAAGTAAAAATTATTTTTTACTTAGGTTAATTGAACTCATTGGTCATCTTAATGACTGAATGCACACGTAATTAACAAAAATATTTCATTCAAGATTTAATCTAATTGTTATTAATTATTTATGTATAAATCAATACTTCTTTGCAATTCTTACTATAATCACAGAACTCTCAACTGAAAATGCTGAAAATTTGTATGAGAATGATATTCATCATGTAAAATTAATGAAAATTGTCGATTAATAAGTTATTGTAAACATTTTTATCACTAATTAATGAAAGTGTGTGTATTCAACAGTCATGTACGTGAGTGATAATCAAAATAAATTATAAGAATAATATATTTTCTAGCGCTAGCAACAAATATTATAAATGAAATTAAATATTAAAAATATATTGAAATATATATTTAATAACTTTAATTAAATTTACTTTTTTAATGGTTTGGTCATTTTGTATGTATGTATTTAATCTCTCCTTTTTACAGGTTTGAGGGCCACCGCTCCCTGTACATATATTTACAATTCCATCCTTAGTCTAACTTAACTACTACTTATATTCTACTCTTTCGCATTACGTAGGATAAACAATAGTAACACAAGTGATATTAATTCCTAAAATGAGCGAGCTTCCAGGACTTCGTTTCCTCTTACCATAAAATATGCATTTTCCACGATATTGAAAACAATTTTCGTTTTTTACTGTCCCTTTTCAGGATCACCTATTTGGCTCTGCCCTACTCCCTTGCTTTCCCTTACTTCATCCAATTTCTTCATCCACATCACTCCCTGTCCACTACCATCCATGATCCAATATCTGCATGGTCTCACTCCTTCTCCCATTCTGAACCGTACAACCCTACTCCATTTTTCTTCCTTGTTTATTTTTTGCAGATATTCTGGTTCCGTCAACCCTTTGACCATCATATACCATCTATTGTACCTCGAATCTATAATCTTTGTCCATCTCTCTTCTCCTTGTTTAACCAATAGCTCTAACTCTATGTCCTGCCACTCCATAAACCCTTCTCGAATATTACACACCCTTCTCATTTTTCTCCTTTCTACCTCCCATTTTGAATTTCCCACATTACCTATCGCTTCATTGTTCCGAATTTCACCGAAACATGCTTGTGCAATTTTACTTCCCTCTCCCCTTTTTAGCTTCTCTTCAAACCTCCATGCTCTCTTAATTTGTCTAGTAACCATATTTTCTCTTCCTAACTCTTCTTTTAACATATATCCTGGGCAACTCCAGCTAACCCCCATTACCCACCTTAGGAATCGCTCATGCATACTCTCTACTTTCCTGTGTTCCTTCCATCCCCAGATCTCCACACCATAACCCAACACCACCCACACCAACGTATCAAACAACCAGACCCTCATTCTCCAATCGTTCTTGAACCTTCTCTTTCCTATACCCCATACTTGGCCCATTACTTTACTCACACATTAAATTCTTTTCCTCACCTGCAGCTCGTGTCCTCCTTCTGCCTCAAACCAAAAACCTAGGTAACAAAACTCCTCCACAATTTCCACTTTTTGTCCGTTCATTTTCCAAACGTAATTTATTTTGCTGTTTCTATTTCTGAAACACATCACCTTTGTCTTACAGTCTGTCAAGTTAAAGCGTGGGTGGCTTTACTCGCAGTCGGTAAGGTGTATCGACATGATTTTGGTGTCAAAATATTAAGAAGAGCTCCCT
>NC_046659.1:41442100-41446281 GCF_010883055.1 Belonocnema kinseyi
TCTGAGGTCGGATTCGGATTCAGCGCAGCAAAAACCTTCGGGTATACTAGGTCTGGTCTCTGGTTCCGGACCTTTGTCAAATTTTGTCGGCCTGTGTAATGCATTGAAGCTTGCACCAAAAATTTCTGTCTAAATAAAACCAAGTTTGCGCCATGTAAACTTCTACTAGAAGTTTTTCTAAACATTAAAAAAAAGTACAATTCATAAAGAATTTTTGTCCATTTTCGGAAAAATAATCCTTGTTGCTATATACGAGTATCAGGTCACTATAAAAAATATGGCAGCAAGGATTCTTTTTCAAGATATTTCGCATTGATTCCGAAAAAAATTAAACTTATTCAAGAAAAATGATCAAACTGTGTATTTTTTTATGAAAATCGCTTAAATAATTTTTTTTTCTGTCACTATTAACAATTATGATAGCATAGATTCTTTTGCAAGATTTTTCGAATTAATTCCGCAAAAAATTAAGCCTATTAATGAAAAAAATGGTCAAAATGCGCATTTCTTTATAGAAATTGTTTAAATAATTAACAATTTTTTGTCGCTATGAAAAATATGATAGCAAGGAGTCTTAGAAACCAAATTTTACGTTGATTCCGTAAAAAAATCCAGCCTTTTTATAAAAAATTGTCAAAATGTACATTTGTTTAATAAAATTGTTTACATAATTAACATTTTTTGGTCACTGCGAAAAAGATGATAGCAAAGAGTCTTAGGTTAAACATTTTAAGATGATTCCGCAAAAAAATCAAGCCTTTTCATCAAAAAATGGGCTAAATGTCCATTTGTGTATAAAAATTGTTTAAATAGTTAATATTTTTTGGTCACTATAAAAAATATGATAACAAGGAATCTTAGACAAAAGATTTTAAGCTAATTTCACCAAAAAAAATCAAGCCTTTTCATCATAAAATGGTCAAAATGTGCATTTGCTCATAAAAATTGTTTAAATAATTAGCAATCACTGGCTATTCTTAACTTATTGTAAGCGCACATCATTATCTATAATACTATATACAAAAGCTATACGTGAAAATTAGCTAATCATTGAAAATCACGAAAAAATGACTTTTGTTAATTAAATTGTTAATGGCATCATTAAAAAAAATTTTCTTACTCTAACTCACTAATAAATTATTTGTAGTTAGTTTTTACATTGATTTATTACCTTCTTTAATGAATTTCAAAGTCCTAGAAGAAATGTTACGATGGAAAAGTTTAGCAACAATAATTTGAAAGTCCTCGAGTTCAAAATTAGGCCCAACTTTAAAGCCGTAACTCCTACCTTAGTAGCATATAGAGCTATAAAGCTATAAAGCTAGAGCTATAAAGTAGGTATTAAATAAGCAGCGATTTCAATGTGATTTATACCCTACATTGACGCTAAAAGTGTCCGACATAGGCCGTTTTTCGACGGTTAGCGACAAAGTAGGGTCTCTAAATAAGTTTTGTTATTTATCAGAAAAAATAAAATAATATCTGTGATATAAATATCAAAGATACTCACAGTTGTTTTTTAGACACGTTATTAATAGAATTTTTTTATTATGACGCTAAAAAGCATAGTGCACTGAAAAATGCGCAAGTACTAAGAAACGAACCCGAGATCGCACGCACGCGCTGAGTATTTACCAAACGCCTAACGCCCTAACCGACTCAGTTAACGAAACGCGTTAGGATGCTTTCGATAAAAATCCTTAGGACTTGTCCAATAATTAAAGGTCCAAAATCTTTTTCAATACGAAACAATTATTTCAATATATACTTTTTTTAAACTTTCTGCGTCGTTGAATATTGGAAACGATTTTTTTTAAATCAATATAAATTGGTTCTGTTTTTGAGAAGTAGTCTACGTTATACGCTTTAAAAGAACTTGAGGCTACATATTTAAATTTTATTTTGTGTTATTTATTACTTAATTGAATACAATGTCAAACTTGCTGATTTCATCAAAAATATCTTTTTATCTCTTTTTTAATCAAAGATTTATATAAAAAAATAGTTCAGCATCATAATTAATGCAATTATACTAAAAAAGACAAATATTTATTTCAAGATTCAATCTAATATTCGTCAGGAAATAAGTTTATATTAACAATCACAGTACTGGTTTTATACGCTATTGTCTCGTCATCTTAAAGTTCGAGATAAGTAGTAAATTATTTTTCATACATTTGGCTGTTCATATTATCCAATAAATATGATGAAAAAATTAAAACAATAAACAGTTTCTTACGAAACGAAATTATTTTTCCTCCTAAATCAAGTGACAGACACGTAAATAGTATTATTTCTGTAAGAAAATGTTTCGCAAACTCTCAATTATTATTGTATAGGGATATGAATAGGCAGGGAACCGATGTAAGGGGGGAAGTGAAAAAGGTCAGAGAAAAATGGGAAGAATGGGATAAACGTTGGAAGGAGGAGAAAGACAAGGTTTGGGGTAAGCTAGAGAGCATTGAGAATAGACAGAGAGAGGTTGACGAACAGAGATCTAGAGAAATAAGGCAGTTGGAAGAGCGGGTATGCAGTCTAGAAATTAGGAATGAGCACATCGGGGAAAAAACAGAAAATGAGGAAATAGTTCAAGGGAATGAAAAGAACGTACGAAGTGAGAATAAAAGATTGAAGAAAAGACTCAGTGAGATCGAAAGAAGATTAGAAGGGGAAGAAAGGGCAAAGAGGAAAAATAACATAGTAGTCAAGATATTAAAAGTGGAGAGTGAAACAGGAGAAGTGGAAATAACAAATCTTTTTTGAGATATTAGAGTGCAGGTAAGGGTAGAAGGATTCAAGAGAATAGGAGAGTCAAAAGAAGGAAAAGAAGGAATGTTTCTAGTAAAAGTGGGGAGTGAGGAGGAGAAAAAGAAAATTATGGAGAGAAAAAAATTATTGAGAGGAAGAAGGGAAAGAATCGAAGAAGATCTGACATGGAGGGAAAGGAAAAGGAGATGGCAAATAGAGCAGAGCGCTTGGGTAGAGAGGAAAAAGGGCCATATTGTATGGATAGGGAGAGACAGGTTATGGATAAATGGAGAGGTTTGGTGCTGGGATGAAGAATTAGAAGAATTAAGGAAAAAAGGAAAAAGTCTTGAGAAAGGTAGGGGCAAGGGAGACGAAAAAGAGGCTAGAAGTAAATCAGAGGGGTTTCCAAGCGGCAAAGGGGAAACAAAGTAAAGAGGATAGAAGAGGGAGGGGAAGAGAGAAACGTGAAAATAGCTTTCTGGAATGTGTCAGGTTTGAAGAACAAGAACAAAGGATTCTGGGAGGAGTTAGAAAAGTGAGATGTGATTATGTTGAGTGAAACTTGGGCAGATGAGAAGGACTGGAAGGGAATAAAAAAGATGTTACCGAAAGGTTATGTGTGGACAATGCAAGAAGCAAGAAAGGACACGTTAAAGGGAGAGGGATGGGCGGCATGGTGTCAGGGATAAAAAAAGAATTAGCAGTAAAAGGGAGAAAAGATGGGAACATGGAGGAAAAGGATGGAACAATGATAAGAAAAATTATAATTGGGAAAGTAGAAATAGCAGTGGTGTGTGTATACAGAAGAAGAGGGGAAGAGGAAGGCTGGAGAGTAATAAGGAGGTGGATGGAGGAAAAGAAGGAACAATTAGTTTTAATAGGGGGGGACTTAAATGCATGGACTGGCGAACAAGGGGGAGGGTTATGGGATGAAGAAAAGGAAGCATTTATAAGGAACTCCAAACATAGAGAGAGACGGACAGGGAGGGAAGGAAGTTACTAGACATGATAGGAGAAACAGGATGGTTTACATGCAATGGCAATATGAAAGGAGATGAGGAAGGGGAGATCACATTCATAGGAAAGGGAGCAACAGTAATAGACTAAATACTGGCTGAAGAAAGAATGCGGCATATGATAGGGAGTATGAAGGTAGGGAATGAGATAGGGTCCAAGCACTTCCGGTCATTGTTACACTAAGAAGAGGCGTCAGTAAGCGCGGCAGAGGGAGAAAGGAAAAAGGGTGCGAACGAAACACGAAAATGAGAATCTGGGGGTAGATAAATTAAACGAGTTTAAACAAAATATGGAAAGGAGAAGGGTAAGTATGAAAAAGAGGAGGGAATAGACTCGTTAGTTGAAAGGTTGAAGGGGTCCATTGAAAAGGTAAAGGATGAGCTGGGTACTAATAAAGAAAGAGTAGGGGGAAAGAG
>NC_046659.1:41446381-41469180 GCF_010883055.1 Belonocnema kinseyi
TGGAATTTTTCTGAGGTCAGATTCGGATTCAGCGCAGCAAAAACCTTCGGGTATAGTAGGTCTGGTCTCTGGTTCTGAGAATTGTTGGCCTGTGTTATCCATAAAAAAATATATGTAATTACATATAAATAACTTCAACTTCCAATGCGTTCATCCATGTTCCCGTAAACTCCACATCTATAAGACCAAAATCCAAAAAATGCTGACCAAAAATCAATAAATTAGACTTAAAACAAATAAAATCCAATCGTCTAATAAATCGGTCAAACGCTGCCATATATCAGGTTACTATAAAAAATATGACAGCAAGGATTCTTTTTCAAGATATTTTGCATTGATTCCGTAAAAAAATTAAACTTATTCAAGAAAAAAATGGTCTTAGGAGAAACATTTTAAGTTGATTCCGCAAAAAAATCAAGCCTTTTCATCATAAAATGGTCAAAATGTGCATTTGTTTATAACAATTGTTTACGTAATTAACATTTTCTGGTCACTATGAAAAAGATGATAGCAAGGAGTCTAAGGCTAAACATTTTAAGTTAATTCCTTTAAAAGATCAAGCCTTTTCATAAAAAAATGGGCAAAATTTGCATTTGTTTATAAAAATTGTTTAAATAATTGTCAATCATTAGCTATTCTTAACTTATCGTAAGTGCACACCATAATAAATTTCCATTAAGTCAAAATAAAAATTGCACAGTCAAATTTTATACCTGGAAGCCTCACGGTCAATTCTAATAAATAAAAATCAAAGCCCGTTCAGAATTGCACTGTCAGTCGATTTTTGTACGAAAAATGTGCTTCTTCTCCCACTGTGCAGCGGGTGATTGGGGCAGTATTTGATTTTTCAAAGAAATAAGATAACTGCTAAAAAGTAAGAGTGGGAAAGTGTTGGACTAACGTGAATTGAGAAGAAGCCGATTAAGAGGGATGACAGATGATCACTCAATAGGTAGATCGTAATGTGAAAATGCATTTTTGCTAACAGTCGCGTCGACATCCTGCTGAAACCTGCCTTGGCAGGAATTTTAAATGTGAATAGAAATTGCAATTTGTGATATTTGTTGTTTATTTACAAATCCGAATGATAGGCGAATACGATAATATCACCGTCATTGGAATAAATTATTTAGTAATTTCGGGAATAATAAACATGCTGCTGATAATTTTTAAATTTTCCTTGAAATTATTTATTGCATTATTTTCAAATCTTGTCTCGGTGTAAATTATAATAATTATATAACTCATCATTATTATTATTATTATTATTATAAAGAGTGTGAAAGGTATAATATGACATAATATGACATACTTCACATCAGATGAAAAGACGTCGATGATATTATAAGGTTGTATGTAAAAAAATCGATCTCTGGTAGAATTATTTGAAAAGGAGCTATATTAAGATAGAATGATTAGTTAGATGCGATACAAATAATTTTGACGCAGCACGATCTGCAAGTATGCTGCTTGCATACCAGTGGTGGGTCTCCTATTTTTGCGAGGATGGGACTGACAGACTGGCAGAAGTTAGCGACTTTGCCAATGTTGATGCGTTTACGGAGAGAGTGTAGTGTTTATCATTGTGAAAAAAGCCGGTATTCAAAGCTGTTTTTGAAATTAATATATTTTAATATTTCGGATATCTCTGACAAGCTTCATAGTTATTTATGTGTATATTGTAGATGAGATAATTTAAATAAATAGATATATAATTAAATAATATAGTAAACCAAATTGGGAACGTCGAAAACCTCTGCTTCTCGAGCGGCGCACAGTGGTCTGGAATATGAATTTACTGTTCATAATCGCCCACAGGTCGTATTTCTTAACCGATTTAAAAGTTTTTTTTAGAAATGCTCAGCAATTAATTTTTAAGAGAATTGTGGTTTGCTTTTTTTAAATTTTTTTCACAGAGCAACAATATAAAAACAAATATAGTGACAAAATTGACCATTTTAGCTTTGTGAATTTTTACCTCAAGAAAAAATACAGATAGAAACTCACTATCAGCCGGAATTATTGCTCAGGCATTCATAGAACATAATTAGTTTTAATAATATTTAACTTAATTATTATAAACAATTTTTATAAACAAATTCTTCTTAGTGTTTTTTATCATAGAAAAATCTTTTATTTCAAGCTAGTTGCTAATATTTTTCATAAGAGTCTTAATTTGTAACAAAAAATTAGCATGAGTTAACAACTATTGTTTTTATAAACATTTCTATAAACAAATTCTTTATAAACGAGATTTTCTCATAGCTGAATTGATTTTTCTGAACAAAAGTGATTCAGAATTGTCTTTAAAGCCATTTATATACTTTAAACTTTATCAAACATAAACAATATAGATTGTTTAGAACAATTTAGTTAAACAAGTCTCCTAAACGGCCGTTTCCTCGTAGAAAAAAATGTTTTTTTCTTCAATAATTATTGGAGTGACATTTATTGCGATGACTAACCAACGAAATTAAATAAAGAATATTTTATAGGATTGTTATAAACAATTTTTTTAACAAAACTATGATTTATTTTTTTACATGCAAAAAGGACGGTTTTCCACTTAAATTATCCGACAATAGGCTGACAGTGATTCCAAAATTAGATGTGGGACATTAAAGAATAATTTGCGTAATTGTTAATAACAATTTTAAAAAAATGCGTAACAATCTACGGTTGGTCGTAGAAAAAAGTTATTTTTTCTTCAATCATTCATGTGATAATCTTATTTGTGTTATTGAATCAATGAAAAAATTGATACTTATAATAATAATGAGGTTATTATAAAAAACTTAAAATAAATAAATTACGATTCAGAACTCGAATCATTTTTAGGTTCGAATTGTTCTATTAGTTCATCGAGTTCTTGATCAAGTTCAACTTCAACTTTTTCCCATTCAGGCTTCAAGGATGCTATGAAAAGATCTGAGGACTCAAGGAGTTTTTGAATTAGGTCGTGCATAGTATGCAATAGAGAGATTTTTCGTGTGTTGAACTGTCAAATGTACTTGATATCCTTGTTTCTGGCTTCAGAAGCTTCTTCGGAATACATGCCAATTGGCAACATAAAATTCTACATAACTTTTCGACCATGTAGCAGTATTTTATGAACTGAAGAAGGCACGTAGTACCATGGATATAAGCTCACATACAGTTTTGCTGTCCTAAAAGCATACTTGTTGAAAAAGAGAGGAGGAATTTTTCTGCTACTAACTAATATTTGTAGTATGTTTCTAAACATTTTAAAGAGTTCTTTATTTATCCAATTTTGGAATCACTGTTAGTTTATTGTCGGATAATTTCAGTGGAAAACCGTCTTTTTTGCATGTAAAAAAAATAAATCATAGTTTTGTTAAAAGAATTGTTTATGACAATCATATAAATTATTCTTTATTTAATTTCGTTGGTTAGTCACTGCAATAAATGTCACTCTAATAACTATTCAAGAAAAAAACATTTTTTTCTAAGAGGAAATGGCCGATTAGGAGACTCGTTTAACTTAATTGATATAAACAATCTATATTGTTTATATTTGATAAAGCTTAAAGTATATAAATGGCTTTAAAGACAATTGTGAATCACTTTTGTTCAGAAAAATCAATTCAGTTATGAGAAAAACTCGTTTATAAAGAATTTGTTGATATAAATTGTTTATAATGATTAAGTTAAATATTATTGCAATTAATTATATTCTACGAATGCATGTGCAATAAATCCGGCTGATAGTAAGTTTCTATCTGTGTTTTTTCTTGAGATAAAAATTCATAAAGCTAAAATGGTGAATTTTGTCACTATATTTGTTTATATATAGTTGCTCTGTGAAAAAATTAAATTAAGGCAAACCACTATTCTCTTAAAAATAAATTGCTGAGCATTTCTAAAAAAGAAACTTTCAAATCGGTTAAGAAATACGATCTATGGGCGATTATAAACAGTAAATTCCTATTCTAGACCACTGTGCGGCGGTCCGATAGGTGAACGGTACGTATCCAGCTCACACCATAGCAGCACGACAGATCACACGCGATTGGTGGGTGCTCTGTGTGTGTGCACGGACGGCTCGTGCGTGAAACGTTGCCAGCATACTGCACACGTGTTTTCTTGTGCGAAAATCTTCATTATCTTTTTGGCATTTTAAGAGTAAAATGCTCTTCTCATCATGAAACAGGAATCCAATGTCAAAAATAAGTACGTAGAAATAAAAAATTGGAATAAACAATATATCGGTTAAAGGGAAACATGTTCCTAAAAAATTCGCATCTCAAATTAGTTCTGCAGATTTTTATATTTTAAATTTGATCACGTTAAAGAGTTGTGAAGTCCATCAATAAAAAATATGTCAGCTGCGCTGACACATGCTCGTTTCCTTACGCTTAATGTGTACACTTCATTTACGTTTCTCGAATATCATACTTATTGTAACTTAAATCGACAATTCTCATTTAAACTTCTGAGGAATTGCAGTCATAATTGGAACTGACCTTTTTTTCTATTTTTCTTGTGCTCTGTAATTGGGTTAAAGAGTCAATTCTCTGTGCTACATAAAAGGATGTAGACAAAATTGAACAGCCTATAAGAAGTAGGTATGTGTTTCAATATAATGTAAATAAAAAAAAAATTTTTTTTTAATTTTCTAAATAAAGACATTTATCAGTAGGCTTTGGTTCCGTTCGTTTAAACTGCAATTCTAAGAGAATTCTACTTTTATTAATTAATCTAGACAATTTTCAACTCGAGTCTAATTGAAAAATTCATTAATATAATATGTAAATCAAGTAAATAAATAACAGAACTAACCTACAATCACCTTTACTTACATTAAATGTCTACCATTTAAAACAAATTTTAGAAAAAGCTGCATTTGTACACTACACTTTAATTATAAATAGCAATTTACCCTACCAATTCTAGCTTATGACCTTAATTACTTATGTATATTAGACAAGATTTAAATAAATTAAAGCAATCTGTTATACCAACCTGCATACTAAATTTAATACACACGTGTAGGGGAGACTGAAGCTTAATGTTAAATCTTCGAAAAATAAATGTTCTTTGATATACTAAATCCCTATGAAGACATAATATAAACACATCAATCTTTTAGGGAAATCGGTCCTCGACAACTTCTTACATGCTCATCATTTATGATTGAGAAAGTAATAAAATTTCAGAACTTTCACGCCTCAGTTTTGCAATGGATCACCACGTTTTGAGACCCCTGAATTCGAAAATCAAGTTTTTACGATGGTATCTGTCTATCCGGCGGTCCGTCCGTCCGTCCGTAAACACGATAACTCGAAAAAATGAACGGATCAAATCAGTCTTTGGCACCATTTTCTGGGCCCTAAAAAAGGTCCAGTTCGCTACTCCTTTTTTTCAGAAAGTCAAACAATTTGTCCTGATGACTTTTTCGATAAGCAGAACATGATCAGAGTTATAACATTTATATAATTTAAAAAATAAAACAAAAATAAAAATGTTTAGCCAAACTACGCACGATATGAAAATAAGTCAAGAAAAGAAAAACATTGCTTTTTGAAAGTCTTACATGATGAGCACAAAAACTTTGAGGATTTTCTTGAAAAGTCGAAAATTCATATTTTGATTGCACACAAAATAATAAAAAATCAAAAAAATCAATTTTGCAGTCAAGCTATGCAGGAAACGAAAAAAGATGGATAGACAAAAATTTTGATCCCAAAAAAATCTAGAAAATTTGTTAATAAACTCTTATTTATATGAAGCGGAGTTTTTTTTTTATTCGTCAAAAACAACATTGAAAATGAAAAAATTAAAATTTGCCGAAAAACGACAAAAGGTATGGAAACGAATTGATGAAAGAAAGTTTGTCATCCATGAAAGAGATACTAATTTGTAATAATGTATTACATTCTTATCATTTATGCTTGAGAAAGTATTATAATTGTCCGAAATTTAACACCACAGCGTTCAAATTTTGAACTAAACGAAGCAAAATAAGAAAAAAATTCTCGAAGAGAAATGATAGCTTTTAAAAAATCCTGCAAAATGTCTCTTAACTATTTTGATAGGACTCGTCATTTTGTCATTAATTATCGTACGTAATTTGCAGAAAATCGAAAATTTCAATATTTCGCCAAAAGACGCGAGATAAGTAAAAAATCTAAAGGAAGACTTGTAGGATATACTTACTTGACACAGTAGAATATTCAGAATACGAACACGCATATAAATACTGCGATCTAAAAGAGATATTTTTGATAAAGTTGAATTCAAGCATTCCAAATGCGAAGAATAGATATCCGAGCGCGAAACGCGAGATGTAACAGACGCGCGCCCTAGGCGCGTTCAAACTTTCAAGCAAAAATGCATGTTTTGTCTTTTTTCCAAAATTTCAATTTGTTTTAATATTCATCCCCACACAGGGGTAGAATGTGAAATGGATGGGTCTAATTGTTAAAACGTATTCGTAACCTAGTAAAACTACTTTTTAAGTCGTATTAAGATGTGTATAAGTTAAAGGATATGGAAACGACTAATTTAGCAATATCTTTTCAAAATCATGTGATAAGGGCCGAAATTTCGGCAGCACTGAGCACCGATGACTTCTCCACTTGTAATGCATGAATCGTCTGAAAAGTACTGACTAGTTGAAGCTTTCAGCAGCGTAAAAATTTGCGTCATCGCACCATGGTCACAACACACTCATGTACACTTCAACGTTGAGCGTTCAAAATCTCAGGTTTGCAACTGTCATCGTTTGAAAGATAATGCAGATTAAAGGTTTTGACAATGTAACATTTAGCGCTAGGCTAAGAGGTGTAGTCGAGGCCCAACTGGGCCTAGTGACGCTAGGCCACCTCTTTTCCTTAATTGCGCTATTTTAATTTTTATTATTATTATACCATTAAACCATATCCCTTTCGGACTCAACTCTAACGAGTCTGACGACTTTAAACTGTGAACCTAAGGAATGATTAGGCAAGTAGATACAATTTGAAAATGTCCATGGTTGACAATGGCGCTAATATACCCGTGTGGCAATTGCCTGATTTCAAACGTAATACCGATCTGGCCCCGAATGGATTTCCTGATCTCCCCCTGATCGGAAGAACTCTGTGGCCCATACATGGGCCCGACGGGGCCAGACAGATTTCCTACTGAAACGCCATCTCCATACGCTCGCAGAACTAGTGCTGCTTGATGTTTTCTGATAGTGCAGTGAAATTTGTATACATACTACTCGTTTATAATATTCTATCAATGATTAAAAATTCATAAGGCGCCACGTGTTCGGAGGCACCAAACACTAGCCAGTATTTCTCGAAACCTGTACGAGGAAGATGAGAATAAGTAATTTCACTCTGCGGGCTCATTGAAACCTAATCTCAAATAAATTAATAATTAATTAAATTGTTTTAGGTAAAATTAGTATATTTACCATTAGATTAGTAAAATGTTATTATATGATGAAATTTATCAAGTTCTTTTGTTTTCAATTATTATTTAAGAACTCAAGGTTTTTCGATTTAATGTAGAGTTAGAATTGTCAAATCTATTGACAAGAAATGGATTGCAGTATACACAAAATTGTAATGTTTTTAGATTATGAGGATAAAATATGTGATACAATCGATTATGTTATTGAAACTTTGATTCTGTATTAATAATAAATTCATTACAGAAATACATTAAGGACAAAATTTTCATAACATGAATTTCAGAATCAAGTAGTAAAATCCCAATTGTGTAGGGATTCCAACAAGAGCTAGTTACTCAACTACGCATGCATCGCATTCGGCATTTAATTGGTTTCGCGCAAAGTTTAAAATGCTAAAGAAAGTTATTTTTCTTTTTTATCATAAACAATGCCATTTCAGATTATAAAAACGTGCATTAGGTCGAAATGAATTAATAATAATAAAAATTAATTAAACGCATATTCTGTAAGAAATAATTAAAACAACCAGAAATATTTAATTCAAAAATTTTAATTTTTGTTTAAAAGTTGTTTGGTCTATATTTTTTCTTAACATACTTAAAAAAATAAAATGATCTGATAAATGATATCTCAATTTTTTGGTGAAAATATTATCTACAACCACCTTCTCGAATTTTTCAAGAAGGAATGCAATTGACAGAAAATTGAATTTTTTACAGTAAAATGTTAATAAATCGTAAATCATAGGTTATTTCCTGATGATTTTCTTTGGAACCATTCGAAAATGTCAAGCTGTAGGGAATCTTTTTGCGAAAAAACTTTTTCTAATTTATTGAGAAGTTTTCTAGACAACATTCTTTTCAAGAAATTAAAATTGTTATTAAAAATATTTCAGGGTTTCATCCATTTTTTCACTTTAAAAACAAACCTTTTCCTCGAAACTGATACCATCTACAATAATCTTACGTTTCTCAAAAGTATAATTCAATTTTGTAGTCTAAAACCTCTTCTTTTGCTGCGTGTGGTACTTTAATTTTAACTTAAAATAACTTAATTGGAAATTCAAAATATTAAGGTGACCTTCGGAAGGAGAGGACCGTTCGATAGTTTCGAGTTTACTTATATTAAATTTCCATTTGTGAAATTCACGAATGGATTATAATGAGACTGATCGTGTATCGATCGGGCACCGTTAGGGCACTGATCAGGTTTCCCGATCTGATGCCCCGACCTGGCCCTGATGTGGGCGTGTGTTTTATCCACGATATGGCTCCGACCAGGATACTTCAGCATTTCTAGAGTTATGAATCAATCGTTGAGTACCTATTACCTACTTCTTACAAAATAGGTTCACACTACTTCGTTGGTAAGTGCAATTAGTAAAGGTATGGGAAACATGAGAGGCAAAATTCAATATTCTCATTTTCACTGCAATATAAAAAATTCAACAGTGCTGTGAGTTTAATACCATATAGCAGCAGCAACTTTTTAAAACAAATCAACGTTAACTTCCGTTTTTATTGTCATCCTAAATACCAGCGAACAGGACAACGAAAAAATTCAGACACTGAATGTTTTTGCAACTTTTAAAAGGTAAATATTTTTTTCTCTAAACTCTTTATTCTTCAAATTATTTGACAACAACAAAAAAGGAAAAAGTAGAATTAATATAAGAAAGCATTATAATTTATATTATTATCAATTATTTATATTGATATTCCAGTATTTTAAATTTGTTAAAACCTTTTTGCTTTGGAGATCCCTGTATTAGAACTAGAACAGAGTTGCTACATAACTGGAAGAATCATAATCAAATTGCACCAGTATAAAATAAATGTTTCCTAAACTTTAGATTCATATCATTTACTTTAAAAAAATGCATGATGTTTGAAATTGTTTAATTTTTGACAGTTGAAGTGGGAATTAATTGGTTTTCAAAATTTCTAATACGGAAGAATATAATTTTTATTGTGTTAACAATATTTAAATAACTTTAAAGGTTCACAATATTTCTTGCAATATTTGAAATTCTGCAATTGTGAACGGTGAAGTTGCTAGTGCTTTTTTCGACATTTTTAGATTCTCATCCTAATGAGAAGGTATTAGTTTTATGTGAAAAATGACTTTCGTGGTTTCCATCAAATGTCGGCGTTTTTAAACCCCCCGAGCCAGAAAAAATATTTTTTACGTCGGTACAATTTACAAGGACATGAAAAGAAAGGGCGAGTTCGTAAGCCAGCATTTTTTGAAAAAATTTTAAAAAGTTAGAGCAATTAATACATTTTTGAGACCACTTTCTTCAATATTTAAAAATTCTTTCGACAGCTATTTATAATAGGCGAAGATACAAACAATTTATCTGCAATACTTTTATAGATAAAATGAAAATTACTAAAGTTGTAGCCTTTTCAAAATCCAAAAAACTCAACGAAAATGAACATTTGCAGCCAAAAAAAGCTTGATATTTAGAAAAAGTCTAGAAAAGAAAAACTTCACTTTTTCAAGGCCCTACAAGATTGTTTAAACAACTTTTTAAGTTTTGCTAAAAAAATCGAAAATTCAAACTTTTACCACAAAAAAAAACTAATAAAAAAGCAATATTTTTATTTTCTGGTAACCAAAGCAAGATACGAAAAGAGATAGATTGACAAAAATTGTGCACCTGAAAAAGAATAGCAAATTTTTCAGGATTTACTTGTTTTAGGTTTAGGTTTAGGAAGCCCGCGGCTCGCTTCGCTCGCAAATTTGAGCACGATTGTTGATTCTCGCGTTTCGCGCTCGATTTTGTATTCATCTCGCACTTCGCGCTCTATTGTACATTTATCTCGCGTGATTGTGAATTCTCTTTCATTAAAAAAGCTTAACTCGAAAGTTGAGCGCACCTACGGCACGCGACTGAGAGCAATCGCACTCCGCGCTTAGTTTTTGCATTTCTTCCGCGTTCGGGTACGCACCTTTTAAAATCAAAGTTGAACGGACCGACAACTGTAATTTTGTGATTTTGAACTCTCTTTTGTTAAAACTCTTTTGGCTTTAACGAACACATTCTCATCACGTATCTCGTGCTTTGCACTCGATTTTTTCCAACCTGTAAACTTTTCTACATTATACAAAACACTTTTATATCAATTATAATACATTTTTTATGTAATTCTGCCAGGGACTACTTATTAAAAATTGCAAAATAAAAAGCAAATTGTATTTGTTTCTTATTCTTCTTCAAATTGTATTCTAAGCTGCTTTGAAACATGTATCATTTCAATAAATGTATATAATTACAATTCATAATATGCATAAAAATTTAATCATAATTTTTTACGATTTATTAAAAACTACTGCACATCTGCAAAGGTTCAAATACTGGAACCTATATAGGATCCTATATAGGAGTCTATGTCCTCTTTCTTCTTTTCTTTGCTTTTTCCAAAAGTTAATTTTTTAATTTTTAATTTTATGTTTTACGATTTAAAAAATCGAATTATCCTATCGAAAAAAATTACATAATAATAAATTTATAGATCTTTGTAGGCGAACAACTTTTGTCTGGTAATTTAAGTTCATACTTTGTGTCATTTTTTCAAACAAATTTAATATTTTTATTTAGAGTGTTATTTTTTAAGACTAAAGCAAGAACTAACTGTCATATAAAATATTATAGCTCTTTTTTGGATGAACAAGTTTTTTCTCATTTTTTCTCGTAGATTATATCGAAAAGAGATTCATTCTTAATTTGTAGTTCTTTCAAGGGCACCAAATTTAAGCTTTTTCATTTTTTTCGTATCTTGCATAGTTTGACCAAAAAATGGAATTTTCCGATTTTTCATTACTTTTTGTACGACCAAATTTGGAGTGTTCAACTTCTCGACCAAATTAAAAAAGTTGTTATTACAGTCCTGTAGGGCTTTCAAAAAGCAAAGTTTTTCTTCTCCTGACTTTTTTCATATCATGCGTTTTTTGGCTTAAAATGTTCATTTTAGTTTGTTTTTTTTAATTTTGAAAATGCTCTAACCCTGATAATTTTCTTTTTATAGAAAGAAGTCATGGAGATAAATTTATTAAGTTTTGAACTACTATGAACAACCGTGCATAGAATTTTTACATCTTGGAAAAATGTGGTTTCAAAAATTGTTTGTACGATCGAATTTTGAATTTTCAACTTTTTGAGCAAATTGAAAAAATTATTAATATAATCTTGTAGGGCTTTTAAAAAACAACGTTTTTCTTCTGTAGACTTTTTTCGTATCATGCATTGTTTTGCTTAAATATTCATTTTAGTTTGTTTTTCTGGATTATGAAAATGCTATAACTCTAGTAATTTTTTATTTTTCAAAAAAAGTCATTAGGATAAATTGTTAAATTTTTTTAATTCTATGAATAACCATACAGAGAATTTTTGAATTTTTAAGAAAGTGGTCTCAAAAATATTCGAAATTCGCCCACTTTTTGAATTTTCATCCAAATTGGCTGGCTAACGAACTTGACCTTTAGTTTAGGACACTAAATGTATATACCAAAGGGCAATCGAATAGATTAATTTTTTCAAAAGTTATCATGTTCACAGACAGACAGACGTACATACAGCCATACATACAAACAGACATACAGACATACGGACAGACACATTTGTAAAAACCTGTTTTTCGGATTCAGGGGGTCTCAAATCGTGGACATTTGACAAAAACTGGGGGATTTAAATTTTACACAAATCTTATACCTTCTCTGGTGAGAATGTAAAAATGATATAAATTTATTTAAATGATTTACGTTTCAGTGCAGCTTAGAAGTCCGAGCGAGTATAGCGCGCGGTAAATACATAATCAGCAGCGGGCAGCTTTTCTTTGACAATATTGTAGTTTCAAATTTAATCAGTCAAAATGTCACATCAACTTCGAAATAAATATATGAAACAATTTCAATCGAAGAGACTAAAAATTTATCATTTTTATTTAAAGATTTGAACGAATAACCAATTGTTAATTTCCACGCGTGTGCGTGGACTACGCGCAGGCGAACCTACATACTAATTCCCAGATTTGTCGAGCAAACCCGTGAGTGCTTTGAGAATCTTTTCCTAATCACTCGTAATATTTTTGTTATTATTCATAATAAAACGTTTAAAAATTTTAACATCGTGTTCATCAATTCTTTCTCAAGTTCATCACATTATATATGAAAATACGTCAATATCCGACACAGTCGCTATAATAAAGCTGAAATAATTGATTTTTTAGCTGACGAACTTAGAGTACGTTCAGGAAAAAAATTAAAAGAGTAGGGTTCAAAGATCGCAACAATGATTGAAGAATTAACTTAACTACGTATCAAAAAATTGCACTTATTTTTTATATTCAAACAGTTGTAGAATCTAGTGTGACTGCGATTTTCTTACATCCGATCGAATTCGAGTATCAGGCAGACAAAACTATCACTGTAGCGTTACTGTCATGTCTGAAATCCTATGGTTTGGATTAATAATTTCTTTAGGATTATTATCCGTGCTCTGCTACTGACGGTGCCAGAGTGTAAGGAACGTAACCAGGTTTTGGGCGTACAAAAACCGGGGTTGCGACACTGTTAAAAAAATTCCAAATATTATTACCTGGCATTGTCTTAACCATCGTCTTCGAGTATACCTCGTTAAAAGAGAGAACGAAATGGGCCGCGCAGTTTTTTTTCTTAAGGGAGACGTCGACAAATTTTTGTGTTCAGTTTACAGCCAATCGCCGTTGAAGGGAAACACAATTTTTTCAAATAGACTGACCCAAGTGCTCTCTGAAATTTTTTATAACCTTCGTTAGGGCCACCACTAAACCTTTGCCAGCGGGGGTCCTACGACTACATTTCCCTTTCTTTGACAAGCTGCGTGCAGAAAACGAAATTTCGTCTTTTCAGAATTTCGTTCTCTCGTTGAACAGAGTATAGATAGGTCTACTTTGAGAAGCTCATGTATGGTAAAATTTGCCTTGAAAATTTCTAATTTTTTTTAATGTATTATTAAAAGCCTTAAGAACTTATATCTTTTTCAGAAATATCATATTTTTATAAACCTGACTATAAAGTAGCTTACAAGAAAAGAGATTAGCTTCAATACTACTGCACCTATCAAAATGAGCCAGAGCTGTTAATGTTTCGAAATGGAAAAGTATTCACACCATATAAATAGATTGTATAAAAACAATGAGCTTAGGATAACTAAGGATCCAGAAGCCCACCCGGTTCTTTAAGTGCGCCGCTATACACATCAATGAAACAAACATCTTTACTTAAACCACTGAAATCCACTTTATAGTCACGTTTATAAAAATAAATAATTTGTTTGAAAAGATATAAGTTCTTAAGGCTTTGATGATTAAATAATAAAAAAACATAGAAATTTTCTAGTCATATTTGTCAATACAGAAGCTTCTCAAAGTTGACCTTCGGTGCTTTTCGACAAATAAGGGATGTCAGTTCCTCACCAGATTTTTGCACAATAACAGCTAAGCATGCAATCATCGCAAAAATTAAGACACATTGACATGCTCTGTACGGTCTTTCTTTACCATTTTTCCTCTCTGAGATATTCACGCGTAAAGTGACCGCAATACATGAAAAATGAAAGAGTAGACTTATTGAGAGTAAATCAAAATACTTGAGAATTAGTTGCCATTCTCAAGCGGGGCAATAGTTTTGTGCATATGGAGTGTATAAATGTAAATTGTTGGATATCATGTGTATATATATAGTGTATATATGTTTTATTAAGTTATTAATACAGGACGTATATAGCTTTATATAGTTTAAATAAAGTAAGGGATGCTAATCTGACTGACGAACTCCACGTCGTGCATCCTGGGCAAACACGACATTAGTTTGGCGAAAGTCAGGAGTAAACGCAGAGAAGTATTTCTGTATCTACTTATATTCAATTTACACTGTGACTGGGGATTTCACGATAAAATGTGTTTTTAATCGAATAATTCTGTTTAATTTGGTTTTTTATTATACCATTGATTATAACTTATTGCGTCATTAGATAAAAATTAAGTTGGCCCGTCATTCTCATAGAATTGCATGCATGTGAGGGGCGAACAAGTATATTTTGTTTTCAAACTATGAAGTAATGCTTTGATCATCTCCGCAAAAATATATTTTGCAACCTTGAATGTGAGCATGAAATAGGGAAAAATCGTTGGTGTGCCAAAAGTACATCCTTAAAAAAAAATTATCAAATTTTTTAAAAATTTATCTTCTTATTATCAACAAAATTGGTTCTTGAATTTTTTCGGAACCCCCTTAGTACCCTCTCTAACATATATTTCAATCATCGTAATCGGTAAAGCCGTTTTTGAGAAAATTCTATTTTTTTATTTGTTTATAACTTTAGTCAAAAAAATTTTTTCATTTGATACTTGGAGTAACTCTATCTTATAGGGGTAGCCACTTGCCCCCGCAAAATGGATTTCATCCGAGCGAGGGCACCCAGACCATTCTGATCCTGCTACGGTCTTTACACCTTCTCTGAATAACGTGAACTGGTCTCTAAATGAACAGTCAAGACGAACGATCTACTACACTGTTAAAAATTTTTGGAGTTCTACCACACATCTACCAGAATTTTACAATACAAGCGTAAGGTCAAATTGCAACAATGATATTGGAATAATGAAATGGCAATACATATAAGTGTTGTAAGTGATTATGAAAGTACAATTTTTTGTCTTATTAGTCAAAAATTATATTTGAGAAATAAAAATTAATCTAAAGATCATGAGCGAACTTACAGAAAAATAAGACTAACATATTGCAAAATGGATAGGTAAACAGTTCCGATAACCGCCGAGTTCGAGGTACGCATAATAATTTAGGTGGAAGCACGATGGCGAACCGACGAATCGTCAATATTGAGTAGACGAATCAACTCAAGGGTGACTTGCTAAACTGTAGCGATGCCAGCATTATTCCTGTTCGCAGTGACTTCTGGGCACGTATGCAGACGAAGAGCACTTCCCCAATCGATGCTTGAAAAAGCTACAGGCCAAGATGGGAAACCGAACTTAAGACCAACCGCGGAAAACAGACACCTTCTGAGAGATTATAGCGTTCCTTTCAGAACAAGGAGGAACATTGACAGGCCGCTTCCTGCTAAGCCCTAAGATCTTATTGTATGGCGAGAGTTTTGGCTGATTCAAATCGAAGGCTAAAACTGACAATGGATAAAAGCACAAAAAGACTTGCATCAACTGAACAAGAAGGTTAGATGGAAAAGGAGAAATACGTCCGGCGTTTAGGGTATGATTGACTTTATAAAATCTGGCAGGCTGTTTGCGGAAAGGGTCTGGAAGTCTGCCCATGAACTGAGAATCTACCATTATACACTGAACAAGTCAAAGCTGCTCATCATTAAACAGCACATTGTTGACAACATAAGGTATTGTCTGACGAAAAAAAAGAATACAGAAGAAGAGGTTTGGGTGAGTTACAGAGAATCGGCAGCTTCTCGCTGACCCATCGCGCCTCATTAACGATCTCCCTGCTTCTATCAAAAATCCACCCAAGTGCAATGAGGTCAAGACTTTTTGCAAAGAGCTTTACAAGACCCTAGGACTGGATTTAAAGGAAGATACTACGAATATTATCGAATGTAAAGAGTTTCGTCACAACCTCATAACATCTAAGGAGAAATGTTCATAAATCACTGCTAAAGAGGTGAATGAAGAACTTAGAAACACGAAGGACTTCTCCGCTGCAGGACCAGATTGTATCAAGAACTTTTGGTATAAGAAGCTGACTTTTACAGACCAACATCTGGCCCGCATATTTACCTCATATTTGAAGTCAAATCATTAAACAGGCCCATTTCTTAATGGCTGGTGTTAGAATGGATTATACTCCTACTGAAGAAAGGCGATTTGTGCAACTCAGAGAATTATATACCAATAATTCGTTCGAACGCGCTGTGTAAAATCTTTAAAGTTATCCTAAACGATAGGATTATTGAATGAACTATTGCGTCTGTGTTGATAGAGTTGCACAAAACATTTGGCTCGAAAAAAGTTTTAATAGGTTGCCGAGAGTACCTGCTAATGTACCTGACAGGTGTTGCTTCAAATAAACAACATTCAACCATAGGCTTATCGTCTGTCTGTTGAAAAGCTTGAAGGTGCATCCACACATAGTGAATGCATAGAGACACTAATAACCCGTTGAAAAACTAGATTCACAATCGCATCTGGAAATTATCGGATGAAAATGAACAGTGTCACCTTCCAGTTCAGAGAGGCGTCTTCAAGGCCAACAGCATAACCCCTAACCTCTTAAGCCTCACATTATTGGCCCTATCTCTCGTGCGTTAGTATACTGTGACCGCCTTTCACGGTAATAAGTTCCAAGCGATAGGTACACTGTCATGCAAATGAAATAAAGCGTAACTGCAGGTCAAATCATTCATCTGTCATTTGTAAGAATCTTTAAAATTATATTGTAAAAAGCCCTAATTTCCGTGGTCTGTTTTGTCGTCCATTATGTACATTGTTTTACCAAACGGCTATTTAAGAAACACTATCAGAATCAAATACATTTAAGTTTAATTCGAAAGATTCGTAAAAGTAAATCATGATTTCTCCGAGCTTCAGAGACGCATTATTTTCTTTGTATGGCAGTGCAGAGAATGCCATGCATACGCTGAGCACCAGGAAAACAATTTTCCAGGCGTCGCTCACACGGAATCGAACTATCTTTACAAATATAATGCTCCCTGAAAAATTCTTTACTGCCATTTTTTTACCCTGACGGTGTCGGCCATGATCCTACTCTGCCAAATGCTCCTATGGAGATTGAATCAATTGTTCAAAACGAGAAGAGGCACATTTTCTGAAACTACGATTTTCGGACTACAGTCTCTCTAGAACACTGGAGTCCTGACATCGTTCTCCGACCGACTGGAACATCACTGCCAACGAGAAGGAAATGGAAGAGGGGTATCAAAAGTATTAAGACCTTTAAACGAAGCTGCACCGACTTTACCCAAAATATTCGGGTAAAATAATTTTTCTTATGATAGGCGCTCGCGGAGGTGCGAGACTATCACTTGTTCGTAACCTGAGTCATACCCGCGTTCCAAAAACATGATGTGCAGATTGTAAGTTGGATGCCGAAATCTGTCATTATTAGTTTCCTTCGTGTATATGTATGTATAGTCCAATAAGCTTAAATCTGTTGATTGCTCATTGATGGTATCAAGGAGCGTATAAAGCTTCCATGCACACGTCATAACATTTATTTTATGAGCTTGACATCTCTAAATATTAATCAATGCACATGTTCAGCATTTTCATACAACAACGTAAATTTTTCCTTTGGTAATAATATTTAGGGTTTTGCTAGAAAAAGTGCATACGAGAGCAGTCTCGTATGCTGAAAGCTCTATTTTTCTGCTTTAATTTGAGGAAATAGACTACCAAATCGCAACAAATGCTCTTGGAGGCCTGAGCGACAGCAAGCGAAAAAATCGGCTCAGGAAAATTAAGGACCATCAATTGCAAGCTCCTTTTGATGAGGCGGATATCTAATCGCAAAAAATATTTGCCGAGCAATCGGTTGTTATCAAAGCCGTCATTTCCATGCGTCTACGTTCTATGGGTAAGGTAGAACTTTGAGCACCAATGGTACCAACAGGATATCGGTGCACCTCACTACGGTCGAGATGTTCCCGATTATATAGATTATAGATAATATGTTTCTTGAACAGTGGATAGAACGGAGAGGCGCGATTGAACGGTGAACAGTGTAGAGCAGTATTTAGCTTGATCTACTTCCTACTACCAAAAATGAGAGGCAGGGGGCCTACGATAATCAAGAACCTCGATACGTGAGAGGGAAGAGGTCTCACGATAATCAAACACTTCAATGGGAATAGAGTTTATTACGTCCACGTCGTTTTTTATGTGTAACACTGAAAGTGAATCTAATTTTTACCAAACAGGACCTTAAAGATATTTTTTCAACTTTCAGTAACCTTAGAGTGACCTTTAGGATCAAATTAAACGTATGAGCTATGTGAGTGCCTTCAAAAATATTTTTGAGATTACGTCGACACATAAACAGCCACATTTTAACAACTAAACTCGGGCACAAATGTCCAGATCCCTCAGTTCTTTTGCTTGGAACTGGCACAACAAAATCTCTGGAATGCCCTAAAAGATTTTCTGAAAGTTTAAACACTTCGGAATTGAACTATATGTTCACTTATATCCTGAAAATTTTTTTTCAATAGTTAGAGTTATTTAGAGTTTAGATGTTCTTCGCACATTTCCGGATGCAAAGGGCTTTTTAAAATGCTGAAATGTTTAATAGTTTCCCTTTTACGGTTATTTATTTACAAGCACTTTATCTTGACAATGAATGAAGAAATGAAGCCGTTGAATGGCCCCAAATGTGAGTTTTTGTCCTGGAAGTGCAGTGAAAAAATTACATTTTGCATTAAGTCATTATCACGCATGAGCCATCATTTGGAATATTTCTCAATTTAATCAGTCTGGACGTTGTGATGATCACTGCGGGACAAGTGGCAGCAAAAGATGATCCTTTCCATAATAGTTGTAATTCCACAAAAGATGAGGAATGGGTGCGGCGTCCATGGTTCCACAAGCTTTTCAAATAAATTTGTAGCCTGAATACATTTACAACTTCTTGTTTTAATAATAATTAACCTAACTTTAATTGTTGAAAAAATTATTAGGCAGTGGCGGAAAATTGTCGATGGGTGGTCCCGAAAGGATTAACTCCTTAGCGGAGGCGTGAAAACTGTGCCGAAAGTAGAATGAAACCTGGGTGAAAGGGGTCTCAAACGGTGACTCTGGGATACCGGGTGACCTTTCAGAGTACGCAGCCTTATCATTGCATGCAGAGCTCTACAAGCATGGACGAAACCCTTTCCCTAGCTTCTCTTCGGACGAACAATGATAACACCAATCATAATTGTAGCAAGCGGGGTTCAGAGCAATAGAACGCGCAAGGCTTCCGACAACGAGTCAGCCAACAATTCTGACCACTCTAGAGCTGTGAGAGCCAATGAAGATGAAGTCAATGCGATAAGTCGGCGGAATATCGTGGCTTTTAAGTGGACGGAGCGACTTAATCACGACTTGCTAGAGAGCTACGATGCGAGTGTGATACCTGAACGAGAGGGTTATATGGTACGACACCCAGAGCTATCGCCCTTTTCGCATTAGCGACTGCGAAACCATGCGGAACTACTCTAAAGAAGGCGCTATGTAAGCGGAGAGCCTACTCTAACACATCCAGAGCAAGCCAGCAACAGAGAAAAAGAGGCGACACTAAGACGTGTATAATGCAGCGAGAGCTTTGCCCGATGCGAAACGTTAAACAAAATCAACGGTTGACCATAAGACCAAAAGATGAATGCATCTACTCGCCACAAAGATAGGCTGGGTACGGCAGTACACGTAACGCATTCAGCGTGCGATTGACTACATAACATCTGGTAGACATCTTACCGCCAAGATTCGAAAGTTCGCGCGCGAATTACGAAACCGTTATCACACACTTAACAAGTCAAAGCTGCTGACAATCAGCCATAATATTGTTGAGAGAATACGGATACTATCTAACGCTAAGAGAAGTCTAGAGCGCAGGGTGAGCTGTGTCACAGAAAATCAACCCTTTCTCTCCGACCCATCTCGACTCTTCCAAGACCTTCCAGTTCCTGTCGACCACCCACCCAATCCAGAGGAGGTCGAAGTGTTTTGGAGAAAAGTCTACGAAGTGCAGAATAGACTGGACGAAGACTCAGAAAATATAAATAGCTTCAAGGAGCTGTGTGATGCCCTCATAACATCTGATCAAGAATGCCCACCCATCACTACCGAGAAGGTGAAAAAAGTATTAAGAGGGATGAAGATCTATTCCGCACCGAGACCAGATTGTATCAAAACCTTCTATTGGAAGAAGTTCCTTCGACCCATCAGCATTTAGCCCGTATTTTCACCTTATACTTAAAGTCGGAAGAGCCGATTCCGGAGTGGTTGGTGAAAGGTCGCACAATACTCCTGCCGAAAATAGGCAATTTAGCTGACCCAAAGAATTACAGGCTTATCACTTGTCTGAACAGACTGTATAAGATATCCACAGCTATCCTAAATGATAGGATTGTTCGAGCAGTGGAACCTGTGTGGCAAGAAATGTATAAACAACGAGGCTCCAAGAAAGGCGTAGCGGGATG
This sequence comes from Belonocnema kinseyi, assembly GCF_010883055.1. Taxonomy (NCBI): domain Eukaryota; kingdom Metazoa; phylum Arthropoda; class Insecta; order Hymenoptera; family Cynipidae; genus Belonocnema; species Belonocnema kinseyi. The sequence continues at coordinate 41,467,030 of NC_046659.1, forward strand.
TGGGGAGAACCTGCTCATCGATAGATGTGTCTGCAAAGATGCAGCATTCTACTAGCGTGACCTATCGATGGCCTGGATTGATTATCGGAAAGCTTTCGATTCGACCTCCCATAGACTTATCATCTGTCTTTTGGAAAGCTTAAAGACTCATCCGCAAATCGTTAGGTGCATAGAGAGATTGATGCCGCTTTGGAAAACCAGATTTACTATCTTATCTGGAAAAAATCGTGTGACAACTAACAAGGTCACCTTTCAGAAAGGTGTCGTTCACGACGACATGATGACCACACTCCTCTTCTGCCTCACATTATTGCCACTATCTCTAGCACTTTGCCACTCACAGGGATACTTGTGTGGCGAACCTGAAATTCAAAGCACAAGGTCACTCATGTATTTTACATGGATGATCTTAAGATCTATGCAAAAAATAAACAGCAGCTACATCTATCTCTAGGAAGTGTCGAGCGATACACTAAGGAAATTTGAATTGAATTTAGGTTTGCAAAATGCGCCAAGGTTTATTTATATTAATAATACATATAAAGGATAATATAAAGGATACTGTTCCAAGCAGATACAAACGTCTCATCCGGCAGATTTGCTCTTCCGAAATTTCGGCGAGGAACAAAGTATCTGCAACGAACATGTTTGCTGTGCCGGTAGCATCTTAAGTCTTCTGTTCCGCGACTCTACATCTCACGCCGTCAAGTTGGTCGCGGAATATTGAATCTTGAATGTCTTCACAACAGGATCATTCTGGATACAGCACATAAAGTCGCAAATGGAAGAGACCCTCTTCTTGAAATGGTCAGGAATCACGAAGAAGTGGTCAAAGGAGCATTTTTGTACAAAGCAGCGGAGCAGGCTGCTGAAACACTCAGACTTAGATTTAGTATCAGGGGTGAGCAAAATGCATTAAATCTTATATATCTCATGTACTCACTCCTAAATGCCCGGATTAAGAAAGTACAGAAGAAAAACTTTGGTGAACAGCTCCTCGATCAGAGGGTGTATGGCTATTTGCACAGAAATGTATAGGATCATTTAATGGCATGTGACCTAACTTTTCCTTTCCTTAAATCAAACGGTTTAAAGTGGGAAACAGAGTGTTTCATTTTAGCATGTCAAGACGGTACTATTTCTACCTTAACATGCCTTCGCCACATTTTAAACAAAGACATTCGTAATGATAGCTGCAGGGTGTGCCATACACGCCCCTAGCGTCTAGGACACGTACTATCTACTTATCCAACTCATGTGGGAACGACTAACATCTAAAGACACAATGCGGCACTAAGAGTGCTTTATCACCATCTCTGTCACTCTGACGGCCGAGGGGCTGGTCACTCAGAAATGAGGAAGTCAGACTAACTCCAGATTTTGTGTGCCTTACCACGAGACTCCCTCGAAAAGTTAATCGCGCGGTACTCGAAACAGATCTCCCGAGTGTTCCCGACAGAGTTGCGAATCTTTCCGACAGGGATTTTGTCGAACCGGCCTCCTAGAGCAAGGCTTTTCGTGACACACTGAGACTTACTGAGATTAACTGGGACTAACCAAGGAACAACGCAATAGAATTTAGAGATTCCGATTGACCTCCGCAGGGTCTTTCGTAGGTCCGGGAATCACCTGAAATCTCAGTGACCAGCCCCTCGCTTAAAGCATTAACCTGAATATCGCTGCGCCAAATGATCCTAGGGAAATAGAGTCAATGGTCGAGAATAAGAAGAGCCGCAAACCCTGGAACTTCATATTCTCGACAATTGTTTATATTACACAATCTAGACCGGACATAGTTTTCTTTTACTTCGAGAAGCGAACCATGTTCGTTATCGGATTTTCGGCGCCTCATAATGGAGTTGCGACGGTTGTACCCGGAATATTCTGTTAAACAAATCGTCCTCATCATCGGCTCTTTTGGAGGTTCCAAGATTTCACTGGTAAATAGGCTGAAAAGTATTCCTGCGTATCAACGATATGCTAAAACACTTGCGGGAAAAACGTTTAATTTATTCTGTCAAAGCCTATAATCAATTATCTCCAGGTCGTTAGACGTGGCTGTGGCTGAAATTTTACCGCGATTTCGCTGGAAGCGGGTGCCATTTTTCAGATTAGCACCCGCTCCCGGTGAAATCCTGCGGTTGTCCTTAT